>NC_052161.1:107065533-107383076 GCF_902713615.1 Scyliorhinus canicula | reverse complement strand
GCAGTGGACTCGATCAGGGCGGTGGTCGACTGTGTGGAGGAGGGATTGATGACCCAGGGACAGGCGATCCAGAAGTTGGAGGAGCTGGTGGTGGAACGAGATGGGCAGTCCACTGCGATGGCAATAGAGATAGGGATGCTACAGAACCAACAAAAACGGCTCCTGGAGAAGGTGGAGGACCTGAAGAACCGTTTTTAGATACACAATATCGTTTCAGCTGCCTGGCCCACCTCATGATGCGTTCCTTATCTAGAAACCAATGCAGCCGGACTGCCATCGTCCTCGGGGGCTCACTCCCCTGGGGCATACGCATAAGCGCCCTATGGACCCGGTCCACCTCCAATGGCTTGGGGAACGAACCTTCCCCTATGGGCTTATCTAGCATCTTCCCCACATACGAACCGGCATCCGATCTTTCCTTCCCCTCTGGCAGACCACATGATCGGGGGAAGGATGCACAGAGACAAATGATTGGGGGAAAGATGCACAGACACATGATGGGGGGAAGGGTGCACAGAGGCACATGATCGGGGGAAGGGTGCACAGAGAAAAAATGATGGGGGGGAAGGGTGCACAGAGACACATGATGAGGGGGGAAGGATGCACAGACACATGATGGGGGAAGGGTACACAGAGACACATGATCGGGGAAACGGTGCATGTGGGAAGATTCTGAGATCCGGGTGTACCAGGACTTGGGAGCAGAACTCGCAAGGGGGAGGGCGAGTTTTGATAAAGTCCAGGTGGCCCTTTACGAGAAGCAAATAAAATTTGGTCTGCTTTACCCGGCCTGTCTTTGGGTGAAATATGAGGGTTGGAAGCTGTATTTCGGCTTGCCGGAGGACGTGGTGGACTTCATGAAGGACAATAACCTGGTCGACAAACAAGGATCTTTAAACTTGACTCTGGAGAACTGAGCGAGACGTTATGTGTTGCCCTTTTAAAAACTGTAGTCTTTTAACTCTGTAATTTAAGTTGCGATGTTTGCAAAGCTGTTTGAGTTTTTACATGTATAATTCCTGTTTCTTTGTCCGGTCTTTTCTTTTTGGTCCTGCTTGAAGGTGTTAGAATAGATCGGATTTTGTTAAGGGAGGAGGGGTGGGCCTCTGTGCTTGGACCTTGGGAGGGATTGATTGTTTTTTGCGCTTTGTGCCATTGTTTTGGGAACTTCTACTAAGAATGGGGGGAGGGGGACCAGCAGGTGGTAGGAGGCTAGGCGCTGGGGGTGGGAGCTGCCAGGCTAGCTGGGAGGTTTAGTTCACGGAAGCAAAGTGGGGGGGGGGGGGGGGGGGGGGGTGGGTGAGCTGAAGATTAATGTAATGGGGGGCGGGAAGGGGGTTTCTGCTGATGAGGGGGGGAGTTTTAGGAGGCTGGAGGGGGAGAGTAGATAACGGTTGCTGCCGAGGGGCGGGCCAGGTCAGGTGCGGGGTATACAGGGGAGGGAGGTAGGGCGTGTCCCGATTTTAATACAGTTCTGGATCCAAGGCTAGACCGGTCGAGTTCCAGGTGGGGAAAAGTATCAGCAATGGCAAAAGAACTGCGGGGGTTTCTGGAGAGCACTGGGGGGGGGGGGGGGGGGGGGGGGATCCTTGGAGATTTGGGAGACCAAGGAAGAAGGAGTATTCATTCAACTCCCATGTGCACAAGGTATACTCCAGGATAGATTTTTTCATACTTGACAAAACGCTGTCAGCAGGGGTGGAAGACAGAGTATTCAGCAATCATGGTGTCGGACCACGCTCCACACTCGATGTAGGGCTGTTAGCGGAGGTGAGATTTGTGAGTGGGTGAGGAAGGCCATTCGGGGGTACATGAAAAGCAATGACACGGGAGAGGCCAAGGCAGGAGTGGTTTGGGAAGTATTGAAGGCAGTTATCAGAGGGGAATTTATTTTGATTCGGGCCCACAGGGAGAAGACTGAACGGGCGGAGTAGAAGAGGCTGGTAGGTGAAATCTTAACAGGTGGACTGGATATATGCGGAGTTTCTGGATGAGGAGCTCCTGAAAGAGCGTCAGAGACTCCAAATGGAATTCAGGCTCCTGTCCACAGGTAAAGCAGAAGGGCAGTTGAGGAGGATGAAAGGGGCAATATACGAATATGGGGAGAAAGCCAAAATCAACTGAGGAAGCAGGAAACAGCGAGAGAAACTGGGAAAGTGAAAGGATATGGTGGGGGGGGGGGGGGGGGGGGTAGTTGTGGACCCGGGGGCGATAAGTGATGTGTTTCGCAAATTCTCTAGTCGACTTTATGAATCGGAACCCTGAGCCGGGAAGGAGGGTGTGAAGCAATTTTTGGAGAGGCGAGAAGTCCCGAAGGTAGATGAGAAGCAGGTGGAATACCTGACGGGCCCAATTGGGCTCGGGGAGGTGATAGACGGGTTGTGGGTGATGCAATCGGGTAAGGCCCCATGATCTGATGGATACCCAGTGCAGTTTTATAAAAGGTTTTCTGGATTACTGGGGCCGCTCCTGGTTAAGGCCTTTAATGAGTCCAAGGAGCTGGGAGTGCACCCCCCAACGCGTTCTCAGGCATCGATCTCTCTCATCTCATCTCCCAGCTAAATTGCTGTCAAAGAACTTGTCCACACGTATAGAGGACTGTGTCCCTGAGGTAATGAAATGAAATGAAAATCGCTTATTGTCACGAGTAGGCTTCAATGAAGTTACTGTGAAAAGCCCCTAGTCGCCACATTCCGGCGCCTGTCCGGGGAGGCTGGTACGGGAATCGAACCGTGCTGCTGGCCTGCTTGGTCTGTAATCGGTAATCCAGTGAGGACCAGACAGGGTTTGTGAAGGGCAGGCACCTGACGTTCAACATGAGACGGCTCCTGAATGTTATAATTATGGCAGCGGAGGGGTGAGTTTGAGGTGGTCGTAGCTATGGATGCAGAAAAGACCCTTGACCGGGTGGAGTTGAAGTACCTATGGGATATTTTAGGCAGGTTTGGGTTTGGGCAGGTATTTGTGGATTGGGTCCGGTTGCTATACCAGGCACCGGTGGCGAATGTAAAACCAACCGGGGACCGGTCAGAATATTTTAGTCTCTGTAAGGGGACAAGTCATGGGTGCCCGCTCTCCCCACTATTGTTTGCCCTAGCCATAGAGCCCTTGGCAATGGCCCTTAAGCCTGCGAATGTTTGGCGGCGATAGTGAGAGGGGGGTTGGAGCACAGGATCTTGCTCTATGCGGGCGATTTACTGCTTTATACTACCAACCCGTTGGGGGGGGGGGGGGGGGAGGGGGAGGGGAGAGAGAGAGAGAGATAGCTGGAATTAGGGAGACACTGGAAGAATTTGCGCGGTTCTCAGGCTACAAGTTAAACATGGGAAAGAGCGAGATGTTTGCGATTCAGGCACGGGGACAGAAAAGGCGACTGAGGGAGTTACTTTCTTTTTTAAGGTGGTGGGGAGGAGCTTTAGGTATCTGGGGATCCAGGTGGCTAAGTATTGGGGACAGCGCCACAAGTTAAATCTGGGTAAAGCGGTCGATCAGATGAAAAGGGATTTCTGCAGGTGGGACATACTCCCACTGACACTGGCGGGGAGGGTGAAGATGACAGTCCTCCCGAGACTGCTGTTTTTTGTTCTATGTCTCCCGATTTTTGTCCCAAAGGCCTTTTTTAAGAAAATGAATGCGACGATCTCTGGTTTTGTGTGGGCTGGTAAAACTCCGAGGATGAAGAAGGCACTCGTGGAACGCGGTCATGGGAAGGGGTGCTTGGCCCTCCTGAGTTTTATTGATTATTACTGGGCAGACAATGTATTGATGGTCAAGAAGTGGGTAGTGGGGAAGGGGTTGGTTTGGGAGCGAGTAGAGGCGGCATCCGATAAGGGTACGAGTTTGGAGGCTTTATTCTCGCCGGCTCGGTACTCCACAAGCCAAATGGTAGTGGCAGCCCTGACGGTGTGGGAACAATAGAGACAGCACATGAGATTGGAAGGGATCGTCAGTGTGGTAGACGATCTGTGACAATCACCATTTTGTTCTGGATGGGGGCTTTATAGAATCATAGAATTTACAGTGCAGAATAAGGCTATTCGGCCCATCGAGTCTATACCTTACAAAGAGCACTCTACTGAAGCCCACGTATCTATCCTATCCCCGTAATCCAGTAACCCCCACTTAACATTTTTTGGACACTGAGGGCAATTTAGCATGGCCAATCCACCTAACCCGCACATCTTTGGACTGTGGGGGAGAAACCGGAGCACATGGAGGAAACCCACGCAGATAGGGGGAGAACGTGCAGACTATGCACAGACAGTGACCCAGCCGAGAATCGAACCTGGGACCCTGGAGCTGTGAAGCAACTGTGCTAACCACTATGCTACCCTGCTGTCCTTGGGAGGAGTTGGCAGCGGGCAGGGATTGAGAGATTTGAGGATCTCTTCATTCAGGAGGGTTTCTCGAGCCTGGAGGTATTAGAGGATGAGTTTGAGTTGCCGGTTGGGAACGGGTTTTGAGACCAACAGATTCGGGACTTTGTCCAGAAGCAGGTTCCAAGTTATCCTCGCCTCCCCCTGAGGGGACTACAGGATAATGTCAAATACGGGGATTGGGAGGGGAGGGTCTCGGAGATATATAAGAAGTTGATGGTGTGGGAAGGAGTCCTTATCGGAGAGGTGAAGAGGAAGTGGGAAGAGGAGCTGGGAGAGAGTTGGAAATCGAATTATGGGAAAAGGCTTTGAAGAGAGTTAGTTCATCCTCCTCTTGTGCCAGACTTAGCCTGATCCAGTTCAAGGTGGTTCATAGGGCTCACATGACATTAGCCCGGATGAGCAGCTTTTTTGAGGAAGTGGAGGACAGGTGCGGATGCTGTGGGGGAAGCCCGGTGAATCATGTGCATATGTTTTGGGCGTGTCCGAAGTTGAGGGGATTCTGGCAGGGATTTGCGGATGTCATGTCAGAGATCCTGGAAGGGAGGGTGACTCCGAGTACAGAATTGGCAATATTTGGGTATCGGAAGATCTGGGGGCCCAGGGGGGGAGAAGGGCGATGTTCTGGCCTTCTCCTCCCTGGTGGCCCGGAGACGGATTTTGCTGGAATGGAGAGACTCGGAACATCCAAAGTCAGGAGCGTGGGTCAGCGACATGGCAGGGCTTCTCAGGCTGGAAAAGATTAAGTTTGCCTTGAGAGGATCAATTCATGGGTTCGCCCAGAGTTGGCAGCTGTTCATCGACTTCTTCAAGGAAAATTGAACGTCAAGGGGGAGGAAAATGGGAGGCCTGGTAGTGTAAGACGAGGGCAACGAACTTAGTACACGGGTAATTGGGAAATAGGGCGGGGGTAGTAGGGGACGTTGCTTTAAGGTTTTTTGCATGTGTCAGCCCGCGTGGTTGTTTAAGGAATGTTAAAGTGTTAAACTGTGAACTGTGAAAATTACAAATGCTTCAATAAAATATTTTCTTCAACCACTTGAAATGTGGAAGTACCCTGGGTTAGATTTTCATCTTCACTACCTGGTCACATTGCATTCCATTTACTGAACCAGTGCATTAGATAGAATAAAAATATGGTAGGTGGCAGGAGATGGGCACAATCCAGACCCCACCCAGGAGATGACGATCAAACTTTCCAATTTTGTCTCTTTTTAAATGTCCCATGGTCTGTTGTATTTTTCTAGCATTCTTATTTTATTTCAGATTTTAAGCATTTGTTTCTTCTATCTATTAATGAAGATGCTCCTTTCATAGAATTTCAATGCCTGGCTGGTTATTCAAACTTCTTGTACCTTTTTAAGGAAAGACCATTGGATCTCTGGTGGCATTGTTTATGGATAGTCTGAACAAGTTTGAGTTGCTAAGCTGGCAACATAGCCTGCCATTTCAAGGTGCTAAAGTATTAAATTAATCAAGTGCTTTTGAGTCTCAGTGGCTGGCTTTCTTAACAATTGTATATGTAACAATGTGTGACTAGTGTTTTTTAAAAAAACATTTAAAAATAACATGTATAGTGCATTTGATTTTTGATGCATCATTTATTCTAATTATCCAGTAAAGTATTATTTTTTTCAGCATTAAAGTATATTTAACAAAAGCAAGTTTTGTTGGGGGAAGCCTGGTTACGAGGAATGCTGGGTAGAATTCCAACCCCCCCACCCATAAACTGTAAAAGTGAGTGTGAACATGATGTTCCTTTAGCCTTGGCATGGAGTACCTGTCAATTGGAGGTGTGGGAAGGTCAGCCTCGGCATGGAGTACATGTCAATTGGAGGATTGGGAAGGTGACAACAGTAACCAGAGCAATTGTATGGTGTGAAGTGGTGTTTCCCAGAAATAGTTAGAGGTTAGTACCCCAAGTACTTGGTAAGGCCATCTGCACAAAGCGATTCATCGAGCTATAAACAGTAGAATTTGTTCTTGACCTCATTTTGGTCAGAAGCGCACCTCTCTCTGTTTTTGGTGAACTGAAAGAAAACACTGCTCTAACATATCATCACTATAACTTGACTGACCTTAATTAAGATGTTGCCAGCAAGAGCATTGTAGCAGCACTAGCGGTATGCACCAGCAGATGCAGCTTTATTCTTTTATTTCAAATGGCAGTTGGGGTTCGGTGGGGAGCACTCACACCTCACTGTAGTCTCAAGCTTTAGGCTGATGTTCCAGTGCTGCACTGTCTGAGGTGAGACGTTACAGTGAGACCCAGGGCGGGATTCTCCCAGCCCGGGGCCGAGCCGGACAATCCCCATAACGTCGCCCTGATGCCAGCGGTCCTCAGGCCCTTTGCGGGACAAATTCCAGCTTGGCACCTTGGCACTGCTAGCCTGGTACCCAGGCAATCCCGGGGGCGGGGGGGTTCGGTGTGGCGGTGGGGCGTCGAGAGATTGGGACGCTATTTAAAAACTGACGAGTGCTGGTGAGTTCAGCTCCTCAGTGCTGAAAACTAGACTAAGTGCCAGGAACTGAGGCCTCCGATCTACCCGAATGGCTGTTTGATAGCATGGTGTTTCTCAGTGCTCCGAGCGCCGGGAAACACTCGGCTAATTGCATGTGCTATGGAATTCTTCCCATTCAGCTATATCACACCCTATATCTCTGTTCTCACCGTCATCTTTATCTATCCCTCGGTCCCCAAAGGCACACATCATACCGCTTTGAACTGATAGTATCTCCCTCTGACACGTCTGATAAATCAGGTACTCCTAGGGCACCAATTCCCACATTGACTTCTTGTAAAACTCATACACACGTGCTACTCATGTCTTTCTTTTTATTGGGGATAATCCCTGTCTATCCCAATATCACTTGCTTACTCTCAAAAATCTCTCCTTCCAAAAACCTTTTGTCACTGGCCTACTTCCACCTTTCCCTACTTCTAGACATAGTCAACGACATGGGAAGCGACCAGATGTGGCTTCCGCTCCGGACTGCGTGCAGGATGTAGATAGTCTCTTAACTAGGTCGCATTATCAAACACTCACTGAAAGTCTTCCCTCACTTCCATCTGTTCGGTCCCTTCAAGCCATGCACAGGAGATGCGCTGAGCACCACTCGACGCTGACGAGTTTACCCCTGTCTATTGACTGATCTACTTCTATTCTTCTGTGGATCCCAGACCCCCTGCTTAGGCATTCCCAGAGAGCCAAATTCAACCTACAGGTGCTTTATAGTTCAGCATGGTCCAAGTATCATACTTGAGTCAACCTTGTTGAATATCGGCCCACGCAGGGATGAAAATGCTGCATCTCAATGTTTAGTCAACTAACATTCCAGACAAGACACCCAAACTCTCAAATTGTCATACAACAATCTCCTTTATTATACCATACCAGGCTACCACAAAAGTATCAAAACTCCACAATAAAAGGTATCAAAAGCTTTATTAAAGAAAACATCAAAATCCTAGGCTGCATTCTCTGGTTGCCGTGCCGAAATCACATTTCGCGACCGAATGGGGGTGGCGCCGCTTTTGCGATGCTCCGTCCCCTCCAAAGCGGCGAATTCTAGAAGTACGCCGTATCGACGGCCTCAGGCCATTGCCCGAGACCTGACCCCTGATGCTTCGCTCCCGACTGGCCAAGTTGCCGACAGCACGGGACACGTGTTGTCTCATCTGTCGGGAACTCAGCCTGGCTGCTGCGCACTCAGTCCAGTGCTGCCACAGACGGGGGAGGGACGATCCACGGGCAGGAGTGCATTATTCGCGGCTGGGGCACTGTGCTGAGGTGGCCCGGGGCGCAAGCTGGCCAATGGGGGGGGACTATTTCGCAGCCAGGGGGCGCAAGTGGCCTCCGCCACGAAGCACGTTTATGGTGTCTGCAGGCCGCTGCCGTGCCCATGCACGGCCACGGACCTGGCAATTCACTGGGGCGTATCAGCAGCTTGAACCAGGTGGTCTATGCTGCCATCCTGCTCGCCCCCTGCAAAACGAGGAACCGGTGGCCTTTTTATTTTCCTGGCGAAACGCTACCGTTCCCATGCCAGAGTGGGGACGTAGCCCCAGAATTGGAGAATCCAGCCCCCTATTCTACAAAAAGGTATCAAATCTCGTGGCTTGACCTTGAACACCACCGTTAAGAGGTGAGGTGATCAGACTCCCTCTTGATGAATTCTGATGTCCTCTCCCAGACCCAAGGTGCTGCTTCTTACATTGGTTATTCCTGAACAGGTTATCGCTCCAGAAGTTCCTTTCTGTCCTTGCTGGCACTTACCATGTTTCCAGTCATGTACTCAGGACAAGCACTAATCAATTACTGTCTTTTTGGTCATGAATGCTCAAGGAATTATGACTCTCTCAGGGGTCATATTTCTCTCAGGAGCACGACAGAGGGGTCTATGTTCAATCATTGTCTGTTCAAGGCATAGCAACAGCCACTGTCCAATGAGCTCCTGTGCTCATTCCCTGGCTGCACATCCTGTTCTTTGCTGCATATCACAGCAGTTTATGGTGTTGCAGAGTTAGCCTTTTTAATCATCAGTGGTATGCAGGCTTTACTGGTGTCTTCTCGGATACCCACCAGGCTACAGCCACCCTATAAAACTGCAGAAAATATGACCATATTTGTGCTGGAAAGTTGATGTGGTTAAAATCAGATGTAGGATATTTTCTTTCCACATAATCTCAGGAGATGAAATCTCATGTCTATTGGGTAAACCCGATAGAACACAATATGGAATAATTGGCTTCTCTAGTCTTCATATAACTTAGTGCATATGGATGTGGATTTATTTATTTTTGACTGATCGAACATGTGGCATGAACAGAATATGTGGTTATGTAGCATTGTCCACATCCATCAAATATTTATCAAAGACATTGCACATCCAAGACCAAGTACAGTCTCCAAATGAAGGTGCAGTAGAGCATGGGTATAATTTTATTTTATTTAACAACTTGGGAAGCACAGTTGGTTGAATCAGTGTAGCCTGAAGAGCTGAAAAGAGTAAGGCTTGCAGTGCTGCAATCCCTTCTGTTATGATCTGTTATGATGAGGGACCAGTAACTTTTTACTTAAAGTGCACCAAATTTGAAATTATTGGCAAGGTGAGAGGAAATCGCTTCTGGGCACTTGCCCTAGCACCAATGCAAACCAGAAGTGATTTCAGTTCTGGTGGGAGATCATAGTCTCCCAAGTGGAGAATCCAGCCCAAGGTTTCTGAATCTGAAGGATTTTATTTGCATCTGAACTTGGCAATCTTGCACGAGATTTTATTTGCCAAGCTGTAGGCCATACCCAGCTGCCCAGCCCTGGCGATGCATCTCAAAAGTGTTTAGCTTCTGTTTACTTGATTAGATTTGTTCTGGTCAAACTTCTGGACCCACAAAGTGTGGGGAAATGTCCACTCTGCTTCAGCTTTAGCCAAAGACTTTTTAGTACACACCTTTTATTGCTGTTTTATTGACTCGTATCTGAAAAGTCTAAGAAAAAATGTTTTGCTGGATCTGAAGAAATTTCAGATTAGCACTTCATAAATATATCTCGACCAAAAATGAGTGATTTCTATTATTTATGTTTTTTGTCAATAGTCTGTCTTAGGGAAGCACGGTAGCATTGTGGATAGCACAATCGCTTCACAGCTCCAGGGTCCCAGGTTCGATTCCGGCTTGGGTCACTATCTTTGCGGAGTCTGCACATCCTCCCCCTGTGTGCGTGGGTTTCGTCCGGGTGCTCCGGTTTCCTCCCACAGTCCAAAGATGTGCGGGTTAGGTGGATTGGCCATGATAAATTGCCCTTAGTGTCCAAAATTGCCCTTAGTGTTGGGTGGGGTTACTGAGTTATGGGGATAGGGTGGAGGTGTTGACCTTGGGTAGGGTGCTCTTTCCAAGAGCCGGTGCAGACATGACGGGCAGAATGGCCTCCTTCTGCACTGTAAATTCTATGTAAAAAAAATCTGTCAGTCAAACTCTGTGACATGAAACTGGTCTGTTATTTTCACTGAAAATTGTGAATATATGTTAAATTGACCAGAATTTAACTTCCAAGATGTACTGTCATGAGTGATGATATGGGGCTGGTTTAGCTCACAAGGCTAATCGCTGGCTTTTAAAGCAGACCAAGCACGCCAGCAGCACGGTTCGATTCCCGTACCAGCCTCCCCGGACAGGCGCCGGAATGTGGCGACTAGGGGCTTTTCACAGTAACTTCATTGAAGCCTACTCGTGACAATAAGCGATTTTCATTTCATTTCATGATGCACATCAATCTATAGTGCATGGTTACCAGCAAGGTACACTGCAACATTTAATTGCTGATAAGTACAACACTGGTTACATTTGTTGATCTCTCTTGTAATATCTTGTACTTCTGTGCTGCAAATTAACAATACATAATAATCTGGATATAAATTGCACATCATACTATTTGTTAAATTGAAAACCCAAGTGAAGAGCTGCTACTACAGTAATCGGCAGCACCAAGGTTGAGAGAGATGGAGAGCCAAGTATGAAAGACTTGGATCTGTACAGTACCCTTCACTGTCTGGGTGTTCCAAAGCGCTCTGGAACTAATAGAGTATGGTACAGTGTCTGAAAGCCAACAACCCCATGGAGAGGCGTGTCAGATTTCTGATCCTGCTGGATTTAAGACTGTTCAGATTGTGGATGGTAGGGCCAAGCCGGGTTGGGTGGGTTACAGAATTGCTCTTGGAGCACGGAGCGTGGGAACAGACCAGAGCACAAGCAGTAAAGCAGATAATTAGTTCTGTGCTATACTGCACCAATGGAAAAAACCTATAGCCAGATTGACCAGGTAAGGTTTTTTATTTCCCTCAATTAAAATTAGTGCGTACCACATTCTAAAAATGTCTCGTTTTCAGGCCACTCTGGGTTTTGGAGATTTGAAACACTGCCATTTTTTGGAAAATTCTATCCAAAGTGTCAGGTTCTGATTGATAACTGGCATGTTTCTCTCCATAAATATAGTCAGGTTTTCCGACCAGATCTTCTCTCACACTGTCAAAAAATACAGGAGCATAGATTGCGGCGCCACTGGCGAGGCAGGGTCTGATAGAGCCAGCAAGCCCAGTTACACAAAGATCGAGGTGCCATCTTTAAAGGGTACCCTGATGGCATGTATCGGTGATCATTCTTCCCCCTCTTCCCCACCCTACCACCAGCTTTTGCTGGCGTGCACCCCCTTACCCCTGTCCCCACCACACATAAAGGGAGAGCCACCTCTCTCAATGGAGAAGTGTTTTCTTTCTCTGTGCCTCTGGCACTGATGGGGTGCCAGGGGGTGCTGCCCAGCCTCAGCTCTCAATCCAGGGCCTCCAGACAGCTTCGCAGACAGCCCACAGTGTGGTTATCAGGATTGATTTCTGTTTTCAAAAACCAGGAGTGATTTGTGCAGGTATGACATTGTGCCACCAGGGGGAGAATATTACTTGTGGCTGGAAGGTATGGCGTAAAGCTGTCTGATGATATTTAAATGCATTCAAGTCTGATCATGTCACCGGCAGGGGCCGGTGAAGATTTCAAACTGAGATCTCGCCAGTGCAAATCCCCTTTTGGCTCTCTTGTGAGATTTAGCAGTTATTACAGGATTTGCACCTATGGTGAAGAGAACCGGAAAAATTGCACCCACTGAGCCTGTACCTTTTGTGGCATTCAATATTTGTATATCAACAATACCTGAGGGACTGCAAGAATGTAAATAAGCGGAAGACCAAACCACTTGGCCTCTCCAGCCTTCTCCTATACAAGAAGATCATGGCAGATTATTGTGGCCTTAACTCCATTTTCCTGCCTGCCCCCATAACTCTTGACTCTCTTGTACATCAAAAATCAGTCTAATTTAGTCTGAATATATTGAGTGCCCCAGCCTCCACTGTAGATTGGGCATCGGTTTAATATCTCAACTGAAAGACATCACCTCTAACAGTACAACACGTTCTCAGTACTGCACTGAAGGCCAGTCTGAATTTTGTATTCCAAGTTACTTGAATGGGGAAGACAAAGCTAACGTCAAGATAAAAGCAAACAATTTATCTCCACAGCATCGCAAAGCGTTTCATGCGAGTGTGGAAGACTGGGCTCATTATACGGAGCGTATGTGCTATTTATTCAGGGTGAACGCTATTACCGGGGCCTAAGTGGCAATACCGAAGCAGAGAGACGCAGGAGATAAGTTTCCGACCAGGGGACGCAGTATATGTGAGAAAATACGGAGACGATGCCCAGTGGATTCGAGCCACCGTGGTGAAGCAGACTGGACTGGTATCTTACTTGATAAAAACACGAATGGACGGTGCAGAAGCACCTGGACTACCTCTGCAGCAGGGAGTCAGGGTCAAGGCAAACTCCACTAGATGAAGCATCTTTCAGCCCTGCAGGCCCTGGGACATCACCCCTTTGGGGCCACACCACTGAGATGCGTGAAGTGGAGGATTCTGGATTCGACACGGAGACACCGAATTCCGAGTTTTTGGATGGTGGCCAGAGAACGGTCGCCTATGGTGCCCCCCAGACGATCAACGCAAAAACAACATTCCCTGGCACGCTATAATCCCCCTGCCCCACCGACTCCGTTCCATACAACAGAGACTTATGGACTTTTTTTCGGGGCAGGGGAAGAGAGAATGTTATAACCATCTCTAGACCCTAGACCCACGGGATAAACCCAATTGATCTCCCCGTGAGGCTCATGGAGTATGAGCTCCCCTGCTGAAGGGTGGAGGCCCATCAGCGGGCTTATTAATTCCCTAGATAAAAGCAGTTCCAAGAGGGAGCTGGCATGTCCGATGGTCCCAGCTGGGACTTGGACTGTTGCTTAGTCGCTGCATTTTAAAAAAAATTTGGAGTACCTAATTCCTTTTTTTATAATTAGGGGTCTAGTTAGCTTGGCCAATTCACGTACCCTGCACATTTCCTGGCGTTGTGGGAGTGAGACCCATGTATAGTTGCTGCGTTTCCTAGCTGTGAGTCGGAAATAAACTACTTTTGACTCGCCTTTCCGGACTCCACAGTGACTACAATAGTGATGTATTTGAATTTCAAGGGGCGGTTGTTAGAAATTCTCTTTTTGGAGATGGTTATTGTCTGGAATGAATGTTATTTGCCATTTATCAGCCCAAGTCTGAATTTTGCCGTGATGCATGCAGGCATAGATTGCTTCATTATCATTTGCAAATGAAACTGAACACCAATCACCAGTGGTTCCCGCTGATTTCAATTTTGCTGAGGTTCCATGATGATCCACTCGGTTAAATGCTACCTTGTCTGGAATTCAGCTCTTTTGTAAATATTAGGACAAGGTCTTGAGCCGAATGATCTGGTGAGTTTTTGTGATGAAGTTATTGGTGAATAGTTGCAGCTTAATAGCATATTCAACCACATCTTCCATCATTTTGCTGATGGTTGAGAAGAGTGTGATGCAGTGACAATTGCTGTTTGTGAAATCTGGCAACTATCACAGGGCAGTGGAATCTCGTTGGCCGCATCAGTGGCGTCAATGAAGTTGAAAAGGAAGTAGTACTTTCATTAATGTTCAGGAAATATAAACTTGCATTTGTGTAGTGCCTTTCATGGGCAGCACAGTAGCATAGTGGTTAGCACTGTGGCTTCACAGTGATGGGTCACTGTCTGTGCGGCGTCTGCAATTTCTCCCCATGTGTGCGTGGGTTTCCTCCGGGTGCTCCAGTTTCCTCCCACAGTCCAAAGATGTGCAGGGTAGGTGGATTGGCCATGCTAAATTGCCCTTGGTGTCCAAAAAATAAGGTTAGGAGGGGTTATTGGGTTAGGGATAGGGTTGAAGTGAGGGGAGGGGTTATTGGGTTTCGGGCATAGGGTTGAAGTGGGTTGGTGCAGACTCAATGGGCCGAATGGCCTCCTTCTGCATTGTATGTTCTATGTTCTTAAAAGCTTAGGACATTTCAAATCGTAATCAAGCAGTACTTTCAAAGTGTAATCCTTTATGTAAAGTATGAAACATACAACCAATTTGTCCATAGCATGGTCAGCAAGCGTAATGAGAAAATAAGCTTTGCAGTGAGAAAATAATCTTTGCAGTGATGTTTTTAAAGAATGAAAGGGTTACCCTGCCGTTCTTCAAAATAGCACCATGATATCTTTTAATGTCCACCTGGGAGAGCAGACGGGATCTCAATATAACATCTTGGGCGAAATTCTCCGACCCCCAGCAGGGTCGGAGAATCGCCTGGGGGCGCCTAAAATCCTGCCCCCGCCATGGCAGAGATTCATCCACCCGGGAAGTGGCGGCGGCAGGAATCTCGCCACTCCGATCGGAGAGGCTCCTGCGGTGATTCTCCGGCCCGGATGGCCGAAGTCCCGCCGCTGGGAGGCCTCTCCCGCCGCCGAGGTTTAAACCACCTTTGGAACGGCGGGCTCAGCGGTGCGAGCAGGCCCCTGGGGTCCTGGGGGGGTGGGGGGCGATCGAACCCCGGGGGGTGCCCCACAGTGGCCTGGCCCGCGATCGGGGCCCCCCGCTCAGACTCCAGGCCAGTGCCCTGGCTGCACTATTTTCTTCCGCTTCCGCCACGGCCTCCACCATGGCGGAAGCGGAAGAGAACCCCACATCGCGCATGCGCCGGCAGTGACGTCAGCGGCAGTGACGGACCGGCAAAAGCCTTTCGGCCAGCCCCGCTGCCGCGGGCGCCGGTTTTTTGCGCCGGTCTTTTGGTCGCAACCGCTCCGGCGCGGGGCTGGCCCCCAAAGGTGGGGAGAATTCCCCACCTTTGGGGAGGCGTGACCCCTGAGTGGTTGGCGCCACTCCCCTACTCCGGGACCCTCCGTCACGCCGGGTAGGGGAGAATGCTGCCCCAGGTAAATTGATTTTATATGTCACTTGAGCCACTGCATAGAATGGATTCCCAGGTATCTGCTATCTGTTCTCTTCTTCACTAATCTAATTTGCAGTGATGTTTCCATATTTCTGCATGAAGATGTTTTCGCTGCTTTTGATTGTCATGAACAAAGAAAATTACAGCACAGGAACAGGCCCTTGGCCCTCCCAGCCTGCGCCGATCCAGATCCTTTATCTAAACCTGTCGCCTATTTTCCAAGGATCTACTTCCCTCTGTTCCCCGCCCGTTCATATATCTGTCTGGATTAATCTTAAATGATGATATCGTGCCCGCCTCTACCACCTCCGCTGGCAAAGCGTTCCAGGCACCCACCAACCTCTGCATAAAAAACTTTCCATGCACA
Source organism: Scyliorhinus canicula (assembly GCF_902713615.1). NCBI lineage: Eukaryota > Metazoa > Chordata > Chondrichthyes > Carcharhiniformes > Scyliorhinidae > Scyliorhinus > Scyliorhinus canicula. The sequence goes on along the minus strand of NC_052161.1, from coordinate 107,367,470 downwards.
TTCCCTTAAACTTTCCCCCTCTCACCTTGAAATCGTGACCCCTTGTAATTTACACCCCCACTCTTGGAAAAAGCTTGTTGCTATCCATCCTGTCCATACCTCTCATAATGTTGTAGACCTCAATCAGGTCCCCCCTCAACCTCCGTCTTTCCAATGAAAACAATCCTAATCTACTCGACTTTTCTTCATAGCTAGCACCCTCCATACCAGGCAACATCCTGGTGAACCACCTCTGCACCCTCTCTAAAGCATCCACATCCTTCTGGTAATGTGGCGACCAGAACTGCACACAGTATTCCAAATGTGGCCGAACCAAAGTCATATACAACTGTAACATGACCTGCCGACTCTTGTACTCAATACCCCGTCCAATGAAGGCAAGCATGCTGTATGCCTTCTTGACCAATCTATCTACCTGCGTTGCCACCTTCAGGGAACAATGGACCTGAACTCCCAGATCTCTCTGTACATCAATTTTCCCCAGGACTCTTCCATTGACCGTATAGTCCGCTCTTGAATTAGATCTTCCAAAATGCATCACCACGCATTTGCCTGGATTGAACTCCATCTGCCATGTCTCTGCCCAACTCTTCAATCTATCTATATTTTGCTGTATTCGCTATCTGCAACTCCACCAATCTTAGTATCATCTGCAAACTTGCTCATCAGACCACCCATACCTTCCTTCAGATCATTTATGTGTATCACAAACAACAGTGGTCCGAGCACGGATTCCTGTGGCACACCACTAGTCACCTTTCTCCATTTTGAGACACTCCCTTCCACCACTACTCTCTGTCTCCTGTTGCCCAGCCAGTTCTTTATCCATCTAGCTAGTACACCCTGAACCCCATACGACTTCACTTTTTCCATCAACCTGCCATGGGAAACTTTATCAAACGCCTCACTGAAGTCCATGTATATGACATCTACAGCCCTTACCTCATCAATTAACTTTGTCACTTCCTCAAAGAATTCTATTATGTTTGTAAGACATGACCTTCCCTGCACAAAACCATGCTGCCTATCACTGATAAGTCTATTTTCTTCCAAATGTGAATAGATCCTATCCCTCAGTATCTTCTCCAACAGTTTGCCTACCACTGACGTCACGCTCACAGGTCTGTAATTCCCTGGATTACCCCTGCTACCCTTCTTAAAAAAAGGGACAACATTAGCAATTCTCCAGTCCTCCGGGACCTCACCCATGCTCAAGGATGCTGCAAAGATGTCTGTTAAGGCCCCAGCTATTTCGTCCCTCGCTTCTCTCAGTAACCTGGGATAGATCCCATCCAGACCTGGGGACTTGTCCACCTTAATGCCTTTTAGCATACCCAAAACTTCCTCCTTCCTTATGCCGACTTGACCTAGAGTATTTAAGGTCCATCCCCAGCCTCAACATCTGTCATGTCCCTCGCCTTGGTGAATACCAATAATTCCCTCTTTTGTCTTTGAGTGGGCCAATCCTTTCTCTAGTTACCCTCTTGCTCCTTATATACGAATAAAAGGCTTTGGGATTTTCCTTAACCCTGTTAGCCAAAGATATTTCATGACCCCTTTTAGCTCTCTTGTGTGTATGTGTATGAGGGGGGGGGGGGGGGGGGATGTGTATGGGGGGAGGGTGCATGGTGGGTGGGGGAGTGCATGGATGGTGGGGGGGGCTGGAGACAGTGGGCGGGATTTTCTGGCTGTTCATGCCGGCGGGAAATTCTGGTTCCCCCCACCTATCACAGGGTGGATTTCCCAGAGGCTTCAGAAATAAACCTTATTGGCTGCCTCTAATGATGATTGGTGCCAACTGACAACCATTTTTCTTGTGTTAAGAATGAATGCTCAATTTGGCTCATGATGCAGAGCAAGGGCAGCAGTGCGGGTTCAATTTCTGTACCGGCTGAGGCTATTTATGAATGTCTACCTTATTAACCTTACCCCTGGCCTGAGGTCTGGTGATCTTCGCGTTAAATTCTCACAAAAGGAGAAAGCAGTCTATGGTCATCTGGGACTATGGTGACTTTACCTTACCTTTATTATAAGGGTCACCAGTGCGGTATTTTGCACTGCTGGCCTTTCCCCATATTTTGGAAACAGTTCCATACTTTAACCGTGCTATGTAAGTATTATATGCAGGAATTATGGTCCAAGGATGTTGGGTAGTCAATAAAATAAATAAAATTGCAATGTGCTGAGTTGGCTGATCTTAACTAGCTGCTTCAATTCGTCACAGCAACCCTGGACTAACAAGAGGGATTCAAAACCATTAAAGCAGATTAACACTTCAATTTTTGTTAGGTAAGGGTCCGAACATTGTTAGGTAATGTACGAACAATCTCATTATTGAAATTTTCAATTCATCCCCAACCTCGATCTTTTTCCCAGGGAAAGTTTCAGATTTTTATTACCCTTTGTGAGTAAGTGTTTCCGATTTAACCCCTGAACTTTCAGCTTCTGGGCTTGATCCGGACTCTCCCATCCCAAGAAGTTAATTTTCCCTCGACACTGTCCATTCTTTAATTATCATAAATACATCACTTTGATTACCCCTTAATCTCCTAAACTCAAAAGGATAGGAACCCAACCTCTAACCTTTTTTGAGGTCTATGTCAATGAGTGTGCTTTGTTAGTTGTAAGCTGGTTCTTTTGAACAGCATCTTTCCCCCACGGACATCAGCTTTAATATGTGTTCAGTAAGGAGTCTTACAACACCAGGTTAAAGTCCAACAGGTTTGTTTCAAATCACTAGCTTTCAGAGCACAGCTAGTGATTTGAAACAAACCTGTTGGACTTTAACCTGGTGTTGTAAGATTTCTTACATTGCTCAACCCAGTCCAACGCCGGCATCTCCACATTATTAACATGTGTTAGCACAGGAATCCACTCGATCTGTGTTCGTCGTGAATTTCAATATCCATTAAAGTCACTGAACATCTTCGTCTCTGGCTTGTTCCAAGGATTGGCAGTAGATCTTGGCAGCATCCCTTACTATCACACCATTACATGTTACGGGTCACTGATGTCCGATTTGCGAAAACTGAACAAATGTGCAAATCCAAACAAATGGGCTTTGCCGGTACAAAGGGCAATGGGATTCATCGCCATCAATGGATTCCCACAGGTGGAAGGCATCACCTGCATAGCTCGTAAGGTGCCAGGTGAGCAACCGGTGAGATTCGTCAATAGAAGGTCTTCCACTCCCTAAGCGCTCAGCTGGCATGCAAACACAAAGTGATTTATGCATGTTTTTGCTGGCTAACATAGCTGCTGCCATAATTCCTTTATTCTCCAGCAGTTGCTGCTCTTCATACCACCATTGAAACTCTGTGCATGGCTTCTAGGTAATAAGGAATATCCCACGTAGAATTGGCTACTCATGCCTTTACATGACCATGAGATGGAAACACAGGCACTACAACCAAAGCCAAAGAAGATGCTTCTGAAAATGCAGTTTCAGTGTCTCGACTGGTCAGGATTATTGCTTCCCTTCAACACTTCTTTCCTCTTTTGCAGTAAGGTCACACATTTGGGATCATGACACAAAAACTTAAAAAATAGCCAACACAAATGAAAGCCATCCAAATGAACCACCCAATGCAATGAAAGACTGGCTTTTGCTCTCGGTCACTCCCATGCAGTGTCCCCCCCCCCCCCCCCCCCCCCCCCTTCCTTCTCTCCTCTCTGGGGAACCTTCAGAAGCTGCTGCACCAGAGTCAGTGCAAGGGCAACCTCTGTCAAATGACCCAACTGCATTGATAGTCCCTTGGTCAGAGGGGAAAAAGAGGCTGATGATGGTGCCCCATAAGGAGTAGCATCTTCATTGGTGACTAACTTTGTCTTTTGGTGCTCTTGATCACTGGAGGGGACTACCAGCTGTGGTGAAAATGGCATTCAATCTATACATCTTTCTGCCAAAGACATCACTGACAGGTTAATGTGACTGAAGTGGCCTGCAGTCTGTGACTGTCAGTGTGCTATTTCTGCAACCACCTTTCAATGAAACTGACCACTCTATCAATGGAGGAGTTCATGTGCTTTCAATTCTGAGGCATGGCAATGCAAATGAGCTGAATAAATGCTTCTGTTTTCAGCCCATGAAAAGCATTGCTTCAGGGAATTCTGTGATAATTTAATTTCATGCTGCTGGTCGAAGTATTGCTTGTGACTCCCAAGGCCCTCCCTCTGCACCCAAGTAAGTGTGTCTGTGCATTTACTCAATCCTTCCAGGAGGACGGCTCACAGCTCCTTCTGCCTTTCTCAACACTTCTGCGGAATGTTGGGGCTGGTTTAGCTCACTGGGCTAAATCGCTGGCTTTGAAAGCAGACCAAGCAGGCCAGCAGCACGGTTCGATTCCCGTACCAGCCTCCCCGGACAGGCGTCGGAATGTGGCGACTAGGGGCTTTTCACAGTAACTTCATTGAAGCCTACTCGTGACAATAAGCGATTTTCATTTCATTTTTCAAATGTGCTCTCACCCAGTGCCACCCTTTCTAATCCAGTGGTGTAGGGTATGCTTGATTGATGTGACACTGCTAGTTCTGTGGCTTCCATCTCTTTTAAGGAATCTGGTAGTGTTGCTGCAGTACTGGCATGTTCTCCTTCCACAGAGCCAGGTATGGGAGACTTGAGGAAATCATGAAAACATGCTGCTTGCAGCAGATGTCTCTGCAGAGCTGAGGGCTTCCCAATGTGGCTGAAGTTGTGGCATGCTTTGCCCAAGAAGGAGTACATTCCATCCCCATTATCTACAAAATTCAATATCTTTTCACCTTCCCTACAGGTATTCTCGTTTATCCCTTGTTCTCACTTGTCCACCTCCTCATGTGATGCCACCCTTGTAGTGTTGAGGACCTTCTCCATTTGAGCCAGTTCTTCCACCTGTGTGAGTCCCTCTTCCTAACGTGTGCACCCGCTTTTGCGAGGACAAAAGAGAGAGAGGTAAGGCTCTAAGTTAGCTTCTCTTAACAATTCCAGTGGCGCAATTAAATGAGATGTTGCATTTATCATGCGTTCAGCTCCTTGATAGCAGTAACAATTTGAGCTTTGCTTATGTGCCAGTAAGCTGGGTATACATCTCTCCCTTGTTCAGAAGCACTATGTGCCTTGAGGCTGCTCTGCTGAGGTATCGACTGGTGACTGTAGACCAGGGGTGGGCAAACTTTTCCGTGCAAGGGCCACATTCAGAAATTCACAATTCACAAAGGGCCGCATCGTATATTAAGTAAAATAATTACTTCACCCGGTTATGATTCTGGGCGCCTCATATAGAACATAGCACAGAACAGGCCCTTCGGCCCTCGACGTTGTGCCGAGCAATGATCACCCTACTCAAGTCAACGTATCCACCCTATACCAGTAAGTAACCCAACAGCCCCCCCCCCCCCCCCCCCCATTAACCTTAAAAAAAAATTTTAAAAAAAAATATATATTTTCTTTTAAAAAAAAAAAAAAATTTTTTTTTTTTTTAATGACTTGGTGGGCCGCAGAAATACCTTTGGCGGGCCGCATGCGGCCCGCGGGCCGTAGTTTGCCCACCCCTGCTGTAGACCTACAGGCCAATGTTTTGGGTATTGCACTGCACTCGCCTCGCCAGAATGAGTCTTACTAAACCTCTCTCACATTGAACCTAGGTCTTCCCCACAATACTGTGGCTGCTCTCTGGCTCTGTTAGTTCCAGCCAGGCCTGCTTGGTCTGGTTGGGTGATTTTGACAATTTCCCTTTTAAATTGGGTATGCAGCCAGTTAGGAACAAAGCTCTGGGCACATCGCATACCAAGACTGCATCCCCTTCAGAACAGGGTCAGGACCTGTTAATGATGGTAATGCCGGGGATCCAACTCAAAATGGAAAATCAAGTGCCATATCTTAACCCTACGCACCATTTCTCTTGTTCAACAACCTTGTCAAAATAAACCAGCTAATGTTACGTTGCATTGGAACATTAGGAAAGATAATTTTCCTTAGGGGCACTGCAGCTTTGGATTGAGTGAGACTTCTTTATTGAGAAACAATAAAAGAAGCAATAAGTAATTAGGTGCTATAACTAATGCAGGGCAATGTGGGGCAGAATAATGATATCAAAACCTTTAGTAATAAGAACTCAATAACCAACAGAACAGGTTGCAGATGTGGTGATATTGAAATTACACTGATCTTGGTGATAAGTTAAAATTGACCCTTAAATTAAGGAGAGTTGATTTGACTGTATTAGTTATTTTAGCACAGGGCTAAATCGCTGGCTTTGAAAGCAGATCAAGGCAGGCCAGCAGCACGGTTCGATTTCCGTAACAGACTTCCCGAACAGGCGGCGGAATGTGGCAACTCGGGGCTTTTCACAGTAACTTCATTTGAAGCCTACTTGTGACAATAAGCGATTCATTTTCATTCATTCATATGGTGGCAAGGGCTCCCACAAGTCCCGAAGGACATGCTGTTGGTAATTTGGACATTCTGAATTCTCCCTCCGTGTACCCGAACAGGTGCTGGAATGTGGAAACTAGGGGCTTTTCACAGTAACTTCATTGCTGTGTTAATGTAATGTACTTGTGACAATAATAAAGATTAGTATATGGTGTGTCACTCTGTAGAACACAGGCCATGGAGGGCAGTCAGTGGCACGACAATGGCGGTCTGTGCCTGGTCACCTCATTCCCGTGAGCGGTCGCCCTGGCCCTAGTGGCTGGACTGGCAGATCTTGATCGCGACTATGCATGTCCTACCTCCTCACACTCCCTCATCAGCCACAGCGCTTGTTTCCCAAATTTTAAAAGTACAAGTACACCTCGCTGTTGGGCATTCCCGGCAGAGGCAGAGCATTTAGGAGGCCCCAGGGAATACCGGGTGAGGTCTGCTAATGATATCTGCTAATGAATCTGCGAAAGATGTGTGAGGGGAGTGGAACACATTGACGCCGCTGTCAACGCACCGGAGAATTGTGATTTGGCGTGAACCTGGCACCCCCCACAATTTTGGCGTCAAGACCGATTCTCCGCCCATTCGCCTTTCCCGTTTTCAGCAGTGGCCGACAGAGATTCGCGCCCCTGATTTTGAATGCTTCTTCTTGCAATTTGAGTGGCAGGATCGTCTAATCCTGCATTGCATGTTATACTGACTATGAAGCAGTTGGTTTAACAAATTCAAATAATCTTTGCCTTACACCTATTCATATGATCATGATATTTCACTCTGTTGAACGTTTTTTGATTCTGTGTTATTGGGATTCTTGAAGTGCAAACTTGTTGAATTTGGTTTGCTGGGAGGATCATTGGCTTCCATAGAGTAGGCCAGCTCCTGACAAATGTTCTAACAAAATTCTAACAGAACTAGACAGGGTAGACGCAGGAAGGATGTTTCTGATGGTGGGTGTCCAGAACCTGAGGATACGGGGGAGATCATTTACACAGAGATGAAGAGAAATCTCTTCACCCAGAGAGTGAGCCAGTGGAATTTGTTACTAAAGGAAGGAGTTGAAGCCAGAACGTTGTATGTTTACAAGAAGCAGTTAGATATAACACTTGAGTTGAAGGGAATCAACGGATATAGGAGGAATGCGGGATTAGGCTATTGAGTTGGGTGATCAGCCATAATCATAATGAACGGCGGAGGGCTGTGTTTGCACTTCAAGAATCCCAATAACACAGGGCTGAATGACCTCCTCCTGCTCCTATTTTCTCTGTTTCCAAGTAATGTGATGACAATGTTGATAATTGGCTCTGTGACTACACACATGCTAAATAAATAAGCATGTACTTTGTTGAACTTAGCCCTTGTGCATTCCCACCCCTTCTGTGTTTCCCTTTCTCTATGAAGGCCAAGCTTTTATTTCCAAAAGGTATCCACATCTCTAACAGTATCCATAGAATCCCTACAGTGCAGAAGGAGGCCATTCAGCCCAGTGGGTCTTCACCTATCCTCCAAAAGAGCACCCCCATCTAGGCCCGCTCCCTCACCCTATCCCCTTAACCCCACCTAACCTGGGCATTTTTGGACTTTGGGAGGCAACTAGAGCACCTGGAGGAAACCCACGCTCATTTGATACCTTTTGAAAGAACAACAATTATAGATGAAATTAATTTAACAGTGAAAAGAGACAGCATTTTAAAGGATCAGCAGTGATTAGTTCATTGATATTCTTCAGACGATAGATGTGCAATGTGGACTCGTCTGACTTGCAGTTAATGCATTTTTATCTGTAAGACGTTTGTTGACATGAAGAATACATTGCTAATGCTCAGCAGGCATTGCAATGTCTCTAGCCGCAAACATGAATATGTCAAATACTCTCACTCTTTTTTATTCATGACCAAATACTTCTTTGGAGCATTTTGTTACTGATGAAAGGAAAAATTCTAATTTCATGATGGATGTATTTGCTGTCCACTCATGTGGTGTTCGGTCACTCCTGTATGCACTTGTGGTTTGTTAGTCACATACGTGGTTTGCTGCCAGTTGCGTACATGGTGTAAGGTCGGTGTGCAGTCTGCATTTCATCATGTGTGGTCAGTGGAAGTCCTAAACATCCCAATGATCGTAAACAAAAGGAATATAAAAGTAAAACCAAATTGAAAGAGAAAACCAATGGAAAAGTCTCTCTCCAACTGAACAGAAAAAGGCTGTGTTGTGATAAATTTGTTTTTAACCGGTTCTGGCCTCTTTAACGACTATGTTAAGTATTGCAAATGTATTAGTAACACAGACCCTGAAATAGGAAATTAATTACTACGAGCTGAGAAATACATGGCGAAAAGAGCTACTGGTAACTGAGGAGACAAGGGGCTGGATTCTCTGTCCTGCCGCACCAAATTTCTGGTGCAGCCTGCCGGCTGGTCAATGGAGTTTCCCATTGTGGGGCAGCCCCACGCCGTCGGGAAATCCCCCGGGCTGCCGGAAAAACAGCGTCGCGATGGCGGAGAATCCAGCCCAATGCTCTTGATTTTCCATTCTTTGAATCGTATAAAATAAAAATGAAGCTAATGAGAAATTTTTGCTCTCTCATGGAGTAACCTACCTTTCAGTGATATTCCAGAATCATTTGTCACAAAAAGGAACACATATTTTGTACGTTGTCTTCATGACCCAGAAAAGGGCATGATGTAAATAATTTTGCTTCTTATATTCCTAGCAGCATCAAAATGAAAAGCTGAATATTGAGTTGATGTGATAGATAGGTGTCACCAATTTATTTCCACTTCCATATATGAAATCTTTATATATTATAAAGAAAGCATTTGTATGGCAGCATGGTGACGCAGTAATTAGCACTGCTGTTTCACAGCGCCGAGGTCCCAGGTTCGATCCCAGCTCTGGGTCACTGTCTGTGTGGAGTTTGCACATTCTCTCCGTGTTTGCGTGGGTTTCGCCCCCACAACTCAAAGATGTGTAGGCTAGGTGAATTGGCTATGCTAAATTGCCCCTTAATTGGAATAAATGAATTGAGTACTCTAAATTTATTTTTAAAAATAAAAGAAAGCATTTGTAAGGGCTTGAAGGCTGGAAACGGACAAAGCCCATGAGGAATGTAAGGAAAGTAGGAAGTGTCGTGATATGCAGACATGCAGATAATGATATACAGACATGCACATAATGATATACAGACAAGCAGCTAATGAACACCGAGAACAGGACATGACCAATAAGCAGGCAGGACAATCGGGTGGTATCTCACTATAAAAGGCACGAGGCACTCACACTCCACCTCTTTCCACTGATGATCATCTACAGAGTGAGTCAGGGTGTATTTAAAGTATCACACCTCCAGCACGTGGCTAAGAGCTAGTCTGGTTCAGTCAGACAGAGTAACCACAGTTAGGTTAGCAGAGAGTCAAACTCATAGAGAACTGTGCTAACTGTGCTACTGGTTCAATAAATCAGATTGAACTAACTTCAAGGTCTGGAGTATCTTTTGGTTAAAGCTGCATCCAGTTGCAGCCTGTGTTATCCCAGAGTACATAACACAACAGGAAGGACCTTAAGCAAGGAGTCAGGAGGGCTAAAAGGGGTCACGAGAAGTAATTGGCAAGCAGGATTAAGGCGTTTTACACTTCTATAAAGAGCAAGAGGAGGGTAGCCAGGAAAAATGTTGGCCCACTCGAGGATAGAGGAGGGAATCTGTAATAATCCACAGGAGGCAGGAGTCTCATCACCACACCAATATTTATTGCCAATAACTAGATACAAGAGCAGCTCCAAACAGTGCTGCTAGCATTCCAGTCAACTTAAGACTGCTCATAAAGCCTACACAGGTGCTTATATGGGCCCCCTCAATGAGCTATCATTGAGGGAGCTCATACTCCAATTGGCCAACCAATAATGCAAATTGGAGGTCATTACAGAATTTATGCGTGGAACCAGAGGAAATAGGTGAGGTACTGAATGAGTACTTTGCATCAGTATTCATCAAAGAGGAGGACTTGATGGATGATGAGTCGAGGGAAGGGTGTGTAGATAGCCTGGGTCATGCCGATATCAAAAAAGTGGAGGCGGTGTCGTTTTGAAAAACATTAAAATAGCTAAGTTCCCAGGGCCTGATGGGATCTACCCCAGAATAGTGAGGGAGGCAAGGGAGAAAATTGCTGGGATCTTGACAGAAATCTCTGTACCCTCACTGGCAACAGGTGAGGTTCCAGAGGACTGGAGAATAGCAAATGTAGTTCCTTTGTTTAAGAAGGACAGCAAGGATAATCCAGGAAATTACAGGCCAATGAGGCTATGTCAGTGGTAGGGAAGTTATTGGAAAGGATTCTTTGAGACAGGATTTACTCCCATTTGGAAGCAAATGACGTATCAGCAAGAGGCTGCATTGTTTTGTGAAAGGGAGGCCGTGTCTCACTAACTCAATCGATTTTTTAGAGGAAGTGATGAAGATGATTGATGAAGGTATGGCTGTTGTCTACATGGACTTCAGTAAAGCCTTTGACAGGGTCCCTCATGGCAGACTGGTGCAGAATGTGAAGTCACACAAGGTCAGAGATGAGCTGGCACGATGATACAGAATTGGCTCGGTCATAGAAGACAGAGGGTAGCAGTGGAAGGGTGCTTTTCTGAATGGAGAGCTGCGATGAGTGGTGTTCTACTCATCATGGACCTTTGCTGTTTGTAGTATGTGTAAATGAGTTGGAGGAAAATGTAACTGGTCTGATAAGTAAGTTTGCGGACGACACAAAGGTTGGTGGAATTGCAGATAGTGATGAGGATTGTCAGAGGATACAGCAGGATATCAATCGGTTGAAGACTTGGGTGGAGAGTGGAGAGATGACAGGTGGAGTTTAATCCGGACAAATGCGAGGTAATGCATTTTGGAAAATTGAATACAGGTGGGAAATATACAGAGAATGGCAGAATCCTTAAGAGTATTGGCAGGCAGAGGGATCTGAGTGTACAGGTTCACAGGTCACAAAGTGGCAACGCCGGTGGAGAAGGTAGACAAGAAGGCATACGGCATGTTTGCCTTCTTCGGCCAGGGCATTGAGAATAAAAATTGGCAGCTTATAGAATCTTAGTTAGTCCACACTTGGAATATAGTGTTCAATTCTGGTCGCCACACTACCAGAAGGATGTGGAGGCTTTGGAGAGGGTACAAAAGAGGCTTACCAGGGTGTTGCCTAGTATGGATGGCATTAGCTATGAGGAGAGGTTGGATAAACTCTCTTTTTTCTCATTGGAACAACGGAGGTTGAGGGGCAACCTTATAGAAGTCTACAAAATTATGAGGGGCATGGACAGAATGGAGAGTCAGAGGTTTTTTCCCAGGATGGAGCAGTCAATTACTAGGGGACATGGGTTTAAGGTACAAGGGAAACATTTCAGAGGAGATGTACGAGGGAAGTTTTTTACACTGGGTAGAGGGTGCCTGGAACTCGCTGCCAGAGGAGGTGGTGGAAGCAGGTACGATAATGACGTTTAAGGGTTGTCTTGACAAATACATTAAAGTTTTAGGTTAGACGGGCTACATGGTCGGCGCAGGCTTGGAGGGCCGAAGGGCCTTTTCCTGTGCTGTACTTTTCTTTGTTCTTTGTATGCCTTTGTAACTGCCAGACATGACCATTCCAATACTTTATTTTTTGGTTTCCTATTCTTCTCCCCTCTACAGTCTCCAGCAACAATAAACTCAACTTGATGAGCATTTTGTCACTTGCATTCTATCCTGTTTTAAGACTATTCACCTGCTACACCAATCACTCATTTATACTAGCTTCCAATTCTCCAGGGCCTTCTATTTGAAATCTTGCTTGTCATTACTTATTGTTTGACCTTGTCTTACCATAAATCAGAGATCCCTGCAGCTCCACATTATTTTCTGAATACTTCGGCCCTCTTGCACATCCCTCACTCCTTTATCTGGTTGGAGATAGCCATTTCTGATATTTGTGTGATATGATTATGACTTGTCACTTTAAAAACTCAACCTTACTCTGTGCACCCTCGGATGGCTTAATTACCTGAGGATTTGTGAATGGAACTGACCACTCTAATCATCAAGAAACATACCCACCTCTGACCATCATCGTGGAGGAAAGATACCCACCTCTGACCATCATCATCATGAAGCAGCTGAAGATGGTTGGGCCTAAGTTAATATTCTGAGGAACTCATGGGGCTGATATGATTGGTCTCCCAAAACCATAGCCATCTTCCTTTCTGCTACTTATAACTTCAGCTGCTGGAGAATGTTTCCTCTGATTCCTATTGAGTTCAATTGTACAAAGGCAGCCTGACCCCACAAACAGTTAATGCTGCCATAATATCAAAGGGTAGTCATTCTTACTTCAGCTCTTTAGTCCATGTTTGGAGAAGACTGTAATGGACTCTGGAGCCAAATGGTCCTTGCAGAACCCTCAAACCGAAGCAGTGAGCAGGTCATTGGTGATCGTGATTTTGACAGCACTGTGAACATTGCCTTCCATCACTTTACTGATGATTGAGAGTAGACTGATGGAGTGGTAATTGGCTAAATTGGATTTGTCCTCCTTTTTGTAGACAGGTAATACCTAGACAACTTACCATAAATCTGCTATAATTTCCTCCATTAGTTGATGTCGACATGAATAATGGCCCTTTGGGATGGCATGGTACTTAAGAGTCATCATGCCTACCACCCCCTGCTGTCCTGTGTGGAAGTTGATATTTTCAGCAGTGAGGAGTTTTATCTTTACGTGATCATGGTGGATATTTTGTCCCATTTTAAAAATTATTTTCCACACTAAAATTCCTAACTACTGTCCACCAAGAGGATCTGAGCACGTGTTTGTAATATTAGACCATATTTCTCAATGTTTCTGAAATTCTGAGGCAAGTCTTCCCCATGTGCCATGTTTCACTTTCTCTCCTGTGGTAATGACCAGCCCAGGCAGCTGATCTATTATTTCACCCATGAAAATCTATATTGACAGATTTTTGTATCTAAAATCCATTTAAAGAACTCTGGGCAGCCGAAAATCCCGCCCCCGCCGTGGCAGAAATTCTCCATCACCCGGGAATTGGCGGGGGCAGGAATCGCGCCACGTCGAGTGGCGAGTCCCCTGCGGCGATTCTCCGGCCCGCGATGGGCCGAAGTCCCGCCGCTGGGAGGCCTCTCCCGCCGCCAAGGTTTGAACCACCTCTGGTGGCGGCGGGATCGGCGGGGCGAGCGGGCCCCCGGGGTCCTGGGGGGGCAATTGGACCCCGGGGGGTGCCCCCACGGTGGCCAGGCCCACGATCGGGGCCCACCGATCGGCGGGCGGGCCAGTGCCGTGGGGACACTCTTTCTCTTCCGCCGCCGCCACGGCCTATACCATGGCGGAGGCGGGTGAGAATCTCCCAGCGCGCATACACCGGTGGTGACGTCAGCGGCAGCACCACCAGCGCACGTGCAAACCGGCGAAGGCCTTTCGGCCAGCCCCGGCACCAAGCGGCGGGCGTCAAAGTCCGTTGGTGCCAGTTTTCCACACATTTGGGGAGGCCCGTGCCGGAGTGGTTGGTGCCACTCCGCTACACCGGGACCCCCCCCGTCCCACCGGGTAGGGGAGAATCCCGCCCCAGAGTACTTTGACAAGTAATCCCAAAAGGGACCATTTTTAGCTTTGAGTCATAATCATGAGGTTACTGATCAATTTCTGCAGACATTTTGATCTGTTGTATTGTTTAATTCTACATGATCTGCACAAGAACACAGTTATTAACATGGAAAAATTTCCCTTGAGCATGATTTTTTTTGTTCAGGGAGGATGGAAATTAAAATGACAATTATTAATTTTAAAAAATCATGTGTTTTTGATTTTGCATCTGTTATCCAGTGCGGCGTGTAAAGCAGAGAGCTTCCTCAGGACTTGAGGCCATTTGTGGCAATGCCCCCCTACACCTATAGCTCTTGACAGATCTGTTTCCATTTGTCGCTAAGAAATGTCATCCAAGAGCTGGCGTTCAGTCTGCTGCCTTTACAATATTACAGATCAGAGAATTTGAAAACAGCTTAAATTTAGATATTAAAACTATGGGATTTGATTGTTTTAATGGAGCTATGTGGTTCTGTAGATTTATCTTTGCTTCATTCCAGTTGGTGAAACCGAGCAACTGTCCTGTGCAGCATATTTGAAACGAGGGACACTCTGCACAGGTGTTACTGTGCAGAAGTGCTGTGGATACTGGAATAGGGGCAATTTACAAAAGGTTAAGTGAAAAATACACTTCTAGAGAACCTGTGACACATCAGAGTAGTTTTCTCCAGGGGCACACTACCAGGTCAAAGCTTTGTCCAAAAGGCCCCACCAGCAGTTATAAATGCAGGCGGGATTTTACAGCCCTACCCCGTGGTGTGTTGGCGCCTCCATGGCACCATCTCCTCCTCCGCCTCCACCCCTCCTCCTCCTCCTCCCCCCACCCCTCTTCCTCCTCCTCATTTGCATCCTGATCCTGTGGCTCCCCCTCATCGTGGTCCTCCTCCTGTGCCTGTCGGGCGGGCGACCCTCCAGCCTGAGCGGCTGGCACCTGCCCCACTGCGACATGCTCCTCTGCTGCAGCCTCTGCCGCCTCGCTGTGACGCCCCTGCTCCAGGTCCCGCAGGGCTTCATGCAGGGCAGCGGCCCCTGCCATTTTGGCCAACAATGCTGGAAGATGCCCAAACATTATGGGGGGTGGGGTAGACAAAGTTCCATCATGGCACATACCCCCCATCCACAACCAGGTGCCATGGCCTACATGGTCGCCCCGGTTGGCAGCTCGCGCCCCAGCCACGCATGCCCCCAACCCCGCCTGCCCCCTTGTTGCCCCGACTCCTGTCGCCCATCCCTCCTGTGCTCAGCCAGCAACCGTGGTGGGTGACCATCCGTGTGGCCACCGTAATGGCGTCCGTGGCGTTGGCACCGCCCTGTCATGCCTGGCCATTGCCGGTGCCGCGGTTGTCTTCTCCCCCTCCCCACGCCCCTCCCCCGCAGCCATGGCATGCCCGTTTCGCCATCTCAAGGCCCCCCCCCCCCCCCCCCACCAATGAGGAGCCCTACCTCCTCCGTCCGCAGCGTCAGCCAGCACAATTTGTTGATGCATTTGAAAAGCAGATTAGAACCATACCAGCAGGACTTCGGCCCATTTGGGCAGCAGTATCGTTGGGAGCCCGGTTGGGTGCCACCTCTCATGATTCTCTGGGCTGTACGTGTTCGTGCAGTTTGGTGGGTTTGGAGGTTTGCGTTCCGGCGTCAGAATGGGGTCACAGGCCATTTTGGCCTAAACGAGCTGGCGCGGGCTCCTGCCCCATATCTATCCCACTAACTGGATTTGACCATCTTACGAAGGCTTGCCACAACCCCTCAATTATCAAAAACCCAGGGAACCTCCTTTCTATAAATAAAACTCCATTAGCCCTATTTAGGTAATCCATTTAGCCCTATTTAGGTAATCCATTTAGCCCTATTTAGGTAATCCATTACATGGTTGGAATGAATGATGATCTTTTACAATACTTTAATTACCCTTCTGTAGCCACAGTGCCTGTCTGTCTTTTAACCAGGATTTTAAAAAAAACTTTCCGGCAGTAGAGAAATACAACACGAACCTAGGCTTTTAACCATTACTGCACCGGATACATATAATACAATGTATATACAAAATTCTTACTTTTATCTTAGATCCCTGGCAAGAACTGCCAGAAAATCCTGCCCTGTGTGTCACTTGTCTTCTATGTAATTTTAATCATCATGCATTGTTGTCCTCTATTTTTATGTGGGTGACACTAGCAAAGCTGCATGTCGTGTTCATCACTAATTTAAAGAACACAATGGCCTTTTTTTGTTTTCCAAAACTAATAATAACGATCTCTTTTGGTAAAGATCGCTTAACTTTTCCGCCATATCATTCATTCATGGAATATGGGTATTACTGACAAAGCCAGCATGTACTGCTCTTATTGACTTGAGCCTCCCTCTGACCAAAAATACATGCGCTCTCCCCTTGATCCCCTTTACATTGTCTTCTTCAATGTCTTACTTCTACCTTCCTCGGTGTTCAATTCTGCACTGGTATAGAATGTTTTGCTGATGGATGGCTGGTTTTGTAGATTCCTTTTGTGAAAAAAATAAAATATTTGCTCTTCTTTAATCTTGGAATGATGTGGAGATGCCGGCGTTGGACTTAATCTTGGAAAAAAGTGTTGAAAAGATACTTATTCTTGCTCTTTCTTGCAAACTGTTTAAACACCCCATCATGTCCATAGTAAATGTTGGATCACAAATTGCTTTATTGTACGAACAGAATGCTCTCGAACTCTGGCAATTTACACTTCCTTCCATCTCACACTTGCTTGTATCTCACATTTTGTTTTTTTGGGGCAATAGTTATTCACACTAATGCTAATTGAACTAATGAGCTTTTCACTGACAGTATCAACATATTAACACATTGCATCTGTTTGATACAGTTTATCGCCTTCTCTCTATGGCTTGCAAAGTCATTACTCAGCCACTTTTTTCATTCCAGCTCTGATACTTTGCAGGCTAGTATCTGTATAGGGTATTAACTCTTCATATTGGCATTCTTAGCTTGCTCTTCTAATTGTGCCATGCACCTTAATCTAGCGAGTCCTCTTTGCTTTGTTTCTTCCTCCTTTAGTCACCATCTCAACTATTCAGTACTTTGCCAGTGTGTGGGACTCCTTTCCTATTGAAATTATGTTAACATTGAAATGACTTTGTTGCTTTGCAATTTATCCTGAACCTGGCTGCTCACACATCTGTACAGGGCTTTTATGAATCTATATTTGGAATACTGTGTGCAGTTCTGGTCTTCACATTTAAGAAAGGATATACTAACATTGGAGGCGGTACAGCTAGGATTCACTGAATTGGTCGCTGGAGTGATAGGGTTGTTATATTATGGAAGGCTGAGTAAATTGAACTTAAATTTTAGAAGAATGAGAGGCAATCTCATTGAAAAATTCTGAAAGAATTTTATAGGATGAATGCTGAAATATTATTTTCATTGGTTGGAAATCTAAAACACGGGGGCACAGTCTCAGGATAAGGGGCATTCAAGATGGATATGAGGAGAAATTTCTTCGCTCAAAGGGTTGTGAATCTTTGGAATTAGAGGACTGGATGCATTCAAGGCTGGGATAGATAGATTTTTAATGTGTCAGGGAATTAAGGGATATGGGAAAAAGTTGGAAAGTGGAGTTGAATCCGAGCATCAGCCCATGATATTGAATAGTGAAGCAGGCACATTGGGCCATGTGGTCACTCCTGCTCCTATTTCTTATTTCTTATGTTCCTATGTTGGATTGTGATATTTAATTTTTATTTCCTACCCGTGTTCAATCATGTCATCTCCTGTTTTTACATTCAGGACTCAACTTATGGGGGAACTTTCCAAGTTCACAAAGAGCTTCACCTATCCAGACACGCAGGATATCGGGATGCTTGGCATTGAAGGTAATCCTCTCAATGTTGGACCAAAGGGTTTTGCATTTGAGCCCCATACTAAAATTTGGTTAATAAGTTAAGGTGACACTCTGATAGAGTCTATCCCTAATGCCAGTATGCCATCAATCATCTAAAATGTGAACCAGAGCCTTGTGTAGCTCAGACTGGATGGAGATGGCAGGTTCTCTTTCCTGAAGGATATGAATTGATCCAATTGGATTTTTACAGCAATCCATTAGCTTTTATTGTCATTTTCTGATGCTAACTCATAAATGACCAGATTTATTTGCTCACATTTAAAATTTCAGCCTCTGATTTGCTGGTCTAGTAGCATAACCATTGGGCTGCTGTACCCAGATATCATGCAGTCTATTGGCCTGAGCAGATGGATGTATTCCCCCAAAAAATAGATAATCCTGGTGTCCAAATCAGCACTCCTCCCTCGATCAATTAAATAAATTTGTCATATGGGCCCATAACTTCCAGGTTTCTGGGCATCGTGACTGGGGTACATCCCAATGATTCGCTGGGCCAACCCCCGAAGGTCCCCAGGTAAAGACTACCTGGCAATTGCCTGGGAAGCTCAAACTTCCTTTGGGTAATTCTGCCGTGCAATTGGAACTGTCCGAAACTGCGATTTAAATCACAGATTGCGGATGATTCCAACTGTCTTACAGTAATAATTATCCAGGAAGAGTCAGAAGAATCAAAACTATACCTAACTCCTCGGTAACCATAGTACTGACTGCCTCCTCCAGTCAGTACTGTTAAGGAATGGGTTAAGAAACATTCCAATCAGATGTCTCATTGATCTAATAATTGACACTGATATGTAAAGAGGCAACAGGTGGCCTTTGGATCATGTGATGTGATGATAGAGTTTGGTGCAGTGTGTGTTCAAGGAAATATAAAGGTGTTTGGGAAAAGGAGCAGAGCTCTTGGCTCTCTACTCAACAGCAGCCAGAGGCTGACAGGTATTATGGGGGGGGTGAAATGTAGTGAGATATGAATCATCCTCAACAAGGATCTTGGATTCATGTCTCACTACATTTAAGCTGGGTGGCATGGTAGCCCAATGGTTAGCACTGTTCGATTCCCGGCTTGGGTGATGTCTTTGTGGTGTCTGCACGTTCTCCCCGTGTCTGCGTGGGTTTCCTCTGAGTGTTCCGGTTTCTTTTCACAGTCCAAAAATGTGCAGATAAGGTGGATTGGCCATGATAAATTGCCCTTTGTGTCCAAAAAGGTTACATTGGGTTACTGGGCTACGGGGATAGGGTGGAGGTGTGGGCTCTTTCCAAGGGCCAGTGCAGACTCGATGGCCTCCTCCTTCTGCACTGTAAATTCTATGATTCTATGAACCCCCTCCCCCATCTGGCCTGGGCTTGCAAACACCTACCAATTTAAGACCATTCACACATCTTTAACCTGATTATCCCCTCTCCAGTTGCACCTGAACCTGTAAAGCAATAATTACTGCAAAGACTCTGATTCAAAGTATAATTTTACATCATTGGCTTTGTCTATATCTGCTGTGTTTGTATAACCTACCTCTTCACTCATATGATGAAGGAGCTACGCTCCGAAAGCTTGTGATTCCAAAATAAACCTGTTGGACTTTAACCTGGTCTTGTAAGACCTCTTACTCTGTTTTATAATGACTCTGACTCTGATTGCCACGCCACAGAAATTCAGGCCCATTAAGTCTGTGGGTCATTTTTACCAAAGAATGGCTACAATATTTGCCGATGTTAGGTAATTACCTGAAGATATATCAAATAATTACCAAGAGTGTTATATAAACACAAATATTTTTATTCCAATTTGACTAGGCCCACCCTCTTGTACTCTGTTTGAAAGGGTTGTTGTGTTTCTGCTTAACTATGTGCCTTTTGTTGCTCCTTTAAAATGTGCTGCCATGAGGGACCATTTCTGGTGCCTTTACAAATAATGTAACCGTGATTTAAAGCTGTTTATACACTCTGAGTAAACCATTTTTAGGATTTGTCATCTGACGAAGATAGTTGTGTACGTTAGTCTTAATTTGCTGGAAGCCTTGTTGCTCTAGTAATAGGGTACATAATGTTTTAATGATTATACTCTGAAATCTAATTTTGTCAACACTAATAATTTGCAGCAAAGGCTCAGACGGAATGCAGAACGGTAGCACAAGTGGATAGCACTGTGGCTTCACAGTGCCAGGGTCCCAGGTTCGATTCCCCGCTGGGTCACTGTCTGTGCGGAGTCTGCACGTTCTCCCCGTGTCTGCGTGGACTTCCTCTGGGTTCTCCGGTTTCCTCCCTCAGTCCAAAGATGTGCAGGTTAGGTGGATTGGCCATGATAAATTGCCCTTAGTGACCAAAAAGGTTAGGAGGGGTTATTGGGTTACGGGGATAGGGTGGAAGTGAGGGCTTAAGTGGGTCGATGCAGACTCGATGGGCCGAATGGCCGCCTTCTGCACTGTATGTTCTAAATTGACAAGTTGTTTTGTTTCTAAATAACACAGGGAGGAAAGCTCACCACATGGACTGTGACCTTCAATTATTACTTATTTGAAAAGCTAGCACTTCATCGTATGCCATTATTGTTTGGTGTGCAGGTGCAGTTAATCTGAAAGGTTCCAGCCTTCCAATACTAAATGTTGGTATATAATTAGAGAGCTGCATGAAATACAAACCCCCAATGGAAACATGAAAAATTGGCTTTTGTGGCGAGATCATGATTTGCAGAGTAAATGTATAAGAATGAAAATGCAGGAAGTACTTAGCATGTACAATCTTTAATCCATATAATCTTTTATCCATTCCACCACCCTTCTGCCATTTGGCTGATGGCTTGCATTCTTTTGCTCTTCCACCCTCCCACCTGAGAATACAACCTTGTGCCTGCAGTGAAAACCCTCTACTAAAGCTAGAAGATGGAAGGTTACACCCTAGCTTTAAATGCCTGGTTGTCCATATTGTCATAGTGACCTACTGCATAAAGAAATACTTCCAAATGCAAAGGTAGGTGGACTGGAGAGCGAGAGAGAGAAAGAAAGACAGACAGACACAGAGTGTGAATTGAGGGGATAATACAAAAGTCAGTGTGATGTATATTTTACATCTTTCATCAATGCAGTGATGAAACAGTTTCTATGGGCGGGATCTAACCAAATTGGAACTGCAACGAGCATGTTTAGCCGGGTGTTACCGCCGAGAAATACCACGCTATCTATCGGGACTCTGTTTCAATTTGGAACCTCAACAGGGAACATAGGGCTGGATGGAGGGGGTTGAGGTGGGTGTGGGGTGGGGGGGGAGAGGTGTTTAACATTGAGTGCCCCGATCTCTGTGGAGATCGTACCCATTATGTTCAAAAGGCTGGCTATATTCTGTAAGCTAGTGTTGTCAAATATTTAACTTGGATCAAAATTATACTTTTTACCTGAATCTTCCACGATTCGTGCTCACAAGCAGTCATGACCATTGAATGAAACATCTATTTACATGTAATTCAATTAACTAGGGTAGTTGTAAGAAGTAAACATCACTGGATATTGTTGGGGTGATGGGGGCAGAAGAGCTGTTACAAAACATTCCCAGTAATAGCAACCTTAAGTTAATAATTGTTGATTCCATACCCTTAACATGTTTAACTCAATGATGCTTCATTATTGTCAGCTGATTAATCCGGCGCAAATCTAAACAATATCAACCAGAAAAGGTCCGCGTTTGAATCTTGCTCTGTGCTGAGTTATCTGATCTAGGTAAAGGTGGTTCTGTGAATATTTTAGCAATCTAGATTGTAGTGAGAAAACAGGAGTAATTTCCTCTGCTGTACATTAACAGTTTTTTTTGTTAAATTTCAATTCATTAATGTAATATAAAGCATATAATAAATTTGAAATATGAATCTTCAAGTGATAGTGTAGAAATGTTAAAAAGCGAGGGACTAATCTATTTTCTTAACTTCCTTTGTGAAGGATACTCAAATACCCAAAGGATTTGGGACAAGCCTCTCTCAAAGCATTATAAGCATTGGATAGTTAAAAATATTGATTTGCATCAGCAAAGCTGGCTTGAAAACCGAGTCTAGGGAATAGTTTGGTTGTATCTTCCCTCCATCCACCTTGGTATCCATGCGAGTAGAAGCAGGGATGTTTATGGTCAACATTTCTGTGCCCATCCAAATGCATTGAGGAAGATTCGATCGAACACTCATGTAATGTATCTTTTAAGATAAATTATTCGATTTTCCTCTGGCATTTTCCATATTCTTATATTTGTTGCGGTTGTTCAGATAGTTTGTTTCCTCTTTTATGAATAGCATTACTTCCTGTTATTTTCATTAAATGTTTAATTTTCATAAATGCAGTGAGAATGAGAAACATGATGGGAATCAACAGACAGGTAGGCATGTAGGAAAATACACTGGAAAAGACTATTGCGGTCCATCAAGCAGTTGCAATGATGGTGATGATTTTGTCAAATACCTGCCTTTTAAATGGGTTCATTAGATATTTGCGTAACCGGAAGCCTGTACAGGCAGGTGCAGAGTTTTAGTTATTTAATTTCACGATTTATACCATTCATTAATTATTCTTTCTTGGAATGGAGCTCTTGTATAAATCTAAACAGTAAATGCTGCTAAACACGCTCGCGGGAGAACTTTGTTCCCTTTTGGGAGATGTCACGAAACAAGAGAAAGAAATGAACCAAGTTTGTGTGAGGCCTGGCCAATTAGAAAGGTATTAAGAATTATTTTGTAAATGGGAAGTGAAGGGTAGATGAAGAGATTTTCGGAAAGGATTCCAAAAGATGGTGGCTTATTGATTGAAAGAATAGTTGTTGAGTGGGAAAATGATTGTTGCCTGAAATCTACAGGCAAAAGTGTTTTCAGTATCATTCCATTCTACCAAAAGGATATTTCTCACCTCACCTCTGCAGCCTCTCTCATGCCAATTAAAACACTTCACATTTTTGGGTCTACTATGTCACCGGTTCCACTACTTTTCTCCCATCACAGTGGCGGTTTCAGTTGTCATGGCCCTGAAATTACCTCTCAAATCTTCATCTCTCCCACTTTCATAATCCTTTGTAAAATCTACTCCTTTGCATTTGCTTCTGGAACCTTGCCAAATGCATTCTTATAATTCCTAATCATTGTCTGCTTTGCCTCTTTTTATCCCTAAGTTTGAATTTAATAATTTGGGACATTTTGCTCCATGAAAATCATTGTATAAATGTGAGTTGTACTGTTTTCTTATTTAAAACACCTAAATGAGTCACGTCAGTGTACAGCTGTGACCGTTGCTTTTCTGACATTAACTTTAATTAGAAGTGATGTTCCAAAGATTTCTTTTTTTTTTAAATTTAGAGTACCCAATTATTTTTTTTCCCAATTAAGGGGCAATTTAGTGTGGCCAATCCACCTAACCTACACATCTTTGGGTTGTGGGGGTAAAACCCATGCAGACACGGGGAGAATGTGCAAACTCCACACAGACAGTGACCCGGGACCGGGATCGAACCTGGGTCGTCAGCGCCATAGGCAGCAGTGCTAACCACTGGGCCACCGTGCTGCTCCTGATGTTCCAAAGTTATCAACTGAAAGCAAGTCAGTAGGATTCTTTCAAAACTGAAAAAAAAAATTCAGGGGACGAATTTGCAGAGTTTAACTAGAGAAGCTCAAGTGGATGCAGTGGAGTATATAATGGAATCTGCGCTGTCTGTGGAAGAAATTAACTTCTTGGACCAAATGTTCTTGTTGTGTACTTTCTTTCTTAAAAGTGACCAAGCTCCGCATAGCTCATAACTTGATTTCACCAACGTGTTTAGTAACTCTGAATTTACAGTTTAAAGATCTATTAGCAACGTGTTCAGGTTCAGTCAATGTACCTATGTACGTATAAATTATGTATGTCCAGCCAATACACTCACTGAACTAAAATGAACTTTCATTACAATCATTTATGTTTCAGCATTGACGGTAAAGAATTGTTTTTCCTGAGATCAATAATTTGAATAGTTTTATGGTGACGTTAATTAACCTTTTTCATTTGTCTCCTCTTAAGTACATCTGATCATTGGACAATTTTCTTTTCCTCTGTAGAAGGACAATAAAGATTTGGGCGGGATTCTCCGTCTCTCAGCTGCATGTTTCTTGGCAGCAGGAGGAAGCGCGCCGTTCACTGGCAGTGGAATTCTGTGTTCCCTCTGCTGTCAATGTGAATTCTCACTAACGTCACCCCACACTGCTAGGAAACTGGTGGGTGGGTGTACGCTGCCGGTGGACTGAGAATCCCACCACCAGTGAACGGCCGGAGTATTCCGGCCTTGGTCAAACAGTAAAGTCTGGAAAATACATTCAATAAATTTCTTTCCACGTGCTCATACTCTTTTTTTTTTTTTTTCTTTTTTTTTCTCAAATTCCTGAACGTGTTGCTGCCTCTCAAATTCGGTGCCTGTTTTTTCCATACTCCATGTTTGAATCCTTCCATTCAGGTTATGCACTAGTGTCATGGGAATGTCACTTTAAGAAATGTTTGTCTTCTCAAGTGGTTGCAGTGATGTCAATGTGTGGGTGGAGCTGGGCTCTGGCTCAGCTGGAAGCTGTTTTTGGCTCTGGGTTTTAGTTTTGTTCTCAGTTGGAGAGCTGCATTCAAACCAAGGAAAGGATTGACAGATTGATAGCTCTTTCTCTCTGCATGCTAAAGAATGTCTCCAGATCACTTGATGATTTCAAAGTAATACCTGTTTCTGTAGGAATGCAAACCTACTGTCTTTGTTGAAAAGGGTCTTTGACTTATGGATGTTTTTAGGAAAGTTACTAAGGATTACCTACAGATTACTGTATCTTTGGGGGGGGGGGGGTATTCGTGTTGGTAGTTGATAAGATGTGTGTTTATAAAATGTTAACTGGATTCACAGAATAAACATTGTTTTTGTTTCAAAATACTTTAGATCTCTGCATCACGCCGGTACAGTGGGCCCTTGTGCTCTCCATAACCAAAATCTATTAAACGTTGTGGGTCAGGTGAACTCCATGATATACTTTGGTGTTCTCTAAACCCTGACCCATAATACTAGCACAGAAAGGGCACTTATCAAAATTACAGATGATATCCTATGTGACTGACAATGGTAAACTTTCCCTTCTTAACCTGATTGAAGTCTTTGCTGAGGTTCACCACAGCATCCTCCAACAACACCTCTCCCACTGTCATCCAGCTAAGCGGGACTGCATTTGTCTGATCCCTTTGTCATTTATCAAATCATAGCCAGAGAATCACCTGTACTGACTCCTCTTTCACTCATGCACAGTTATTCTATTGTCCCCAGAGGATCTATCTATGATCCTCTTCGATTTCTCAGCTACGTACTGTGCCTTGGCGACATGTATGTTGATGATGTCCAGCTCGTCACCACCCCTCTCAGCCTCTCTGCAGTCATTAAATTGTCAGACTTCTGGCCCGACATCCCATACTGAATGAATAGAAATTTACTGCAACTAAATTTTGGGAACTGGTGGCAGACTGAACTGAATCGCTGCCACTGACTCCCAGGTGGTATTGGTGGTACTGCTGCTGGTGCCCGACCCCTTGGGGAATAGGATGTCCCATCTCTCATCAACAGAGTCGAGATGTTTTCTGAGGTTGGCATCCCCAAAGTGAGGAGCAGGTCTGCGCAAAGACTGAGTGTGGGTGGCGAGGGAGCCAAAGCAACCCCCTTGTTCGTGGTGAGACGCTGAAACATGAGTTTGGCAAATCAGACAGACTAATAATGGCAAGAAGCTCGTTTCTAGCATGAAGTGCCATTAAATATGGGCTGCGATCTCGCCAATGCAGCCGTCAAGGAGCACCTCGCCAATCGCGTCCAAAATGACACTTGAAAATCTTTCCACTAAATCGCGCCCATTAACTCTGTTTCTCCCCACAGATGCTGCCAGGCCTGCTATGTTTATACAGTATTTTCTGTTTTCATTTCAGATTTCCAATATCCACAGTAGTTTGCTTTTATTTATCTCTTTAAGTCATTTGTAAATTGCAATTAAATCATCTCTCATTCTTTGAAACTGTAGAAAATACAGGCCCAGTTTCTCCAATCTCTCCATCATACAGTTCCACGATCATGAGAAAAATGTTATTTAAATCTCCATTGCACCCCCTACAAGACAATAATATCCTTCTAAGGTAAGCTGATCAAAACTGTACACTATACTCTAAGTACTGTCTAACCAAAGTTCTAAACAATACAGAAATCCACTTGCAATAAAGGTTAACCTATCATTAGTCTTCCTAATTGCTTGCTGTTTCTTAATTTTAGCTTTCGGTGACGTATTGACGAGGACACCCAAGTCCCTTTTGCACATGTACACTTTTTGTCCTCTGAAATACTCTGCACAACCGTCCGGTCTCCTACCAAAATGGATAAACTCAACATTTTTCCACAATATGTTCATCTGCCATGTGGTTTGAAGCAGCTTTGCATCTTCCTCAGAAAACACATGTCATCTTCGGACTTGGAAATATTATATTTGGTCCCCACATCCAAATCATTGATATATATTATGAACAGCTGGGGCCTTAGTACTGATCTTTGCAGTACCCCACAAGGCGCAGCCTGTCAAAGCGAGAATTACACCTTTATTCCTGCTCTCTGTTTTCTGCTGGCTAGCTGCTCCTTAATCCAAGCCAAGCCAGAATATTAACTCCTATTCCATGTTCTGTAATTTTGCTGACCCGTTTTATCAGAAGCCTTCTGAAAATTCAAGTATACTACAACCGCTCCCTTTCATCCTTTCTGTTTGTGATGTCTTCAAAAAACTCCAACAGGTTTGTTGAATATGGTTTTCCATTCATAAATCCATGATTATGCCCAATCAGATCATTATTAACCAAGTATCCATTTATCACATAGAACCATAGAATTACTACAGTGCAGAAGGAGGCCCATCGAGTCTGCTCAAACCATCTGAAAAAGCACCCAACCTAGGCCTATCCCCATAACCCCACCTAATCTTTGGACTGTGGGGGAAACCAGAGCACCCGGAGATAACTCCTCACAGACAGTCACCCGAGACCTGAGTTGAACCCTGTACTTGGAGCTGTGAGGCAGCAGTGCCAACCACTGTCAACCATAATGAACGTTGAAAATTAATTCAGCATCAACTGGAGCAGTGTGTCCATTTCTGGGCACCTCACCTTGGAACGGATATAAAAGCTTTTGAGAAGGTGCAGAAAAGAATGATTCCAGGGATGAGTGGCTTGCGTTACATGGATAGGTTGGTGAAGTTGGGATCTCTTGGAACAAATCGAAAGGAGAGCTAATAGAGGTAATCGGGTCTGGAGGGGGTCCAGAGAAGAGTAGATAGGGAGAAAACGTTCCTATTTCTAGAAGGGTACAGATCCAAAGGACATTGATTTAAGGCAATTTGGAAAAGAACCAATTGGAACATGCAGATATTTTTGTTTTACACAGCAAGTGGAGGAGATCTGGAAAACACTACCTCAAAATGTGGTGGAGGCAAATTTAATTTTGGATTTCAAAAGGGCACCAGAGAAATGAATTGCAGGGTTATAGGGAAAGGAAAGGGAGTGTGACCAGCTAAATTGCTCTGGTGGATGTAGATGTGCTGGGTTCCCAAAGACTGGCAACCAAAGACTTCTAACCAACAATACTTTAATCATCAGCTGAGTAGATACTCCATGCGTGTACTCCACCCGTTCTCCAGGGAGTACTCCCAAACTCCCATCACGTGACCCTTTAATAGCTGCATCATCACATAACCACTCTGTCTACATCGTCCCCGTTTAAGTTGGGACAACCAGTGCAACAGTGTGTGCGAACAGTAACTGTGTACATACCATTTTCTAATATACAGATTGAACAGGCTAACAATTCACAACTATTTACATCTGGTGAAACGTAGGTTAAGCTGTTACGGCTGGAACAAAGCCTTTGTGATAAATTCTAAATTTTCCCTACTACTGATGTTTAGAATGTAAAGTTAACAGGTCTGTAGTTCCTTGTTTTCTCTCTCCCTCCCTCCTTAAATAGTGGAATGATATTTGCTACCTTCCAATTTGCAGGTGCTGTCCCAGAACCAATAGTATTTTGGAAGGTGATCACCAATGTATCCATTACCTCTATAGCAACCTCTTTCAACACTCTGGGAGGTAGAATATCAGGTCCTGAGGACTTATCAGCTTTTAGTCCCAATAATTTCTTCAATACAACCTTTTTTACAAATTCTAATTTCCTTCAATTCATCATTCCCCCTAGTCCCTTGGATCTCTAATTTTGGGAGATTTCTGTATTTTCCTCAGTGAAGATAGGCGCAAAGTAATCATTTAGCTTATCTGCCAATTCTCTAATCCCCATTATAAATTCTCCTGACTGTCTGTAATGGACCCATGTTAGTCTTAGCCAAATGTTTCCTTTACATCTACCAATAGAAGCTTTTAAAATCCGTTTTTTATGTTTTTTGCTAGTTTACATTCATATTATATTGCCCCTTTATTTATCAGTTTCTTGGTCCTGCTTTGCAGTATATTAAAATGCTCTCATTGCCAGGCTTTCTGGCAGTTTTATGAACCTTTTCACCTTACAAAAGTTGATTGATTTTTTTTTCTTTTTGGGTTTTTGTGCCTTGAAGGAATGTATAGTTGCAGTAAAATATGTAATAATGCGTTAAAGACTATCCATTTCCTATGTACAAACATACCTTTGAATATATTTTCCCAATCCACCTCAGCCAATTTGTCTCTCGTGCCTTCATAATTTCCTTTGTTCAAATTTAAAAGTCTGCCTTCAGATTGAATTATCTTGCTTTCAAATACAATGGGTGCAATTCTCCCAAAATATTTCTAAGTGCCGTCTCCGGGGGGAAATGCAATGCAATTCCCGCCGGGTGGGTTGGTACGTTCCAGGTCGCAATTCACCCACATTTAGAAATTATTTTGGAAGTTGGGATGTTTTGCACCATGAATGAGGTGTGCGGGAGCTAAAGACACCTGCAGGTCTGGCTTCTCAGAAATTAGGGCGCCTCAATCACCGGCAAAGAACCCCCACCCTGCAATCACTGCCAGTGAATGACACATTGTTATGGGAGTGCTAGAGGCCCCACTCCTTGGTTAGCACTCCCGTGTTGGCACTGCCAGGATGTTGGGGCAGTGCCAAGGCACTTTGCATCCATGTCCCTGACCAGGCTTTTTACACGTACATAAAAAGCAAGAGGGTAGCCAGGGAAAAGGTTGGCCCACTGAAGGACAGGTGAGGGAATCTATGTGTGTGTGGAGCCAGAGGAAATGGGCAAGGTAGTAAATGAATTCTTTGCATCGGTATTCACCAAAGAGAAGGAATTGATGGATGTTGAGTCTGGAGAAGGGTGTGTAGATAGCCTGGGTCATATTGAGATCCAAAAAGATGAGTTGTTGGGCGTCTTGAAAAATATTAAGGTAGATAAGTCCCCAGGGCCTGATGGGATCTAGCCCAGAATACTGAAAGAGGCTAGAGATGTAATTGCTGAGGCCTTGACAGAAATCTTTGGATCCTCACTGTCTTCAGGTGATGGCCTGGAGATTAGCCAATGTTGTTCCTTTGTTTAATAAGTGTAGCAAGGATAATCGAGGGAACTACAGGCCAGTGAGCCTTGTGCCACTGGTAGGGAAATTACTGGAGAGAATTCTTCGAAACAGGATCTACTCCCATTTGGAAGCAAATGGACATATTAGCGGGAGGCAGCACGGTTTTGTGAAGGGGAGGTCATGTCTCACTAACTTGATAGAATTTTTTGAGGAGGTCACAAAGATGATTGATGCAGATAGGGCAGTGGATGTTTTCTATATGGACTTCAGTAAGGCTTTTGACAAGGTTCCACATGGCAGACTTATACAAAAGGTGAAGTCACACTGGATCAGGGGTGAGCTGGCAAGATGGATACAGAACTGGCTAGGTCACAGAAGGCAGAGAATAGCAATGGAAGGGTGGTTTTCTGATTGGAGGGCTGTGACTAGTGGTGTTCCGCAGGGATCAGTGCTGTGACCTTTGCTGTTCGTAGTATATATAAATGATTTGGAGGAAAATTTAACTGGTCTGATCAGTAAGTTTGCAGATGACACAAAGGTTGGTGGAATTGCGGATAGCAATGAGGACTGTCAGAGGAGACAGCAGGATTTAGATTGTTTAGAGACTTGGGCGGAGAGATGGCATGTGGAGATTAATCCAGACAAATGTGAGGTAATGCATTTTGGAAGGTCTAATACAGGTAGGGAATATACAGTGAATGGTAGAACCCTCGAGTATTGACAGTCAGAGAGATCTAGGTGTACAGGTACACAGATCACTGAAAGGGGCAACACAAGTGGAGAAGATAGTCAAGAAGGCATACGGCATGCTTGCCTTCATTGGCCGGGGCATTGAATATAAAAATTGGCAAGTCATGTTGCAGCTGTATAGAACCTTAATTAGGCCACACTTATTATAGTGTTCAATTCTGGTTGCCACACTACTAGAAGGATGTGGAGGCTTCCGAGAGGGTGCAGAAGAGATTTATCACAATGTTGCCTGGTATGGAGGGCATTAGCTATGAAGAGCAGTTGAATAAACTCAGTTTGTTCTCACTGCAACGACGGTGGTTGAGGAGCGACCTGATAGAGGTCTACAAAATTGAGGGGCATAGATAGAATGGATAGTCAGAGGCTTGTTCCCAAGGTAGAGGGGTCAATTACTAGGGGGCATAGGTTGAAGGTGCGAGGGGCAAGGTTTAGAGGAGATGTATGAGGCAAGTTTTTTTTACACAAGAGGGTAGTGGGTGCCTTGAACTCGCTACTGGAGGAGGTGGTGGAAGCAGGGACGATAGTGTCGGTTGAGGGGCATCTTGACAAATACATGAATAGGATGGGAATAGAGGGATACGGATCCGAGAAGTGCAGAAGGTTTTAGTTTAGACGGGCAGTATGGTCGGCACAGGCTTGGAGGGCCGAATGGCCTGTGCTGTACTTTTCTTTGGTCTTTGTTCTTTGTTCATTTGGAGCTTTAATGGCTTCTGAGCTCCCCAACGTGGTCACCATGTGTCATCGATACCAATAGTGATTCCTGCTCGCTTCATATTGCACCAGCGGGTGGGGGAATTACAGGAGCTGGGTGAATTCGACTTGATGCTAATTCTGAATATTTAAATTAGAATTTAAATATGCTAATCCAGTCCTTGTCCATTGAGGACGTTAGCCAGGTTATGTCACCGACTGGGCATGGGGAGAATCTCAAAATGAATTGACGTCAGTGCAATCCATGTTATGGTTCTGTCGCAAGAGTCTCGGGCCACAACGTGATTTGCACCTGCATGAACAGAGCCGTAGAATCACCCCCAATATACGATTCTCTCATATCATGGTCACTCTTACAGTTGGATTATTTATTAGTCCTTTTGTTTCATAATACTAGATCTAAAATAGTCTGTTCTCTGGTTGATTCCTCGTGTACTACTCTAGAAAACCATACCCAACATGCTCCAGAAACTCGTTCTTCACAGCATTAGTGCTCAATAGATTTACCTAATCTCTATGCCGATTGAGGGCACCCATGGTTACTTTATAACCCTTGATGCATGCTTCTCTCATCACCTGATTAATACCATGTTCAACTACCACTATTGTTTGGTGGCCTATAAATAACTCCTACCAATGGTTTCTGTTTCTTAGCTCCACCCAAACAGATTTTACATTTTGTACTTCCAATCTGTGATCATCCCTTATTAATGTACTGATCTTGTAATGATCAGAGCAACAACACCTCCTTTTCTTTTTTCCTGTCCTTCCTAAACATTGAATCTAAATATCACCTTAAAGCAATTAACTCTACTCCCAGCGTTAAATTGCTGCCTGGCAGCCGCCGGGATCGTGGGAGTTAAGCCTGAGAATTCTTCCATACAATTCTGCAAGAAAAGAACGTAATCCTGCAAAATGCATTCCATACCATGTGATATTCAGGAAATTGCACAGTGGGGGCCTGTGGAAGATGGGAGGCTAAACATTAGCCTGCCTTGATGGATGTTTTTCTCCATCTTCACCAAACCCCATAATATTATTCAACTTTGAGCTTTAACAGAAGCGATGAAACTTTTTTTCCTACTTCTTACTCACAAGGTATTTGAGGGCTAGTTATCTGTAAGGTTATTGGGTTTCCTTAAGCTATCAAGCTAGAGAAATATGTGAACATCTTCCAAGAATCTCTGGAATAATTAAGCTTGTGTTCTAATTAAAGACATTGGGATTTATGGCAGATGAATATTTGGTGATGCATTTTACACAGGGTGCATGAACAAGGAATTAATTAAGCACATTTGCATTTATATGACATATTTTTCTATTTGAAACAGCTTAGAACACTTTTCACAATGGATTACTTTGAAGTGGACTATTTTGTGTCGTAGCATTGGAAATGCGTTGATAGGACAATCCCGAGGCAGCGTTTTAGACCTGAAATAACTTTTGTTTCTTCAGTGCAGCTGCGTGACCCTAGTGTTTCTAATCTTCCTTTGTTCTTGTTTTGTGGAGGAGAAATTATATAGTTGTGATCATTTATTATTTGTTGAACATTGCTAGGCAAGACAAAGCTGTTACCAGCAGATAAACCTTTGATTATAGTGCCAATTTTGAGCCTCATGGAGAGCCTTGATCATAAGGACTGCACGTCAAAATTTGGGTACATGCCCCCAAACATTTGCTGTGTATTAATTTTAATGGATAAAAAATCATGGAAAGTGATCCATGAATTCCCAGCCTCTATTCCCAGAGGGCGAGGCTCCTGTTTTGAAGGAATGGAAAGGGTCCTAAGGTTCGATCCAGTACTTGACGCTCTAAATTAGGATAGATGACTTACTTCTAAAAAGGAGATTCAAGATTAAAATACTGTGGTGACGATTTTGAGCCCGCATTAGATGTGCATGGGATCGGCGATGGGCGCAAAATCCTGTGAGAAGTGTGAAATGCGATTCCCTCCAGAGAGATCATGCTTCTCAATTCTTACCCGCCACTCACTGACGACATAATTGTGGACACAAATGTGATTTTAATAGATTTCCATGTATTTAAATATTATTAGCTCACCCCCGCCACATGATTGCCCCCTCACTAAATATTCATACCTCGCAGATGTCACATTGGTGATGTTTACAGCAGATGTGGCAAGACAACAAGCAGTCAAGGGAATCCCTCCGGGGTGCAGAGGTAAGTCTCGCCGGCTGGGGGGTAGAGAGCCTTGCCCAGGCACTGCCATGGCACAGGTTGGTTCTGCCAGCTTGGCACTGTGCTGATGAGGATTGTCAGGGGTGGTGGCGGGGTGGTGGTGGGGAGGAGGAAGAGAAGAGAGGAGGAGGTGAGCCCCAGATACCACCATGATGGGGGATCTCCGACCATGGGTTTCCTGGCGGCATGGGGTGGCATCAATGGGAAATCCCATTAACAAGCTGCGGGAGTTGTGAATCCCGCTCCTGGGGAATGGCGAGCTGCTGAGAAATACTGTGCTGTGGGACCAGAGGATACAACCCCATGTCCTCATTAAGCGATCATTATCATATGCTCTTTATACTGTTTTTAGCTGTGGCCTTGTGCAATATAAGGTAAAATCTGGTTTAACCCATTCAATTGATTTGTCGTAAGACCATAAGACATAGGAGTGGAAGTAAGGCCATTCGGCCCATCGAGTCCACTCCGCCATTCAATCATGGCTGATGGGCATTTCAACTCCACCTACCAGCATTCTCCCCGTAGCCCTTAATTCCTCGCGACATCAAGAATTTATCTATCTCTGCCTTGAAGCCATTTAGCGTCCCGGCCTCCACTGCACTCCGCGGCAATGAATTCCACAGGCCCACCACTCTCTGGCTGAAGAAATGTCTTCGCATTTCTGTTCTGAATTTACCCCCTCTAATTCTAAGGCTGTGCCCACGGGTCCTCGGCTCCTCGCCTAACGGAAACAGTTTATTTGCGTCCACCCTTTCTAAGCCATGTATTATCTTGTAAGTTTCTATTAGATCTCCCCTTAACCTTCTAAACTCCAATGAATACAATCCCAGGATCCTCAGCCGTTCATCATATGTTAGACCTGCCATTCCAGGGATCATCCGTGTGAATCTCCGCTGGACACGCTCCAGTGCCAGTATGTCCTTCCTGAGATGTGGGGCCCAAAACTGGACACAGTACTCCAAATGGGGCCTAACCAGAGCCTTATAAAGGCTCAATAGCACATCGCTGCTTTTATATTCCAACCCTCTTGAGATAAATGACAACATTGCATTCGCTTTCTTAATCACAGATTCAACCTGCATGTTTACCTTTAGGGAATCCTCGACTAGCACTCCCAGATCCCTTTGTACTTTGGCATTATAAAACATGCTGCTGTGCAGAGAGACCTGGGTGTGCTAGTGCATGAGTCGCATAAAGTTGGTTGATGGGTGATTAAGAAGGCAAATGGAATTTTGTCCTTCATTGTTACAGGGATGGAGTTTAAGACTAGGGGGGTTATGCTCCAATTGTATAAGGTGTTAGTGAGGCCACACCTGGAGTACTGTGTTCAGTTTTGGTCTCCCTACCTGAGAGGACGTACTGGCGCTGGAGGGTGTGCAGAGGAGATTCACTAGGTTAATCCCAGAGCTGAAGGGGTTGGATTACGAGGAGAGGTTGAGTAGACTGGGACTGTACCCGTTGGAATTTAGAAGGATGCGGGGGGATCTGATAGAAACATATAAAATAGATAGGATAGATGAGGGCAGGTTGTTTCCACTGACGGGTGAAAGCAGAACTAGGGGGCATAGCCTCAAAATAAGGGGAAGTAGATTTAGGACTGAGTTTAGGAGGAACTTCTTCACCCAAAGGGTTGTGAATTTATGGAATTCCTTGCCCAGTGAAGCAGTTGAGGCTCCTTCATTAAATGTTTTAAAGATAAAGATAGATAGTATTTTGAAGAATAAAGGGATTAAGGGTTATAATGTTCGGGCCAGAAAGTGGAGCTGAGTCCACAAAAGATCAGCCATGATCTCATTGAATGGTGGAGCAGGCGAGAGGGGCCAGATGGCCTACTCTTGCTCCTAGTTCTTAAGTGCTGCCTCATTGCACAGAAAGCAGGGGATTAGCAGAGCTCACCCCGACCAAAGGACCAGTTGCTCTGTGGCCATTGGAATCCTCCCTGGTTCTCTTTGCCTCTCATGGCAGAGACCTCACCAGTAACCCCCACCCCTATGGATCACCAGCTGTCTGCTCCTGGTGAAGTTGGCAGCACTGAATGCCTCTGCCGCCACCTCCCACGTTATGTTCAGGAGGGCAAGCTTGAGTCTGCAGCATATTCTGGGGAAGAGAGTGTCCTTCCTCTCTTCACTGGCATGGAGCTATGGGTCCACCTTGGACTCCTGAACTCCCCATCTACGTCCAAATTGCCCCAGTCGGAGTGAGTTGTGTGACTCATGATTGGCCCAGCATGGAGTCTGACTTGGGGCTCTCATGCAATTCAACCAGGAGCAACAGGGTTGCTGAATCACACCCAAAGGGTGGGATTCTCCGTCTGCCGATGCCGAAATTTGGAAACATGATTGGGTGGAGAATCGGTTCCAACTCCAAAATCACGGCGGGTGCCGATTTCGCGTCAAATTGGAATTATGCGTTGCCTCGACAGCGGCGTCAATGCACTCTACACTGCAAGTACCAAAATGCAGGTACAGTAAGCCGTATTTACATATCATTAGCGGGCCTGACTCGGTATTCTCCAGGACTCTGCGATATTCCGCCTCCGATGGGTCGAATTCCTGGCAGAGAGGTTCACTTATACTTTTAAAAATTGTGAAACCGGTGTCATGGCCGAGGAGGTAGGACACGGAGAGGCGTGACTGTGGGCTGCCAGGCCCACAGTCAGGTTCGGTCTGGGTTTGGCGGTGCGGGATGGGGGTCTGGGGAATGCGTTGTATGGCTGGGGTGACCCCCCCAACCCCATCCGCGGGACTGGAGCGGTGTCCAGGCATGAACCGCCATCGCTGTAGCCTGCAAGGCAGCCATCTTGCTGCGCAATGACCACCCACCTTGACCCCTGTTTCTGCAGAGTGATTCCGGCCGTATGGGTGCCATCCACCCCACCCTCTGCCATACCCCTCACCACCCAGACGGCTGCCACCCATCAGTGGGGCATCAGGCGGTCCACCCAGGGCAACGCCCACTGTAGCCCCTACAAGGGGCCACAGAGTGTACCGCTGGCAAGGTGTCTTCCAGTCAATGGTACCGCTGGCAGCAGTGACGGGCACCGGGGCCAGAGTCCCCATGGTGCCGGGCACTGATTGGAACAGGATTGCGGAGTGGGGGTTCAGGCGGGGGCAGAGTCCGCAGTGCCAACTGGGAACACCGTGTAGTCATTTGCACATCATTGGGCATGGGGGTACTCACCGTCATAACATTTCAGCCTTTCACCCCTGCAGACAATGGATATTGGACTTGAACCAGCAATGGTGGCCTCCCTGCTTGTCACCGTAGCCCTGGGGGATGCCCTGAGGCTGTACAAGCTGGAGCTGCTTGAGGAAGAGGAAGCTGCAGCAGTAGAGTGTGCAGCAGTGGATCAGGAGGCAGCCGCCCAGATTGGAGAGCTTGCTGCCCAGTGTGTGTGTGTGTGTTTCTTATAACCGTGACAAACACAACAATAATAACATAAACATCATGGTAAATTGGACAATTCCCACCCAACCCCTTCTGTACATCCCTTCACCATATTGCACCTACCCCCTCCACTCCCCCTGTTCAGAATGCTGATTTTGCTGACAATTTATTTTTCCCCGAGAAAGTCGAACGGCTGCCACCTACGAGAGAACCCCAGCATTGACCCCCTCAAGGCAAACTTTATTTTCTCCAGCTTGAGAAACCCAGCCATGTCACTGACCCAAGTCTCCACATCCGGGGGCTTCGAGTCCCTCCACATTAAAATGATCCATCTCCGGGCTACCAGGGAGGCAAAGGCCAGAACGTCGGCCTCTTTCACTCCCTGAACTCCTGGGTCTTCTGACACTCCGAAGATCGCTATCTCTGGACTCGGCACCACCTGCGTACCTAACACCTTGGACATTGCCTTGTCAAACCCCTGCCAGAATCCACCAAGCTTCAGGCATGCCCAAAACATATGGACATGGTTTGTTAGGCTTCCCGCACACTTCGCACATCTATCTTCTACCCCGAAAAACTTGCTCATCCTCGCCACCGTCATGTGTGCCCGGTGTACCACTTTAAACTGTATTAGACTGAGCCTGGCACATGAGAAGCAATTAACCCTGCTTAGGGTGTCTGCCCACAGACCCGCCTCTAACTCCCCACCTAGCTCCTCCTCCCACTTGCCCTTCAGTTCCTCCACAGGGGTCTCCTCTGCCTCCAACTCCTGATAGATATCTGACACTTTCCCCTCCCCCACCGAGGTACCGGACTCTACTCTGTCCTGTATCCACCGTGGCGGGATCAGCGGGAAAGCCAACACCTGTTTCCTCAAAGTCCCGGACTTGTAAATATCTTAAACCCGTTCCCCGGCGGCACCTTGAACTTGCTCTCCAGCTTTTCCGAGCGCCTTCAGACTGGGAATACCCCCGTCTATGAATAGATATCCCATCCGTCTAATTCCTGCTCTCTGCCAACTTCGGAACCCGCCATCTATCCTGCCCGGCGCGAATCTGTGGTTGTTGCAAATCGGGGTCCAGACTGATGCACCCTCCACCTTCTTATACCTCCTCCATTACCCCCAGATCCTCAATGCCGCCACCACCACCATGTTCAATTTGTACCCAGAGAACCTGCCAAATTCCCCCAGGATCTGCATAACCTCCCCCATCCTGTCCAACAGGTCCAAGATGTATAAGAGCAAATCGTCCGAGTACAGCGAAACCCGGTGCTCCACCCTCCCTCCCCCGAACCAGCCCCTGCCACTTCCTTGATGCTCTCAGCGCCATGGCCAACGGCTCTACAGCCAGAGCAAACAGCAACGGGGAGAGGGGCACATCTGCCTCGTCCCTCGGTGCAGCTTAAAGTACCCTGACCTTAGCCAGTTCGTGCACACACTCGCTACCGGTGCCTGGTAGAGCAATCGCACCCAGTCGATGAAGCCCCCACCAAACCCAAACCTTCCCAGCGTCTCCCAAAGATGCTCCCACTCCACCCGATCAAAAGCCTTCTCCGCGAGCATTGCAACCACCACCTCCGCCTCCGCTCCTTCTGAGGGCATGATAATTACATTCAAAAGCATCCGACTGTTAGCATTGAGCTGTAGTTGTGAATAGGAGGAATAGCCATTTGGGGTGCATTGAAATATGATCTGGCTCTGTATATCATTCCCCAGCAAGAAATCAGTGTCTTAGCACAATGGGAAAAGAATGAGAAAAGGTGAAACCTCTATGCTTAGGTTTGGGTTGATGATAATCTTGTCCACAGCATCTTCATAATGGATGGCATAAATGCTGCCACCATGTACAGACTGTGGATCGTCATTATTTGAATTCTTTCCGTTATCTGGATAACTGTCATTTGTTGCACAATTTGTCACTGATCATGTTGAGCTTTGATATCCCTGAAAGGCCCTTGCTTGTCTTGGAAGTGTGTTTTAAAGCAGTAAATTATGAGATCACTTGAGAAGCTATGATCACCAGGCTGAATGTTGGCATTTCGTTGAGGCAAGTCTGGGCACTCGGGTACAGAAACCGTTTCTCTGTTTCACTGCTGAAAATAAATTCCTCCAGAGTCCTCTTCATCAATATCAGTTAATTGAAGGGCCCAATAGGGCAGCACGGTGGCCTAGTGGTTAGCACAACCGCCTCACGGCGCTGAGGTCCCAGGTTCGATCCCGGCCCTGGGTCACTGTCCGTGTGGAGGTTGCACATTCTCCCCGTGTCTGCGTGGGTTTCGCCCCCACAACCCAAAAATGTGCAGAGTAGGTGGATTGGCCACGCTAAATTGCCCCTTAATTGGAAAAAATAATTGGGTAATCTAAATTTATAAAAAAAATTAAAAAATTAAAAAAATTGAAGGGCCCAAAACTAGAATTGACTATAATAATTTTGACATATGCACAATAACTAAACTTGTTCAAAGCACGTGGCCTGAGAGAGACCGGTTTTATGGTTTCAATCGGAAATAATTGTGATGATTTAAAGAGCAGGGCCATAGTGTCCCCTCTAACTGAGCAACAAGTGTGATGTTGGCTACATCTGCTATCATTTGTGCCCTACAGCAGCCTCATTGACTGAGAATAGACAATTCCATCCTCTGTTTACACCCAAGCAACTGTAGTAAATAGATTAGCTTTATCAGTTAGGGTGGGGAAGGATTCATCATCATGCATAATATTTTTATCAACTACAGTATTGGCAAAATTGATCAATTATTTTTAAAGCTGGCTGAGTATTGACTCATGCCCAATCTGTGCTGTTTGAGATGAACAGCTGGTGCAACAGATGTTAACTGGGTAAATGATGTGCAATTCTTGTTTGGGTGTTCACACAGATATCTGTGGTAAGAGGCAACTGAAAATGTGTTCAAGAATAAGAACCTGAACACATGTCACTGGTCTTAAAACCTAAGAACAAGATTAGCAGGAAAACATGGGGAAAATTATTTTCAGAATGTCACTGTAGCTATGGATGAAGGCGGCTATTCAGCCAATCCTAGCTTGTCTAACCAAAAATCAAATTCCTCTAGTATATTGGTACCAGAGCTGGGGAAGGAGAGAATTGTTCAGATCGGACGGTCTTCACCTAAATCATGCTGGGAACAGGGTCCTGTTAGTTACATAACTCGGGCTGGAGATAGAGCTTTAAACTAAATAGCGGAGGAAGGGTCCAGTTGTATGGAAAATTAGAAAATCAAAGTTAAATGTGAGAGTCGGAGTGTAGGTTAATGATTAGGTGGACTGTTCCAAGAAAATAAAAGGAAGGGACAAACTTATGAAAGTAATATTGCACCAAGGAATCAGACAAGAGTAGGGATAATAGAAGAAATTTAAAAGCCTTTGTATCTGAATGGACAAAGCATTTGGAACAAAATGAATGAGTTAATAGTGTAAAGAGAGACAAAGGGGTATGATTTGGTGGTGATTACTGAGACTTTGGGTGCAATTCAGTGGACTTAAAATGGAAGTCCACTTTCGGCAACGTTTGACGGAGTCTCTCGGTGGCTGCAGCGCCAAGATTCACCCTGCTATTCATCGGCACCTGCCAGTTTTTGGACGATGAGTTTCTCCCTCGTCCAACTTCAGTTGATTTCCTGCTGATGTGTTGAACTCGCCAGCAGGACTCGCTCTTCACGGATCAGGGCTCAATTTTGACCGGCAGCCCTAATCTCTGTACCCTACCCTTTCAGCTCCCTGCCCCCTGCTTTATGGGCCCCTCCTACACACCCCCAACTTTCTAGTGGTCCCTGGAACCTGGAGCTCCCTCACCTCCCCTCTAATGGACAAGGCCACACCCTTCCGGGCCTGATTCCAGGCACTGCCATGTATCTGGGTGGCAATTTCAGGGTGCCAGGCTGGTAGTACTAAGCTGTGTGGGTGCCAGGGTACTACCTGTCCTTGTCCCCAACCATCCAGGGGTCTCTAATGGCCTAAGAGACCCCCTCGAAATGTGCTATCACACCTGGTCCATGTTTGTGGAAACCAGTCCTAAACGACATGTAGCTGTGATCTTGCAGACAGGCTTGGTTAATAGATAATTTAAATATGATGATTTGGATCACGCCCAGCAAGGGCGGAGCATGCCAGGTGACTCACGATCGGCCTGGTACCCTGCACAGAGCCCAATTTGGGGCTCCAGAGGATTCCTCCTTGGCGCCTGGCTCTGGACCCAAAGCTGCTGCTGAATCGTGCCCATGGTTAATGAATATCCAAGGATACTCAGTATTTCAAAAGAATATACAGAAAGGAAAAGGAGGTGGTGTAGCTTCGCTGATAGAGGAAGGGATCAGTGCTGTAGTGAGAAATGATATAGGCAATGGTGCAGAATCAATATGGGTAGAAATAAGAAATAGCAAAGGAGTCCCTGGTGGGAGTCATCTATAGGTCCCCAAATAGTACTTCGGCAGTGGGGCACAGTATAAACCAGGAAATATTGGAGGCTTGCAAGAAAGGTATGACAATAATAATAGGAAATTTTAAAATGCATGTAGACTAGATTAATCAAACTGGCAAGGGTAGCTTTGAGGGAGAGTTTATTGAATGTATTAGAGATTGTTTCACGGAGTATGTTGTAGAACCAACCAGAGAGCAGGCTATTCTGGATTTGGTATTGTGTAATGAGGAAGGATTAAGTAATGACCTCATAGTTAAGGATCCTCTGGGGAAGAGATTTAACTCCAATTCAATCTATAAGTTTGTGGATGACACGACTGTGGTGGGTCGTATCTCAAACAACGACGAGTCAGACTACAGAAGGGAGATAGATCACTTGGTTGCATGGTGTACCGAAAAAACCTCAAGTGTTAGTAAAACCAAGGAACTGATCATCGATTTCCGGAAGCAAAGCACGACACGTCCCCATCTACATCAATGGCTCCGAAGTGGAGATCGTCGATGCTTTAAGTTCCTGGGGGGGTAACCATCACCAACAGTCTGTCCTGGTCCATTCACGTTGATGCAACAGTCAGGAAACACCAACAACGTCTCGACTGCCTACGGAAGCTAAAGAAATTTGGCATGTCTGCATAGATTCTCACAAAGCTCTACAGATGTGCAATAGAGAGCATCCTATCCGGCTGCATCACAGCTTGGTTACGGCTACTGCTCGGCCCAAGATCGCAAGAAACTGCAGAGTGTGGTGAACTCAGCCCACGCATGACACAAGCTTGCCCCCTCCCCCCCCCCCTGCTGCCTCAGGAAGGTAGATAGCATTGTCAGAGACCCCTCACACCCAGGCTTTTCATTCTTTCAGACTCTTCCATCAGGCAGAAGATACAGAAGTCTGAAGACCCACACATCCAGGCATAGGAACAGCATCTTCCCCACAGCTACTTGACTCCTCAATGACTCTCCCTCGGACGGATCTGTTCCCTGTAATCTGTTCCATTCACGACGCCATGTGCTGCTCTTATATTTTTTGTTTGGCCCTTGTTCCGCACTGTAACCAATTACTCATTTGTCGATGTACTTTGTCAAATGCTCTTTTTATCTACTGTGTAAGTTCCCTTGGCCGCAGAAAAATACTTTTCACTGTACTTCAGTACACGTGACAATAAATCAATCAATGAGACCAGATAGTCAGAGTGGGGAACGCAGAAAGAGTGAAGATGTTAAATATTTTTCCTCCATTTTCACGGTGGAGGACACTAGTCCCAATAGTAACAGGTAATGCAGACGTAGTAGAAAGGGAGGAACTTAGAACAATCATCATCAATAAGGAAAAAAGTACTAAATAAAACTGTTGGGATTAAAGGAAGACAATTACCCAAGGCTTGATGGTTTACATCCTAGGGCCTTTAAGGAAGTGGCAACGGAGATAGCGGATCCACTGGTTATAATTTCCAAAATTCCCTGGATGTGAGAAAGGTTCCAGTGGATTGGAAAAATGCTAATGCAACATGCTTATTGAAAAAAGGAGGGAGGCAGAAAATAGGAAACTATAGACCAGTAGGCCATTGGGAAATTGTTAGAATTCATTTTTAAGAAAGTCAAAACGCAATCCATCCGTCAGCATGGTTTTATGAAGGGTAAATCGTGTTTGATTAATTTGCTTGGAAGATGTAACAAACAAAGTGGATAATGGGCATCCTGCAGAGATATATCTTGGACTTCCAGAAGACATTTGATAAGGTCAGAAAAAAAAGTTAATACACCAGGTAAGATCACATGGGATTGGAGATAATTTATTAGATTGGATAAAAGACTAGATAACTGACAAGGCAGGGAGGCAGGATAAATGAGTCTTTTTCTGATGGGCAAGATGTAACTAGTGGGGTGCCACAGTGTTCAGCCCTCGAGACCCCAACAATTTACAATATATATTAATGACTTGGATGTAGGGATAAAAGGTACTATAGCCACATATGCAGGTGACACTATAGTAAATTACAATAAGGAAATAAGAAATTTACAAATTGACATAGGTTAGGTGAATGGGTCAATAAATTATTGTTTTAAAAACACCGAAAGACTGCCCTTTGCTGTCCAATAACTGCAGTCACCAGGTTTGTAAATTTAAATACAATTAATAACAATAACTGATTAAATATGCAGCAAAAAGCAACAAGGCTTGCAATGCTATTCATGGCTAATGGTCCACTCAACAAGGCTTCACTGGTTTCTCGCTGCAAATAAAGGCTTGCCAGCTGATTCGCTGGCACCGCGCACATCAGCCCTCTCACTAACGAGGTAGAACAGCACTTAAAATGCACTTGCTCAGCCAACCCCAGCCAGCTTGTGAAAGTGGCACTCAGAAGACTGGCCCTAAGATTTGGGGACACTGACCTGGGGAGGCTGCTAGATGTTGTGGCGGCCAGGAGGGACGTCCTGTCCCCAAGTGTCCAGGAGGGTCAGTCACAGGGCAGCCAGTGATGAGGTGGCACGGTTGGGAGTGTGATCAGAAGGACTCGCCAATAGTGCAGGAAAAAGATCAATGACATACACTGGACAGCACGAGCAAGTAGACACTAAACCCCCCCACCCCCCCCAAAATACCTTTCCACCTCCACAGGAGCATCCAGCCCCCCCAACTCTCCATGGGACCACCTGATTATGTACGTGGAAGAGGTCATCCCAGAGCTGATGGAGGCGTTAGGACACGGCTGGGATATTCAGAGGGAGATGGCGTCACTCTAGCAGACCCATAGCCACATGGAGGAGTCCCAGGGCGCTAGAAAGTTGCCAACAATGCTTTACACAGAGGCTAACACTGCAAGGGTGGTAACCGCAGTTGAGAGCCTGGTGAACAACGTTGCAACCATTGGTCAAGGTGTCGTGCAGTCAGTGTCAGCCATGGCTGAGGTTCTTGACGGGATGACACCCAGTAACAGGCTAACCCTGATGAGGTTCTGCGGGACATGTCCCACACTTAGATGGGCAAGTCAGAGGTGCTGCGGAGCTTGTCCCAGTCACAGGTGGGCATTGCCGAGGCTCTGCAGACACAATGGTGTGGATGAGGGGAAATCACCAGGGCTGGCAGCTGTCGCTCCATCCCAAAGTGAACTGAAGGGCCCTATGGGCACCGAGTGGGCAGAGGGTATGCTAGGCGCTAACCCGTGGAGCGAGGATTGTGTCCATCAACTCCCCCGTGTTCCACCGCTCTGATAAGGCCGTATCTTGCAGCCAGTACATGTGACAGGGCATCATGGCTGTGCATGTGCTGCCGACAAGTGAGCTCGGGTGCTCTGGCCCCAGCGACCCCTGAGGACGTCCGCCAGGGACATCGAAGGCCACAGGACGAGGGAAGCAGCTGGCTGCCTCCACCTCAAATGTATCCTGGGGAGACACCTATAGGTAGTGGTAAAGCTAGAAATGCAAAGCACATTGAGGATCACAGGGCACCAGGGTAGGGGGGGTTAGGTAGGGGTGAGGAAATGAAATGGAAAAAGGAGGGTGGGAGGGGGAGGTGGAATCTTTGGGAGAGTGGGGAATTGATGACTGTTGACTGACCTCCGAACCCTGGACTCATTTCTCCAGGCATCTCCCCTGCC
The DNA here is from genome assembly GCF_902713615.1 of Scyliorhinus canicula. Taxonomy (NCBI): domain Eukaryota; kingdom Metazoa; phylum Chordata; class Chondrichthyes; order Carcharhiniformes; family Scyliorhinidae; genus Scyliorhinus; species Scyliorhinus canicula. The sequence goes on along the minus strand of NC_052161.1, from coordinate 107,322,952 downwards.
CGAGCACACTATGCAGTTTTTGGGTGTGAGCAAGCACTCAGCAGACAGGCAGGAGTCAGATTATGGCATTGATTGAGGAGCACCAGAGCTCAGCTCTCTGCGGGTTATCATTACCCCCCCTGCCCATGGCAGTGGGGGGTGACGGACCAGGCCATGTCGTAAGTGAATCAGGCGAGTACGAGGGCCTCCCTGGCCCTCTGGGCTTGCTGAACCCTCGCCGCTGTAGTGTGTCCTGCAGCCTCTGGCTGGTCCTCGGATTCCTCCCCATCCTGGTGCCCCAGCACCTGCTGGTCCAGAGCCACCTAGTCGTCCTCGTCGTCGTCCTCCTCTTTGGTGGCCACACGTGCCTCATCACCAATCTCCAGCACGTTGTTCCGCTGTATTGCAAGGTTGTGTATGGCACAGCAGACCACCACAAAGTAGGCGACCCTCCAGGTGGTGTACTAGAGTGCAGCATCGCAGCGCTCAAGGCATCGGATCTGCAACGTGAGGAGCCCGATGCACCACTCAATCACTGCCCGGGTGGCCACATGGGCCTTGTTGTATCGGGTCTCCGCTTCGGTCACCGGCCTCAGTGGGGACCCCTTACACCCCAAAAGCCAGCTTCCCATCCCTAGGGTGCTCCTCAAAGAGGCTTGCAATGATTGACTGCCCCAGGATGTAGCCGTCATGGACACTCCCCGGGAAGCGGGCACACACATGTATTGTCTTCATCTGGTGGTCTCTCATGAAGTATGTTGAGGGAGTAGAACCCCTTTTGGTTAACCTAGGGTATGCCCAGATGGTCTGATGAGCGCAGGCGACATGCCATATATTACCCCTGGACCTGGAGCATCCCAGAGATGGCAGAGAAACTTGCTGCCTGGGCACTTTGCTGGGCTTGATCCATGTCATGTATGATGTAGCTCTCTGCCCAGGCACAAAGGGCATCCGCGACCTGTTTGATGCGCCTGTGAGCTGTTGCCTGCGAGATGCCACACAGGACCCTGCTCGAGCCCTAGATTGATGCTGAGGCGTAAAAGTTCAGGGCTGTGGTGACCTTGATTGCCACCGGTAGTGGGTGTCGTCCTCCTCCATGTGATGCCAAGTCAGCGAGGACATGGCACATGTGCTGCACCGTATCCTTGTTGAGGCGGAGCCTCCTGCAACTTGCGCTGTCTGTCATCTTCTCAAATGACCAGCGACGCCTAAACACTTGGGCCGTAGCGGGACTCCCACTCTGGGTCCCGACCTGATGGGCAGCCGCGTACACAGGGTGTGGAGTGGGGTCCGGCACATGCTGCTGCTGTCGCACCATTTCCAGTGTCTGGCTGCCCGGCCTACCAGCAGTACCACTAGGGCAAGTTTTTTTCCCTGTCATCGCATTCAATGTCTGTAAGGAACTGGTAGAGGGTGTAAGACTGGCAAACAGCGCTGCCTCCCATCCCAGGACCCTCACTCCTCCATTAACCCCACCCCCGCCCAAAACCCATAACGTCGTGCCCATGTATACCTGGCCACAGTGGGCCCCTCACCATACCCTGTACCACAGACACCCACTCACAACGTCACCTGGACCTTGTGCTGGTCACCTCCATGTGGCACCCACCGACCCTCCAGCTGTGGACATGTCGCTGGAGCTATGTCCCATCCCCTGGGTGTTCGCATGTTGGCTGCTGCGTGTTCAGGCACAGTGTCCAGGCATCATGGTTTGATTGGAATTTTAGGCAATGACTCCCACAAGCTACATGGCTCGCCCACCCATAGGAATTCACTTGGGTTGTGTGACGTGCTCGCTTAACCACGATTGCCAATTTCCGATTAGCAATAGCTTTCAGCCGCATGGCCAGAGGCCTTGGCAGTCAGTGGGGGTCAGTGGGTGGTCAGTGGGGCAGACGGGTAGGGACAAGTATTGCTCCTGAAATAGGTGAACACTATACAGGGGTTGGCATGGTGACATGCCATATATTCCCCCCCCCCCCCCCCCCCAAGCGTGCTTCCCGCCCGCCCCTACTCCCTTCCATGGCCACCCACCCGAGCTGGAGCAGTCTCCCCACCCCCAGTCGAGGGTCGCCTACACCAAGCCTTGCACTGGGATGACAGGCCCAGTGCCCCCGGGCTCTTTACCTGTGAGCAAAGATGACTACTCACCACCTCGGCTCCCCATGAAAGCTCTTCTGCCAGGGTCACTGTTTTAAAAAGTAGTACTAGTCGGCGGCAGTGTGACCACTTGCTGGGGAGGTAGATCAATGATGGGAGGCCATTGGATACGGGGTAGTTCCCATTCATTGTGTGGAAATAGGGCTGAAGCGATGATAATTGGTTTCTTGGTGTGCGACTGCAAGATCCCAATTTCAGGTGGGTTGCATTGCAGCGATTGCCGCCAGGCACGTTTCTCGTTTTTGGCCTCTCCCGCTATTCACCGGCCTTGTTTCGCTGGTGCAAGAGCGTAATGAATTTGGAGAAAAGCACCTTTAGTTTCAGATGGTGATCTTCTCACACATCTTCCTTCAATGTACGCCGTCAGTTCAAGATTTCTGCTTTTTGTAATGGTTTTTTTTTTCTGTAGATTCATTTAGGTCTCTGCAGTTTCAGAAATAAAGCAGCCGTGCAACCTTTCTGGAGAAGAATAGAAAGAGACAGAGCAGGTCCTTTCCTCAGCCTACAGGAACCAACTGTCCTTCCTTGGTTTTCTGAAAAAAATCATCTGAGTAGGATCCAATTACCGCCTGTTACTGGTCAGAATATAGCCGTTTGGCCAATTCATTGGCCACCAGCCAACCAATCAAACTGTGTCCTACCGATCTCTCAGCTGCCAAAAAGTCTTTGAGTTCAGCTGTTCAAAGGCTAGCACAGTGTTCTCTTTTGTAACTATTTAGTTCCTCACATCCCTGCTGGACTTAAAGATATATGTCCATTAAGCATCCATGGATCAAAATGATAACAAAATTAAAGGAATGGGAATAAGACAAACAACAGGAAGGGCCCTAAAGGCGTTTTAAGTGGACAATTGTGAGGTTATCCAATTTGGTTGTAAAAATGGAAAGGCAACTTATTACCTTAAAGGAAAAAAACATCAGAGTGCTTCGGTGCGGGGGGATCGAAGTGTCCTTGTATATGAATTGCAGAAAACTAGCAGTTAATAAGAAAGGAAAATAGAATTTTGGCCTTTTTGCAAAAGGATTAGAATATAAAAGTAGTGAAATGTTGCTGCAACTGGCAGGGCATTGGTGACTACACCTAGAGTACTGATCCATTTATTTGAGGGTCACTCGATTGATTCCAGAGATGAGGGGTTTGTCTTACAAGGAGAGATTAAGCAATTTAAGCTGGTACTCTCAAATTTTGAAGAATGAGAGGAGATCTATTTATCCTCTAAGAGGTACACAAGATGATAAACGGTACTGAGAAAGTAGATGCAGAGCAGATGCTTCCTCTTGTGGGACAGTCCAGAATGAAAGATCATGGGTGGGATTCTCCTTTGCCCGACGCCAAAATAGTGTTTGCCGATCAGGCGGAGAAAGGGCTCCAGCGCCGCAATCGCAGCAGGTTTGATGCCAGGCAGCCATGCTCCGTCCCCTCTGAAATGGCATCATCGTGTCGCAATGCTGTTGCTGCCTCATCGGCTGGCCCAGTCTCGATGCTCGGCCCCCGATGGGCCGAGTTTCCGAAAGCGTGGACCGCGTGTGGTCACACAAACTATGAACCCGGCGTGGCGGCTGCGGACTGTGTCCAGCGCTGCCACACCCAGCCGGGAGCCGTGCCGCTGGCCCGGGGGCTTCTGCGAGGGCTGGCAGACTGGTAGGGGGTGGGCTATGGGGTAGTGGATGGCAGATTGGTCCGTGCACGGCGCGACCGCTGCAGATAGTCAGCCGTGCGGCCTGGGACCCGGCCATTCTCCAGCCGTTTCCGGATCAGGAGGCAGGAGTTCCAGTCGGCGCCGGTGCTAGCCCCTCACAGATAACGGAATCGGTGAGGGGTTCGCATTGATTGTTTTGACGTAAGCCTCCCGTGGATTCTCCTTTCGAGCCAGCACTTAGCCTCAGGAATTGAGAATCCAGCCCCATAGTTTTAGGATAAGGGATAGCCGATTAAAACAGAGATAAGAAGCAATTGCTTCTCTCTAAGGGTCGTGAATCTGTCGAATTCACTACCCCAGAGTGCAGTGAATGCCAGGACATTGATTAAATATAAGGGGGAGATGGACAGATTTTTAATAAGTAATGGGTTGAAGGGTTATGAAGAACGGGCGAGTTGAGGCCATGAGATCAGCCATGATTGTTTTGACTCACGGAGCTGGCACAAGAGGCTGAATTGCCTACTCATGCTCCTAGTTCTTATGTCAGGCATCTTCAGCTGCTTCATCAATGAAATTCCATCCATCATTAGATCGATGTTAGCTGATAACTTGACTGCACAATGTTCAACAGTATTTGCTACTCTTCCGATACTGATGCAGCCCATGACCAAATGCATGAAGACCGGGACAATATCCAGGCTTGGGCTGACAAGTGGCAAGAAACGTGCAAGTGCCAGGCAATGACCATTTTCCCTTGGCATTCAGTGCCATTAGCATCGCTGAATCCCTCACTGTCAACATTCTGCGAGTTACCATTGACCAGAAACTGAACTGGTCGAACCATATAAACATTGTGGTTGGAATTTTCTGGCCATTCACGCCAGCGGAACCCTCCAGTCCTGTCGATGGCTCACCCGCACCACGATCCTCCCGACGATGAGGGGTGCATTCAATAGAAACCGCCATTGACAACGGTGGGACCAGAAGTGCCCACCACCGGACAGTGGTGAAACATGCATTGGGTTGCGGAAAATCCCGTCCCTTAGCCCAAAAGAACAGGTCAGAGGTTAGGAATCCTGCGGCGAGTAACCCACCTCCTGATTTCCCAAAGCCTGTTCACCATCTACAAGGCAAAAGTCAGGAGTGCAGTGGTATACCCTTGTTGCTCGTTTTACTGGAGTGTGATTAACACGCCTCCGTTTAAAGGCCGTGTGCTTAACACTACTATGGCTCTGTATGTGTAATTATGCTTGGAGTCGCCAGGTGCCGTATTAAGGCACCGTTACAAGTATATCAAGGTCAGGTTCAAAGTAATAAATCCGTACACCGATTAGTAAGTCCAAACGATTGGTGTTTATTATAACAAATATAATAAATACACATGCATACGCTAAAGAGACTAACTTACTTCTAATACTAAACAACTAAATACTTATCTAGACAGGAACAGGCAAGGTCAGGGAGCAAGGCCTTCGTCCCGTTCTTGGTCTGTAACTTTCTGATTGGCAAAGTTGTCAAGATCTAGCAAGGTCTGGATCACGTAGCGATCGTTGTGTTGGCACTTACAGTTCGATGGCTGATGCTCAACGGCCGGTGATGTAACTGGAGTCAGGATGCGATGTAACAGGTCTGGGCCGGAGCAAAAACAGACCGAACCATGTGCGGGACCTACTCTTATAGGTCCGAGAAGTCCGTGCCCCTTGGGGCGGGTTCTTTCACCTGCTAGGTATCGATTGGGTCTTTCCCAATCGATATCTTTCAAACTCCCCAATCTGAGGGTCGTTCCTCGATGGGTGGGGCGGTCCCCACGGCTCTTTGTGTTGGTTGCTTTGGCGCCATTCTGTCTGGGCGTCTATGGAAAAGTATCCATTGATACTTAAATGTTTCTATTGTCCGGGGTGTGGATCTGGATCACCTCATTACTATGCAGATCTGTTTCCCATTTGCACCGTTGGCTGAAACTCTGCACCTGGCCAGAAACTGGTTTCTGTACGTGCAGAATGCAAAACAGTCTTCTGCAAGCTGTTTGTCCTCACTATGACTGTTTTTCCCTGCAGTCTTAGCAGTTCTCCATTTTGTAGCCCAGTGTCCATCTTAGATGGCTACATCTGTCTGGATGATTACAGCGCCAACACTTGTGCCCATGCACGACAACATCCAGTACAAAGCAGCCATGTGATTGATGCCCTTCCACAAAACATTTAATCCCTTCACCACCGATGAATAGTGGCAGCAGTGTGTACCATCAACAGGATTCACTGCAGCACCACACCACACCATGACTACTTTCAGCTGGAAGGGCAGCAATACCGGGAAACACCACCACCTAGAGGTTCCATTGCAAGTCGCTCAATATCCTGACTTGGAAATGGATCACCGTTCCTTCATTGGCATTGGAGTCGCCAGGTGCCGTATTAAGACACCATCACAAGTATATCAAGGTCAGGTTCAAAGTAATAATTCCGTACACCGATTAGTAAGTCCAAACGATTGGTGTTTATTATAGAGTTATAGAGAAATACAGCACAGAACAGGCCCTTCGGCCCACGATGTTGCGCCGAACTTCTGTCCTAGGTTAATCATAGAATTTTGGACAATTTTTCATGGCTAATCCACCCAACCTGCACATCTTTGGACTGTGGGAGGAAACCGGAGTACCCGGAGGAAACCCACACAGTCATGGGGAGGATGTGCAGACTCACACAGACAGTGACCCAAGTCGAAATCGAACTTGGGACCCTGGAGCTGTAAAGCAATTGTACTATCCACAATGCTACCATTCTGCCCTTAAGAAGTTAACCTACACTCCATTATTCTACCCTAATCCAAGTACCTATCCAATAGCCGCTTGAAGGTCCCTAACTTTTCCGACTCAACTACTACCACAGGCAGTGCATTCCATGCCCCCACTACTCTCTGGGTAAAGAACCTACCTCTGACATCCCCTCTATATCGTCCACCATTTATCTTAAATTTATGTCCCCTTGTAATGGTGTGTTCCACCCGGGGAAAAAGTCTCTGACTGTCTACTCTATCTATTCCCCTGATCATCTTATAAACCTCTATCAAGTCGCCCCTCATCCTTCTCCGTTCTAATGAGAAAAGGCCTAGCACCCTCAACCTTTCCTCGTATGACCTACTCTCCTTTGCACCTTTTCCAAAGCTTCCACATCCTTCCTAAAATGAGGTGACCAGAACTGCACACAGTACTCCAAATGTGGCCTGACCAAGGTTTTGTACAGCTGCATCATCACCTCACGGCTCTTAAATTCAATCCCTCTGCTAATGAACGCTAGCACACCATAGGCCTTCTTCACAGCTCTATCCACTTGAGTGGCAACTTTCAAAGAACTATGAACATAGACCCCAAGATCTCTCTGCTCCTCTACATTGCCAAGAACCCTACCATTAACCCTGTATTCCGCATTCAGATTTGTCCTTCCAAAATGGACAACCTCACACTTGTCAGGGTTAAACTCCATCTGCCACTTCTCAGCCCAGCTCTGCATTCTATCTATGTCTCTTTGAAGCCGACAACAGCCCTCCTCACTATCCACAACTCCACCAATCTTCGTATCATCTGCAAATTTACTGACCCACCCTTCAACTCCCTCATCCAAGTCGTTAAGAACATAGAACATAGAACGATACAGCGCAGTACAGGCCCTTCGGCCCTCGATGTTGCACCGACATGGAAAAAAAACTAAAGGCCATCTAACCTACACTATGCCCTTATCATCCATATGCTTATCCAATAAATTTTTAAATGCCCTCAATGTTGGCGAGTTCACTACTGTTGCAGGTAGGGCATTCCACGGCCTCACCACTCTTTGCGTAAAAAACCCACCTCTGACCTCTGTCCTATATCTATTACCCCTCAATTTAAGGCTATGTCCCCTCGTGCTAGCCACCTCCATCCGCGGGAGAAGGCTCTCGCTGTCCACCCTATCTAACCCTCTGATCATTTTGTATGCCTCTATTAAGTCACCTCTTAACCTTCTTCTCTCTTAACGAAAACAACCTCAAGTCCATCAGCCTTTCCTCATAAGATTTTCCCTCCATACCAGGCAACATCCTGGTAAATCTCCTCTGCACCCGTTCCAAAGCTTCCACGTCCTTCCTATAATGATGCGACCAGAACTGTACGCAATACTCCAAATGCGGCCGTACTAGAGTTTTGTACAACTGCAACATGACCTCATGGCTCTGGAACTCAATCCCTCTACCAATAAAGGCCAACACACCATAGGCCTTCTTCACAACCCTATTAACCTGGGTGGCAACTTTCAGGGATCTATGTACATGGACACCGAGATCCCTCTGCTCATCCACACTACCAAGAATTTTACCATTAGCCAAATATTCCGCATTCCTGTTATTCTTTCCAAAGTGAATCACCTCACACTTCTCCACATTAAACTCCATTTGCCACCTCTCAGCCCAGGTCTGCAGCTTATCTATGTCCCTCTGTAACCTGCAACATCCTTCCGCACTGTCTACAACTCCACCGACTTTAGTGTCGTCTGCAAATGTACTCACCCATCCTTCTGCGCCCTCCTCTAGGTCATTTATAAAATGACATTTATAAAAATGACAAAACAGCAACGGCCCCAGAACAGATCCTTGTGGTACGCCACTCGTAACTGAACTCCATTCTGAACATTTCCCATCAACTACCACTCTCTGTCTTCTTTCAACTAGCCAATTTCTGATCCACATTTCTAAATCACCCTCAATCCCCAGCCTCCGTATTTTCTGCAATAGCCGACCGTGGGGAACCTTATCAAACGCTTTACTGAAATCCATATACACCACATCAACTGCTCTACCCTCGTCTACCTGTTCAGTCACCTTCTCAAAGAACTCGATAAGGTTTTTGAGGCATGACCTACCCTTCACAAAACCATGCTGACTATCCCTAATCATATTATTCCTATCTAGATGATTATAAATCGTATCTTTTATAATCCTCTCCAAGACTTTACCCACCACAGACGTTAGGCTCACCGGCCTATAGTTACCGGGGTTATCTCTACTCCCCTTCTTGAACAAAGGGACCACATTTGCTATCCTCCAGTCCTCTGGCACTATTCCTGTAGCCAATGATGACCTAAAAATCAAAGCCAAAGGCTCAGCAATCTCTTCCCTGGCTTCCCAGAGAATCCTAGGATAAATCCCATCCGGCCCCGGGGACATATCTATTTTCACCTTGTCCAGAATTTCCAACACTTCTTCCCTACGCACCTCAATGCCATCTATTCTAATAGCCTGGGTCTCAGCATTCTCCTCCACAATATTATCTTTTTCTTGAGTGAATACTGACGAAAAGTATTCATTTAGTATCTCGCTTATCTCCTCAGCCTCCACACACAACTTCCCACCACTGTCCTTGACTGGCCCTACTCTTACCCTAGTCATTCTTTTATTCCTGACATACCTATAGAAAGCTTTTGGGTTTTCCTTGATCCTACCTGCCAAAGACTTCTCATGTCCCCTCCTTGCTCGTCTCAGCTCTCTCTTTAGATCCTTCCTCGCTTCCTTGTAACTATCAAGCGCCCCAACTGAAACTTCATGCCTCATCTTCACATAGGCCTCCTTCTTCCTCTTAACAAGAGATTCCACTTCTTTGGTAAACCACGGTTCCCTCGCTCGACCCCTTCCTCCCTGCCTGACTGGTACGTACTTATCAAGAACATGCAATAGCTGTTCCTTGAACAAGCTCCACATATCCAGTGTGCCCAACCCTTGCAGCCTACTTCTCCAACCAACACATCCTAAGTCATGTCTAATGGCATCATAATTGCCCTTCCCCCAGCTATAACTCTTGCCCTGCGGGGTATACTTATCCCTTTCCATCACTAACGTAAAGGTCACCGAATTGTGGTCACTGTTTCCAAAGTGTTCACCTACCTCCAGATCTAACACCTGGCCTGGTTCATTACCCAAAACCAAATCCAATGTGGCCTCGCCTCTTGTTGGCCTGTCAACATATTGTGTCAGGAAACCCTCCTGCACACATTGTACAAAGAACGACCCATCTAATGTACTCGAACTATATCTTTTCCAGTCAATATTTGGAAAGTTAAAGTCTCCCATAACAACTACCCTGTTACTTCGCTCTTTTCCAGAATCATCTTCGCCATCCTTTCCTCTACATCCCTAGAACTATAATGAAAATCACAAACAGCAGAGGACCCAGAACTGATCCCTGCGGTATGCCACTGATAACTGGGCTCCAGGCTGAATATTTGCCATCCACCACCACTCTCTGTCTTCTATCGGTTAGCCAGTTTGTTATCCAACTGGCCAAATTTCCCACTATCCCATGCCTCCTTACTTTCTGCATAAGCCTACCATGGGGAACCTTATCAAATGCCTTACTTAAATCCATGTACACTACATCCACTGCTTTACCTTCATCCACATGCTTGGTCACCTCCTCAAAGAATTCAATAAGACTTGTAAGGCAAGACCTACCCCTCACAAATCCGTGCTGACTATCCCTAATCAAGCAATGCCTTTCCAGATGCTCAGAAATCCTATCCCTCAGTACCCTTTTCATTACTTTGCCTACCACCGAAGTAAGACTAACTGGCTTGTAATTCCCAGGGTTATCCCTATTCCCTTTTTTGAACAGGGGCACGACATTTGCCACTCTCCAATCCTCTGGTACCACCCCTGTTGACAGCGAGGACGAAAAGATCATTGCCAACGGCTCTGCAATTTCATTTCTTGCTTCCCATAGAATCCTTGGATATATCCCGTCAGGCCCGGGGGACTTGTCTATCCTCAAGTTTTTCAAAACGCGCAACACATCTTCCTTCCTGACAAGTATCTCCTCAAGCTTATCAGTCTGCTTCACGCTGTCCTCTCCAACAATATGGGCCCTCTCGTTTGTAAATACTGAAGAAAAATACTTGTTCAAGACCTCTCCTATCTCTCCAGACTCAATACACAATCTCCCGCTACTGTCCTTAATCGGACCTACCCTCGCTCTAGTCATTCTCATATTTCTCACATATGTGTAAAAGGCCTTGGGGTTTTCCTTGATCCTACCCGCCAAAGATTTTTCATGCCCTCTCTTAGCTCTCCTAATCCCTTTCTTCAGTTCCCTCCTGGCTATCTTGTATCCCTCCAGCGCCCTGTCTGAACCTTGTTTCTTTAGCCTTACATAAGTCTCCTTCTTCCTCTTAACAAGTCATTCAACCTCTCTTGTCAACCATGGTTCCCTCACTCGACCATCTCTTCCCTGCCTGACAGGGACATACATATCAAATACACGCAGTACCTGTTCCTTGAACAAGTTCCACATTTCACTTGTGTCCTTCCCTGACAGCCTATGTTCCCAACTTCTGCACTTCAATTCTTGTCTGACAGCATTGTATTTACCCTTCCCCCAATTATAAACCTTGCCCTGTTGCATGCACCTATCCCTCTCCATTACTAAAGTGAAAGTCACAGAATTGTGGTCACTACCTCCAAAATGCTCCCCCACTAACAAATCTATCACCTGCCCTGGTTCATTACCAAGTACTAAATCCAATATGGCCTCCCCGCTGGTCGGACAATCTACATACTGTGTTAGAAAAGCTTCCTGGACACACTGCACAAACACTACCCCATCCAAACTATTTGATCTAAAGAGTTTCCACTCAATGTTTGGGAAGTTGAAGTCGCCCATGACTACTACCCTGTAACTTCTGCACCTTTCCAAAATCTGTTTCCCAATCTGTTCCTCCACATCTCTGCTGCTATTGGGGGGCCTATAGAAAACTCCCAACAAGGTGACTGCTCCTTTCCTATTTCTAACTTCAACCCATATTACCTCAGTAGGCAGATCCCCCTCGAACTGCCTTTCTGCAGCTGTTATACTATCTCTAATTAACAATGCCACCCCCCCACCTCTTTTACCATCCTCCCTAATCTTGTTGAAACATCTATAACCAGGGACCTCCAACAACCATTTCTGCCCCTCTTCTATCCAAGTTTCCGTGATGGCCACCACATCGTAGTCCCAAGTACAGATCCATGCCTTAAGTTCACCCACCTTATTCCTGATGCTTCTTGCATTAAAGTATACACATTTCAACCCATCTCCTTGCCTGCAAGTACTCTCCTTTGTCATTGTTACCTTCCCCACTGCATCACTACGTGCTTTGGCGTCCTGACTATCGTCTACCTTAGTTGCTGGACTACAGATCCGGTTCCCATACCCCTGCCAAATTAGTTTAAACCCTGCCGAAGAGTACTAGAAAACCTCCCCCCCAGGATATTGGTGCCCCTCTGGTTCAGATGCAACCCGTCCTGCTTGTACAGGTCCCACCTTCCCCAGAATGCGCTCCAATTATCCAAATACCTGAAGCCCTCCCTCCTACACCATTCCTGCAGCCACGTGTTCAACTGCACTCTCTCCCTATTCCTAGCCTCGCTATCACGTGGCACCGGCAACAAACCAGAGATGACAACTCTGTCTGTCCTGGCCTTTAACTTCCAGCCTAACTCCCTAAACTTGTTTATTACCTCCACACCCTTTTTCCTACCTACATCGTTGGTACCAATGTGCACCACGACGTCTGGCTCCTCACCCTCCCCCTTCAGGATCCTGAAGGCACGATCAGAGACATCCCTGGCCCTGGCACCCTGGAGGCAACATACCTTTCGGGAGTCTCGCTCGCGACCACAGAATCTCCTATCTATTCCCCTAACCATTGAATCTCCTATTACTATTGCTTTTCTATGCTCCCCCCTTCCCTTCTGAGCCCCAGAGCCAGACTCAGTGCCAGAAACCCGGCCGCTGGGGCCTTCCCCCGGTAGGTCATCCCCCCCAACAGCATCCAAAACGGTATACTTGTGTTGAAGGGGAATGGCCACGAGGGATCCCTGCACTGTCTGCCTGTTAGTTTTCTTTCCCCTGACTGTAACCCAGCTACTCTTGTCCAGTACCTTTGGTGTGGCTACCTCCCTGTAACTCTTCTCTATGACCCCCTCTGCCTCCCGGATGATCCGAAGTTCATCCAGCTCCAGCTCCAGTACCTTAACATGGTCTCTGAGGAGCTGGAGCTGGGTGCACTTCCCGCAGGTATAGTCAGTGGGGACACCAGTGGTATCCCTCACCACCCACATCCTACAGGAGGAGCATGCAACTGCCCTAGCCTCCATCCCCTCTTACTTTACAGAATTAGCTGCCCCTTGGACCAACTGGACCTCCGCCCTCCGACTCTACTTCCAGTCAGCTGTACTCTAAACTCCTGGCTCCCTTCACGCTCTTTGATAAATATGGGAAATGAAATGTAAGGAGCACCTTACTCCCTCCTCATCTAACTCCCTCAGTCACCAAACTCTCACTGTAGCACTCAAATGCCACAAGCTCAGCACTCCCTCAGTCACCAAACTCTCACTGTAGCACTCAAATGCCACAAGCTCAGCACTCCAGTGCAAACAAAGTCTGCACTGTAACTAGCTCCTATTTATACTGTGACTCTAGCTTCTGAAAACTGGCCTAATGCAATTAACGAATTAACAAGCTCCAGCTGCAAGTAAGTCCAAGTAGAACCTTGTTTAAAGCTGATTCAAAATTCACCTTCTTATAGACCAAACAGCAACGTTTAAGTTAATTAACTAAATAAAAGGAATACTAGACTTTAAATAAAAATGAATCCTTATACTCCCTCAGTCACCAAACTCTCACTGTAGCACTCAAATGCCACAAGCTCAGCACTCCAGTGCAAAACTAATAAATATAATAAATACACATGCATATGCTAAAGAGACTAACTTACTTCTAATACTAAACAACTAAATACTTATCTAGACAGGAACAGGCAAGGTCAGGGGGCAAGGCCTTCGTCCCGTTGCAAACACACTACCTAATGGCACTGTGGGTGCACCTACACATTAGGGACTGAAGCAATTCAAGAAGGAAGCGCACCACCATCTTCTCAAGAGCAGCAACGCCTACCTTCTGTAAATGAATTTAAGAACGTTTCCTCTACACCACACCACCCAACTGTTCAGTAAACATTTCTACAATGTCTGTTTTCCTTGCTCTGCACAGTTCTTTCTATATGTTGCTCGGAAAACACCAGTAGTTTTGAAGGATTTATATTTGGTAAACATTAATAATAATCGCTTATTGTCAAAAGTGGGCTTCAATGAAGTTACCATGAAAAGCCCCTAGTTGCCACATTCCGTCACCTGTTCAGGGAGGCTGGTACGGGAATTGAACCCGCGCTGCTGGCATTGTTCTGCATTACAAGCCAGCTGTTTAGCCCACTGTCCTAAACTAACCCCTTCATTAGAAATAACGTTTAGTTTTATATGGGTTTAATTTAACGTTTTTGTGCCAGGAAAGGTTAAATCAATTGTTAGATTTATGCTGGACAAAGGTGTTTGTGTTGGGGTGGTTCAATTCCAACTATGTCTCTATTGTGCTTAAGAGAGGGATATGGCATGAAGAGTAAATAAAACAGTTTCATTAGCAAATGGGGCCTTGCAAGGTACAGAAGCTTTAAATTTTAGTTTACCTGAATTTGATTGCAGTTGGAGAGAGAGAGAGAGAGAGAGAAGGCAGCACTCACAGCTCTGCTAGAAGCAGTTGGTTTTCGAAGGCTAAAGAAGGAACATATTTCTCAGCCTTTCTCAAAGAAAAGCCATACTATGTAGTAATGGTTATGAAAAAAGATGCCGGAAACCTAAAGTCCAGCTAGTTAAGGAACTGGAGAAATTAAAAGAACTTTCGAAGAAGTCTGGAGTTGGTAGGACAGAGGAAACTGGGAATCAGAAGAGATTACTATTGAGTAAAGTCACAGAGTTGAAAAGGATTTGAATCATGAGGCCATAAGGATATCTGCAGTAGTTCTATGGTTTGTGAGAAAGTACTACAGTTTAGGAGACATTAATGAGTGAAATTTTCCTATATTTTTTCCGAAGTGTCAGACTCGGATTGAAAACGGACATGTAGCTCTCCAGCTGCACAGCCTAGTAGTTTTCAGTCCTGATCTTGAGCTTCTGAGTAAAAAAAGATCAATGGGTGTCGTTTGCACTGTCACTCTGGTAGAGTGGAGCCTGATAGAGCTGGTGCCGGTTCCACAGAGATTGGGGAGCCAACATTAAAGGGTGCCCTGTTCAGCACACATTCTAAATGGTCTTCAGACACCCCCATGTAAATGTTAGAACCCTCCTCACAAGTATCAGGGGCTCCCCCCCCCCCACAACAGCAGAGCGATGGGCTCTACTCACCCCCCCCCCCCACATTGATAAAACCAGGCACTCTGCCCCCCTTCGTAGGCATCGGGTGATTCACTCTCACCCCACAATGGCAGTCTCAGCGGCACTATACCTACCTATGTGACCCCAGGGTGGATCCTCTCGACTGAATCTTGGTTTTCAAAACTTGTTGTAAACCTCGTTGACATTACATCACGTTGGTGAGGTTTAAATATTCAGTGAGGGGAGAAACATGTGGTGGGGACATGCTAATTATATTAAAATGATTGCAAAACCATTAAAATGAAATTATCTCCCTTCATGGGCCTGAAACTCATGACATCACCGGTGATGGCCATGGCAAAACTCTCCGGAGTTTCCACCTGCATTGGTGACCCTGTGGAGCGCCAACATGGGCTCAAAATCACCCCTATTATTTGATATAATTTTTGGAAATCGGAATGAGGACTTCGGAATTTGCGTAGTCTTTAGCTCGAAGGAAACCTGCAGGGAGAGGTGTAAATCCTGAAAGCGAAACCTTGATGGAAGCAGTGGAAGGCAAGCATAATTTAAAGGAAGATTTGGAACTATGACTTTTGAAAGCAGAATGTGAAATCACTTGTGGAAGGCAGAGTTCAGTGAAACAAGGTGGTTCACTGTGTGGGAGGATTCTGAGGAACGAAACACGGACACTAACTTGTGTTTAGAGCGAAGTGGGTGTATTTGGCCACAGCCAACCTGTGTGCTTAAAAGGGACTTTGTGCTAATGGGTACTTTGTACATCTTTTTTTAACCTTAATATATGTGTATTTGTTAAGCTCAAAGGAGGAGTAAAGGAGTAATGTATTATAATGCAATTTTTTCATGTCTAATTTTTTTTCTTGTGGTTAAACTAATTAGCAATCCTATATCTCTGTTCCTCCACATTTTATTAAAGAAAGTTACAGTCTTTTGATCCAAGGTTCCATTCTGCAATCTTTCCATCCAGTTATGACATCAACTGAGATCTTAACAGTGTTGGTAGCTCTTTTTTTTTGAAGAGGGTTTCTTAATGTTGCCCATTGACAATTTGAGCTTGCATTTCATTGGGCTACTACTGCCAAGGTTTCACTTGGAATATTCCAGATTTACCATTTTTATATAGTTTGTTTATATAAGAGGTGCTATCTTAGTCAGTCACCTCCCTTGAAGGCTGAAGCATCAAACTCCATTACTTTGGTGAATTAATTCAAAATGAAATTTGCCAGCTCAATGTTCATGATAATTTTAAGATACAGATTTTTAAGTGCTTGTTGGGGACATGTGTAACTCATTTAAACTGGATTTTTGACCTGTAAATGCAAATTAATAGAAAATCAACACTTTATTGATACTTTTTTGTGCCAAGGTATAGATTCAGGGCCCAACCTTTCAAGGGAATAAGTCAATTTAAGAACTGTATAAAAGCAAATTGACTGCTTCTGTACGAGGTAATATTTTAAGATATGGTAATATAATGATTCAAGTAATCCACAGGGTAAGAGTTCAAATTTCACCATCACTAGTTGTGCAATAAATAGCACATTGCCAACATTCTAGGAGCACATTGATTTTTATAATGTGCCCTGAATATAATCATTTGAAATTAAATAGCAATTGAATAAAAATTTAGGACATTCTGTAATTTACATTCCTTGGATATATTCCTTTTTTTGCTGTATCACTATACAAAAGCAGACAAAACTGTTAGGCGGTCTGAATTCATCAGGGCTTTTTAAAACACCTTTTCTGCCTCTGAAATGGAGATTCACTAACTGGGAAGATTATCAAATTCTTGAGGTTTGCATGATATTTTGTCCAAACATTTTAATGGACGGATGGATGGGGATAGACCTGAACTTCAAAATTAAAATTCATCGGAGCACTACTTCATTAAGTTAGTTACTTTATATTAACCTGTTGGTTTTGGCAATCCAAACTTCATCAGAGATGCAAAGTGCCCAGTGTTCTGTGAAAATGCCTCTTAATTATAATTGGAAAAGTGTTTAATATAATTATGATTTCCTGAACATTTACTTCATCACTGAGGATCTATAAATATACCTTTTCCAGAATTCTAGCAGGATTTAATCAGAAATCCGGAATGGTGGCACAGTGGTTAGCACTGACGAAACCTCAAAGTCGGCCCATTGGGGGGCTCTGCATCGCGGGAAGACTTTCAAATGACGTCCTGAGGCCGTTGCAGCGGCGTCCTCACCGAAGACGCCGTTTGAGGGGACGGAGCATCCAAAAACAGGCGCCGCCCCCGATTTCAGCGTCAAAAGAGATTCTCCACCCAATCTCGGAATGTGATTTCCGAATCGGCAGTCAGAGAATCCCGCCCTATGTCCCCCGCCGGAGGGGAATTGCAAATGATTTATTTTCCCTAGGGAGCGTAAATTGGGAAGCAATTCGGTCGCCCTTGCCATGGAAATTTATGCAAATTCCCCAGGGAATCCTGCTATCGGGCCACTTGCTCGATACATTGAAGTCCCGCAGCTGGCCACCCCCTCCCACGCCCTCTGACTCCCCTCAGATACCTCCTTAATAGGGAGTAAGTGCATTATAATTACACGCTTGAGTGATTACAATGCACTTACCGTTCTTTGATGTGATTGATGTTTGTAAACATTGGATTTCAGCACTAAGAATCACTCATCCATCAAGGGAGATGAATGAATCAAAGTTGCAGATGTTTCATGGAAGCTGTCAATCAAGCCCACTACTAGAAAGGAATGAATGGCTTGCAGCTAATGGATCTGAGGGGTTGAAACACAACTCACAGCTGTGCTTCTTCGAGCAATGGATACATGCAGCACCCAGGTAATGTTGCAGCTGTAATTTTCTTCACTGCCCTGTCTGGATTGCTCTCTAGCTTCCAAACAGGGGTCTCTTTTCTTAGGGGGAACGGGAAGGGGTGGTTTTGTGGGGGGGGGGGGGTTCTTCAGTCAGGCAGTCTGTGTGTCTTGCCAATTCATGGGGTCATAAGGGGGGCTCCCTATTCCTGGGGCCCCTGCGGGTGGTTCCCCCTATTCCGGGGGTACCTGGGGTTGTCTTGATATTCAGGGGATCGAAGAATCACGGAGGGCTGGAGATTAGGGTGCTGGGCTCGCAAATGGGTCATTAAGACCCATTAAGATTCATTTTCATCCTCCCGCTGGCGCACGGGCGTGAAACCAGATACCGCCATCAACAGGGGGTCAGAGCATCGCGTTCGGATCGGCGCCTGCCATCGCCCGGCGCTGATCCTAACTTTTTGATTCTTCGTTCCATCGGGAAACACGCTTCCACCATCCCGGGTTGGAAAATCCACCCGGTTGTTCATTTAATAGTTGCCACAGAATGCAGATTTGAAACTCAGTTCTGTTGATGAGAGCGCAAAGGATCTGATTATAAAGGAGGAACAGAAAGACTTGCATTTGTATAAGGCCTTTTATGGGACAGAATCTTCTGCCGTCTCTCGGAGTGGCAAATAAGGCTGATAGGTGGAACTTTGATGTGCAGCAGAGGCCAAAATTCAGAAACTCTACGGTGGGATAAACTTTGGGAATTAAGTTCCCAGAACTTTAAAGGCCGGTCAAGCTCCCTGACTATAAATGTCAGTTTGTATGCATTTGCATGTCACGCATACTCATTAAAATTCCAGCTCACCAAAATTAAATTCCTCCTCCAATTATGCTATTCGCAAATGAGAAGTATGTGCCATCAAATTCACAGCTTCCTATAAATGGTGTACCCCAGGTGAGTTCATAACCACCCTGGACTTGCGAGTTAGTAACTGCTACTTTATCCTCATTCAGGAACAGTTTTCTATGGCAGGCTATAATTGAGTTCTGGCGTCAGTTGTCCAAGGCGTGTGGACGGTGACAAATGGCGATAGGATAGAATCTACAGGGCAAGGGTCAAGGAGGCTGGACAAGGGAGGCAGGTCAGTAAGGAAGGGTGGAACTAAGGACGGGCAAAGGTGCAAGAGTCATCGAGGTACGGTGGAAGGGCATCCAATGAAGGAAGCCAGACTGTCTGGGGCAGGATGGGTGGGTGTCCAGGGAATGAAGCCAGACTGTCTGGGGCAGAGTGGGAGGGTGTCTGGGGGAAGAAGGCTTATGTCCAGGATAGGGTGAAAGGGTGTTTGGAAGCAGGGGAGGTCTAAATGAGGGTACTGGGATGCAGAATGTACCGTGGAAGGGGGAGGTTTAATCTGATAGGGTGGTGGTTGCAGGGGCATGGACGGACTTTGTTCACAGATGACCTCAGGCCTTCATGATGATGGCACAAAACAACCCTGCCCTTCTAATATCTTTGGTCCAACTGAGGAGGACCTGGAGAAAGCTGGTCCAGGAATAATAACGGCCAGAGCAGTAGGCAGCATTGGCAAAGCCTCGATGTGCAGGATTTTGGCAACCAGGAGGCAGTACAATGACGAGCATTAGCCTAAAATCAGATATATTGCATGTGCTGTAGCTACCTGCAGATGAACAAAAGGCAATGAATGCTGGAGTTGCCTTAGGATGTCCTGGGGCATGGTTAATCACATATGCCAGGCACTCGATGAGGTCCTGTGCCCACAAGGACTGGGAGGCAATCCCAGGGGTGGTATTCAATGTGACAGTGACCCTAAACTTCTTTACCAGTGGTTCCTTCCAGGGCACTACTGGGGATGTGTGTGTGATATCCCTGTCTGTCACACACGAGTGCATCTGGGAGGTACCAAATGCCTTCGTCAGAAGAGCACATGATTTTTGAAATTCCTTTTGGATTCTGAGAGCCAAGATGCTAGTACATTAGGTTTTGATGGAATCACAGGATTCCAGTAAGTCCAAGGGGCTATTGAATGCAGGGGTCACAGTGATTAGCACTGCTGTCTCACAACGCCACAGACCCGGGTTTGATTCCGACCTTGGGTGATGTCTGTGTGGATTTAGCGCATTCTCCCAGTGTCTGTGGGGAATGAAATCTTTTGTTTGGACTACTCAGGCAGGGAATTCCAGTATTCCCCACAGTATTTTCATGATCATTATGGTATGCTGTGCCCTGCAGAATCACTTCAAAAAAGGGTGTTCCTTTCACTGAGGAAGAGATAGATGACTCAGATCTCTCCTCTAATGATTGGGAAGGAAATGATGATGACGAGGGCCAGGATGTTACATATGCACAGGTCAGAGACATGGCAATGGTGCGATGTGGAAGATATAATCGGCAACAGATTCCACACTGAGTGAGCTATCTATACATTTCTATTACACATGTTTTTACTCTTCTGGTGAACGGGAGGCTGGGGTTTCCTTTTTGGGGTGGACATAGAGTTTACTTTCATTGACCTTATTTTCTGGTAACTGGAATAAATTGTACTATTTCACACAAGCTCTGGCAGTGTAATCCTTTGCATGAGCCAGTCTGTATTGAAATGCATCCCTCTTGCGCCAAATGCGTACAACAGTACCTGCAAGATATTCCGCACTCCCACAACCTCGGGCATCTGAAAGGATAAATGATTTATGTCCTTTGGCTCCAGCAAACCAATTTGAATACTGCATTAAAAGTTCCACACGGTATTATTTCGGTAGGGGTGCTTTCATGTCACCCTGATACTTGCTCCGCATCCGGACAACGCCTCTGGGTGCTTTCATGTCACCCTGATACCTGCTCCACATCCGGACAATGCCTCGCAGAGAACTCTGTCAAACAGACCTTGGGCCACAGGAAAGAGCAAGACAAGAAGGTGATTTGACTCCTAAAACTTGCCCTCCATTCACCTGGAACAGGGCTGATCTTCTAATTGATGGCTGATTTCCCTCACCATTCACATATCCACTGACATTATCTAGAAAACTAATGATATATTAGTTCAGCATAGTCAATGACAGTGCCTTCACTGCCCTCTTGGGTGGAAACTTCCAAACACAACACCCTTTGAGTGAAGGAATTCCTGAAAATCTCAGGCTTAAATGGCCTATGCCTTATTTGAGACTTTTTGCCCTGGTTCTGGACTCCCCAGTGAAGGGAAACATCCTTCTTGCATCCAGTTACAATGTAACAAGAAGTTACAATGCTACACTGCGGTTGCCTCTCATTCTTCAACACTAGAGAAAACAGGCCCAGTCTCCTCACACTCACCTCAGAGGACAATCCCACAGTATCATTCTGGAAAACCTCTGGTTCCATCCGCTTAAGGGAGGTCTGTCCCTGCCAAGGTAAGGAGACCAACGGAACACATACTACGCCAGGTATGGTCTCACTAAAGCTCCAGACAACTGCTGCCTGAGGTAATCCTGTACTCCATTTCTTTTGTGATAAAGACCAACTTACCAGATGCCTCCGTAATTGCTAGCATGTTAGCTTATAGTGAATTATGAACAAAACACCAAAATTTATTTGGCCTTCAGCACGTTATTTCAACATCTAGAAAAGGCTATTTTTCCATTCTGACCACAGTGGAGAATCTCACGCTTTAGATTCTCAGACTATGTTCCTTGCGACACACTTAGCCTATCCAAGGCTCCTTTGCATCCTCCTCCGATCTCACAGCAGGACACCAACAGGACGTGGAATTAGTTGGCTGCAAATGCTGTGCAAACAGCATTCTGAGAGGGTGCAAAACTGCTTGAGCAGTTTCTGATGGGCTGCCTGATGCATGCTTAGGCTGCACATTCATGAGCGATCACCAAGGCTCAACCATCAAAATGTTGGGATAATCAGTGATTGCACTGCTGATGATTTGAGACAAGTGGAGCTGGATTCACTGATACTGGGGCTATGTCCCCACCGCAGCGTGGGAACGCCAGAAAAACTGGCGTAAAACAGCCACCGATTCCCCGTTTTGCTGGGGGCTAGCAGGAAGGCAGCGTAGCGCACCTGGCTCTACCTGCTGATACGCCCCGGAGAATTGCAGGGTCCATAGCCACGCATGTGCACAACAGTATGCACACATTTTATCCCCCCCCCCCCCCCCCCCCCCCCCCACCACACAGTGCCCCAGCCCTGAATAATGTCCCCCCTGCCCACGGATCGACCCTCTCCCGACTGTGGCGGCGCTGGACTGAATCTGCAGCCGCCACACCGAGTTCCCAACGGATGAGACCACACGCGGCCAACACTATCAGGAACTCGGCCAGTCGGGGGCGGACCATCGGGGGACGGGCTTTGGGCAATGTCCTTTGGAGGGGATGGAGCATCGCCCCTGCTTCCACCACCTCCGGCAGCAAGTTCCAGACACTCACTACCCTCTGTGTAAAAAAACTTGCCTCATACATCTCCTCTAAACCTTGCCCCTCGAACCTTAAACCTATGCCCCCTAGTAATTGACCCCTCTACTCTGGGAAAAAGCCTCTGACTGTCCACTCTGTCTATGCCCCTCATAATTTTGTAGACCTCTATCAGGTCGCTCCTCAACCTCCGTCATTCCAGTGAGAACAAACCGAGTTTATTATACTTCTCATAGCTAATGCCCTCCATTCCAGGCAACATCCTGGTAAATCTCTTCTGTACCCTCTCTAAAGCCTAGACATCCTTCTGGTAGTGTGGCGACCAGAATTGAACACTATAATAAGTGTGGCCTAACTAAGGTTCTATACAGCTGCAACATGACTTGCCAATTTTTATACTCAATGCCCCGGCCAATGAAGGCAAGCTTGCCATATGCCTTCTGGACTACCTTCTCCACCTGTGTTCCCCTTACAGTGACCTGTGGACCTGTACACCTAGATCTCCTGAGGGTTCTACCATTCACTGTAGAAGAGACTGAGTTTGTGTGGGGGAAAGAGGGGGAAGTGCATGCATGAGAGAGAGGGGTGAGTGTGTGCATCAGAGGGGGAGGTAAATGTGTGTGTGTTTGTGTGTAAGAGAGGGGTGGGTGGGTGCGTGAGAGAGGGGTGAGTGTACATCTGTGAGGGAAGTGTCTGTGTGCATGAGAGAGCGTTGAATGCATGCTTGAGAGAGGTGTTGAGTGTTTACATGAGTGAGGGGTGAATGTGAGTGAGAAAGAGGTGTGAGTACAGGCATGAGAGGGGTGAGTGTGAGAGAACAAGGGGAGATGAATGTGTGTGTGTTAGAAAGAGGGGTGTGTGCATGTCTGATGGAGAGGGGTGAGTGTGTGAAAGAGGGATGGAGGTGACTGTGAGAGAAGAGAGGTGGGGGTGGGCATCCGTGAGGGAGTGTTTACATGAGAGGGGGATCAATGTGCATGTGAGGAAGGAGTGTGTGCATAAGAGAGAGCAGTGTATGCCTGAGGGCTGAGTGTGTGTATGAGGGGTGAGAGTGTACATGAGAAGGGTGAGTGTGTGTGAGAGGGGTGAGTGCAAGAAAGAGAGCAAGGTGAGTGACTACTCGAGAGGGAAGGGTGAGTGTGTGCTTGAGAGAGGAGTTGAGGGGTTACATGAAAGATGGGTGAATGCACATGTGAAATAAAGGTGTGTGCATATGAGAAAGGGGTGAGTGTGAGAGGGTTGTTTGCATAATAGAGAAGTATATACATGAGAGAGGTGTGAGTGTGCACTTGTGTGCAAGAGAGTTGAGTGAGTGCACGAGAGATTGATTAGCATGTGTGAAAGAGGGTAAGTGTGTGTGAGAGATGGGGTGAGTGTATACCTGAGAGAAAGAGAGAGGTGAGTGCAGGGTGAGTCTGTACCCAAGATGAGAGAGAGTGGTCAAGTGTATGTGAGAGAGAGGGTTAAGTGCGTATGGGAGAGAGAGATGAGTGGGTACATGAGTGGGAGAGGGTTGAGTATGTGCCTGAAAGAGGGATGAGTACGTGTGTGAGAGAGAGGGGTGTGTGTGTATGTGAGAGAGGGATTAGTGTGTGGGTGAGCGAGAGGGATTAGTATGTGCGAGAGAGAGATTAGTGTGTGTGTGTGTGAGAGACAGGTTATTGTGTGCGTGAGAGAGGGCGGAGTGTGTGTGTGTGAGAGAGAGAGCAGTGTGTGTGCAAGTGTGTTAGAAAGTGGTGTGTACACATGAGGTGCGAGTACATACATGAGAGAGAGGGCTGAGCGTGTGCGAGGGAAGGATTTGTGTTGGTGAGAGATTAGTGTGTGTCTGAGAGAAAGACATTAGTGTGTGAGAGGGCACTGTATACGCGCGTGTGAGAGAGGCGAGTGTGTGCGTGAGAGAAGTGTGTGTGAGGGAGAGGTGTAAGTGCATACCTGAGAGAGAGGGGCGAGTGTGTGAGAGGGGGAAGGACAACAGCAGCTAAACATATAACATACCCCAGTGAGGAAGATGGATTCTAGGAAGGGGATTACTCGACCATGGTTAACCAAGGAAGCTAAGGATAGTATTAAACTGAAAAAAAAACATACTGGATGGGATTCTTGGTCTGTTCACGGCAGTGGTATTCTCCTGTCCCAATCATAGCAAGTTAGGAAAAAAACTTGCTGAAGATCTGCAGTATCTTCATTGTATCAATTAGCTCAGGTAGCAGCTTCCTTGCATTTCAGTTCACCCTTTCAATAAAAATCAGATAAGCAGCCCAACAAAATACTTCTAATAAATACATTGCCCTGCTGCAATCACAGATTTTTTCAACATTTAGTTGCAATTTATCAAGATTTTCTCAATTAATTCTGAAAGCTGAAAGATTTGCTCCAATAAACGTAAAATGGTTGGGCAATAGGGCAGGGTGAAATTAGCTTTCTATTCTCTTTTGTTGTTGTATGTAGAAATTAAATCTAGATTTATTTAATTCCCATTACAAATGTTAATTAAGAAGCGCTTTGTCATTCAATTAGAGAAAAACTAAATGTACATTTTACTTTAAAATGGAACTACATGTCTGGTAAAATACGTCCGAGATCTTCTGCGGTATTCTCCATCGGCAGGATCCTCCGCTTCGCCAGCGGTGCACTGACGACTGCGGGTTTCCGTGCCGGAAAACGGGGCTGGCGAGACGGTGAATCCCACCCCTCAATTTAGGGTGTTATGTTAAAACAGCCTAGTCCAACCCTTCTGTGTGGGCTGCCATGTTTAAATGTGTCTCATTTTGGAGGAGGGGGGGGGGGGGGGGGGAGCGATGAGCAATTTTGGAAAGATAGGGGGCTGGATTCTCCGATCCCCGACTCCAAAACCGCGTTCGGCGACGGGGCGGAGAATCCCCGATGAAGAGAGAATCGGGGCGGGGAGGCTCCGCTTTCATGATGCTCCACCCCCTGAATAACTCAGTACACTGCATGCTATATTCATGGACATTGCCTGAGGCCTGTCCCATGATGCACCGTCCCCGACTGGCCAGGTTCCCAATGGCGTGGGACACGTGTGGTCTCACCCGTTGGGAACTCAGCGTGGCGGCTGCAAACTCAGTCCAGCGCCACCACAGTTGGGGAGGGCCAATCCGTGGGCAGGGGGGCTTTATTCATGCTGGCATGGGGACTTAGTCTCCCAAACAGAGAATCCAGCCCAGGGTTTGGCACAACATTACACATGAACTTCCAAAAACAAAAAAGTTTACGTATGAAGGACCAACTTGCTAAGCAAAAAAAAGTCACAACAATAAACTCATAATTAAAAACATGAATAGAGACAACCATTAGAGTGTGAAAGGGTGAGTGTGTCTGTGCTCAGCTCACACTGTCTCAGCGTGCTTCCTCACTTAATCCATAGAATCCCTACAGTGCAGCCAATCAAGTCTGCACTAACCTTGAGCACCCTATCTAGGCTCACTCCCCCGCCCATCCCCTTCGTGTAACAGCATCTAACCGTTGGAGACTAAAGGGCAATTTAGCATGGCCAATTCACCTAACCTACACATCTTTGGCTTCTGTAGGAAACTGGAGCGCCTGAAGGAAAATGTAGTAGCGCTAACCATTGTGCTACCATGTCGCCTGCTCTACTGAGAGGGTGGATGAGAATGCGTTTGGCGTGTAAGGATGAGGGTGAATTAGAACCCGGAGAGTGAGTAAGCTGGACACAAACTCTCCCCTCTCTATCTGCACTCTCTCTCCCTCGCACACACCCACCAGCCCCTTCCCCTCTCATGCACACATTAATCCCTCTTTCTTATGCACACACAAATTATAAAGAGTCAATCACATCACCTGACACAAAGGCCACCTGAAGCCCCTTTACATATCTGTCAATTATTGGATACTTAACATAAAGGGGAACTAATTGGAATGTCTCTTAACCCATTACTTAACAGTCTCCCCTTTCTTGGAGGAAAAAAAAAATGAGGTGAAAACAAAATTACAAGAAACTCAAACACACGCAATTTCCCCCTTTGTTTTTTTTTCATTTTTGGAAAAAAAAGTCACAGAAACAGGCACCCTTCATTAACAATATGCAAACCTTTCTGTGAGCTAGCCCCTCTTTTTGCAAAACAGTCTGACAATTGATAGCTACTGTCAACCCATTTACTATTTGCTATTTCCCCCTGTCCAACATCTGCTTCAAACTTGCGATGTCAGACCTTAACCTTTTTTCATTGACACTTTGTAGAGTGCACATTTTCCCCACAGGGATTTATTGTCAAGTGACATTCAATAGGTATATTACCCAAATTCCCTAATCCCAAAATTTCTGTCAGTATCTGAGATATATAAAAGGCCATATCCACCACCTCTACAAGGCTTAATGTCTCGGCAGCAAAAATGCTTTTGACCACTCTTTATTTTCTTTGTTTCCCCACACAAGAGGGCAACATTTACCATTATTTTCCAAAAGGAAAATTATAAAACCTCCAGCACTTGACACCCCATCACATAAATTTGCATAGGACGCATCACGATAAACTGAGAGTTTCAAGTGCCTAAGATCACCTAAAACCGGAACCTCAAAACACACTCCTGCATTTTTAGTTTGACCAACACTTTATTTGCTCTTATTATGTCTTCTACTTTGGCCTCATTCATTTTTGCACTCAACTCTAAGACATCAAAACTCACATCCGGTCTAGTCTGTCTACCTAACTAATTCAGTTGCCCAATTAACTTTGCAGTTGCTCTTTTTCTATCTTTGAAACCATTGCGTCTTTTTCTGAAACCTGGCCACTGCTAATTGCTCTTGGACTGATGCTTTCCAAATAAGATTGCTGGCGTAAAGTTGCCCCTAACCTAGTCTGTCCGATTTCCAGTCCATTATATTTAAATGCACTGGAAGCCTGACTTCCAACCCTGAATTCTTTCCTCCCTTCTCTTTTTTTTTCCTTTTCACATCACTCCTTGGTTTGGTCTGGATAAGTTGTATCTTTCAACCCTTCACATTTGCACAGCAACCATCCTCTGCTACCATTTGTTATACGTTTAGCTGCTGTTGTATAAAGAGTCAAAGGTTCTGCTCCTTTTCCACAAACACCTTTAATTTACTTCAACAGACTCTGCACAAAACTCTAACATCCCATCACCTGACACAAAGGCCACCTGAATCCCCTTTACATATCAGTGTCAATTATTGGATGCTTAACAAATTAGACAACTAACTGGAATGTCTCTTAACCCATTACTTAACAGGATATATCTTTATGAGTCATGAACAATATTCATAAAAATGTCTGCCATTGCTGATTAACTGTCTTTTCTGCTAACCCCTTCCTAGTCCATTCTATCCAATTCTCTTCTCATTCCCTTGTAATTACCCTTATTTAAGTTTAGCACAGTTGTTTCTGACCCACGTTTCTCAAATTGAATGTTAAATTATAGAATGTTATGGTCACTGTTTTCCAGGGGATCTTTTCTGTGATTGTGTATTAAACTTGCCTAACAGCACATTACCAGATCTAAAATAGCCTAATCCTCAGTTGGATCTAAAACATCTAGGACATTTTTCCTTCTGGCTATCTCTGTAATTTAGTTTCCCCAATCCACATGAAGATTAAAGCCACTTATAATTAATGCACTGCATTTTTTACATGCCGCCTTTGTTTCCTGATTTATTCTCCGTCCAACTGTATAACTACTATTAGGGGGCCTATAGACTACTCACTGTCCCAAATACACTATGAATGTTTCCTTATGGCTATCTCTGTAATTTAATTTCCCCAATCCACATGAAGATTAAAGCCACTTATAATTAATGCACTGAATTTTTTACATGCCGCCTTTGTTTCCCGATTTATTCTCCGTCCAACTGTATAACTACTATTAGGGGGCCTATAGACTACTCTCACCAGTGTCGTCTTCTCCTTGTTATTTCATACCTTTACCCTGATGGATTGTAAACCTTCCAATAAAGATAATTTTTTGCTATCGTACTTATTCAATCTCATACCAATGCTACCCATCACCTTTTCCTCCCTACCTGTCCTTACAAAAAACTATCTACCCAAGAATATTTCGTTCACAGCTTGATCTCATTCTAACCATGTTTCTGTAATGGTTATAAAATCATATCTCATTAAACTTAAATTTGTTCCATTAATTCACTTATTTTGTGCCGAATACGATGTGCATTTAAGTAAAGAGCCATTAATTTTGCCTTTTTACCATTTTCCCCTCCTATTTGCTGCCATTGTTTTACATATGTACGTCTATCCTTCCTGTCACACTCCGGGTGACATCCAATGGCTGGCATGCAATGATGCCGTATCCTTTTGCTGCGTAGCCCCCATCCAGAACCATCTAACCCTCCCCCTCAATCCATCATTTTAGTTTAAAGTGCTGTCGACAACCCTAGTTAAGCAGTTTGCAAGAATACTTGCCGCAGGTGCAGGCCGTCCCAGCGGTACATCCCCACTTTCTCCAATATTGATGACCGTGTCCCACAAACAAACCACCTACCACACCAGTCTTTGAGCCATGTCTAATTTTATGTATCTTCTGCCAATTTGCACATCCGTCAGGTGCTTTTATATATTTTCAACTTACAAAAGAATAATTCCTGTAAATATTTTAGTCCTTAGGAATGGAATAAACCTTAAACACTTAGAAGCACAAAACAAATAGCTACTCTTGCAGCAGGGCAAGACTACTTTTTGAAGAGAGAGTGTTAGAAAGCAAAAAAAGAAAAAGAGCGTCAATTTCCCACTTTGATCTAAATTCCTGAAAATACTCACTTGAATTATATCTCACTCTGAATGTGCTCCCTCCTACTGCTTGTGCACCCACTTTTTGGTCATGCACTTGAAACAGACCTTTCTTATATTGTGCTGAGATTAATCACTTTCTAGTTTAGCTTCCTCCTAATCAACACCTTCAGGGAAAGGGCTTTTGGGTGATTAACAGATAACGATCACTGTGTCACTCAGTCAGCTACCTTTTTAACTAGGCTTAACTTAAAACCAGTTCAGATCTCATTTTTATGCAAAATTTCCAAATATTTTAACTTGGACTGTGACTCACTCAGGATGTGCTCTCTCCCGGCTCGTGTGCCCAGTTCGAGAAATGGCCAGTATTTATGAACAAAAATTACATTTACTTTACAAATATATAATCTTTTAATACTGTTTACTTATATTAGTTATATTTACTTATATTACTAATACTTATATTTCATCCAATATTATGTCCAAACCTTTCAGGCATAGCTTTTAATCATCAATGATTACAATACAAATATAAAAACAATTGAAGAAACAATTCTTACAGGTATAATGTGCTTGTATTCGATGTACATTTCAGGTTCATTACGACATCCAAACATCACAAATTTATTGTTTTATGTTCAGTTATATTTCATTTAGAATCACACCCAAACCATTTAGATGGCTTATACATTAATTTTTACAAAAACAGCATAAATACAATTCATACATATTTAATATGGCAGCACCAATCAATGTGGTCACAGGACTGGTGGCTATGACAGGCACAGTTGCAGAGAAGATCTGCTCTCAAGCAAGATCATCATTTTGATAAGCAGTTACTCCTGCAGTGGCACCTCTGGTAGCCTATCCTCCCACAGTCATTTTGAGCATGTACAATTTCACATATTCTGGTGGAATGTCTTCTGCACTTAGTCCACTGTACTGCAGAATATTAAAATGATTCCTGACAAGATTGTTTTCACAGTCCCCTGAGCTATTTCAATGGTGTAGCCAGTCTCATCTGCTGCCAGCACCACATCTATAACATTTGGAAGGTCACCATTGCTGTGGTCAAATGCTGACACTGGGACAACCACGTTGTCTCTAATTCCACACCTTCCATCACCTCTGCTTTGAAGTCAAATAGGCAAATGTAAGTTGGTCCTTTTGCAACTTATATTAACTTTTAAACCTTCCTCCAACAAGCGTTTGTGACTTTGTAGACAAACTTGCTTTCTCAAATTTACAACATTCATGCTGTTATTGAGCAACTTAAGGTGCAATTCAGGACTACCGAGCGTAAAGGGTGAATCGCACAGGCGCCCCAAATCGAGCCCCGCGCCAGGTAACTTCACGAGTCACCCGACTCACTCCGCCTGACACGATCTAGATCACGCTCTCGCTGGATCACACACCCGGTGCGCGGGAGTCAACGGCCGCTCCTACGCCTGTCAAGGTGCCGTTTAGTACTGGTCTCCACAAACGAGGACCAGCCGTTTGAGATTCAAAGAAAATAAAGCCACAAGCTTTCAGAACAAACAAAATAAACAATACAAAGTCAGAAAAAATATTTTGTAATATCTATCTTATAGTCTAACATTCAGAATTATAATGAGGTACAGATAAATTAACAGCCAAAGTGTGAGCAAACACACTACACTGTTCACTAAATGAAGGTGGACAGATCCCACGGATTTCTGAGCAAGCCACCCAGATGTCAGTATCGAAGTTATACAATCTTGTTAAAACTACCTCACAAGGAGTTAGAAAATTTTCTCTTTTGAAGATCGAGCCTCTGAACTCACTCAAAGCTGCTCCAACTCAGACTGCCTCAACAGGTGCTCACCTCCCAAACTCGTCTCCTAAGATTATATTCCACTGGATGCCCAAGTCTGTACTCTAGCACCAACTCACAGATATGCCTTCAGCCATACCAAGCAGCTCACTACTGCTTTGAATGTTGCCTTTGCCTCAAGTGGCCCTCAACACAGTCGCCAACCTTCTTCTGCCTTTTCGCTCTCCAGGGCTTCTTCATAGCCCTTTCACTAATTGGAGATTGTCAACCGCAGCACTTTTAATGCTTGGAGCCTCTTTCCTTACTCCTCTCCTCGTTGGTTCCTACCCATGGTCTCCTGGTGCCACCTTCCCCAGTCCTCTCTGGAACCACTCACTACCCTGGGACTGCTTTTGGAATGGTGCCTCACTCCTGGGCCCTTGAATGGGCATTTGAGTTGTTTCTTCCCATGCTGGCACATTGGGCCCTTGTCCCAAGCCCAAAGATCTCACAATGCTGAACTGTGCATACTCAGCCTGTTCCTGATTCATATATGTGCAGAAACTCCCAGGGCATGTCAGGACATGTGGTTCCTGACCTCCACTCAAGTAAGTTACTATTTCTTGATACCAGTTTTGGAGAGGCAATCCATCCCCTTTAGTTTAAGTTAATTTTCAGTTTCATTAGGACCACATCAGACTTCCATCCAGCTCAGTGTGCGAGTGCTCTGATGATCCTGAGGAAGATGTATCTGGTAGTGAGTGAAATATTCACTCCATTAAATATGGCAGGAACCCAGCAGATTCAGCCTCTGCCTGAAATTTGAGGCCGTCATCAGTCAATCTACCTGCTTTTCGCTCGGCCCAGCTACTTGAGCTTTAGCCTCATAATGTTTAAAGTAATCCAGTTGTTACAATCGCAATTGATGTTATAACTGAACGGGAAGATTCCAGATTGGAAAACTGGCTCAAAAAGGTGGTAATTTTAATTTTTGTTATATACAACGTGGAGGAACAGAGTCCTAGGACTGCTAATCAGTTTCAACTACAAGAAATGCTCAATTGCTTCCCCCCTTAGCCTCACAATAGAAAGAGATTTAAAGATCAACATAGATCATAACATACATCTCACGCTACAGTAGTCTCATTTACACAAAAAGTCCCTTTAAGATGATTGTGGTAAGAGACACTCCTCTCTGACCCTAAATGATTGTCTGTGGGTTTCTCTTCCGAATCCCCCAGATGATTGTGACATGATATTTTCCAAACTCTGCTTCCAAAAACAAGCTTTAAAATCTTCTCTCATAATAATTTTAAAATTGTTTTTTCCAATTATGGGGCAATTTAGTGTGGTCAATCCATCTGCCCTGTCCACCTTTGGGTTGTGGGGGTGAGACCCATGCAGACAGGGGGAGAATGTGCAAACTCCACACGGATTGTGCCCTCAGGCTGGAATCGCACCCGGGTGACCAAATGCAAACTGTGTGACCGCTTTGCTGAGCACCTTCAGTCTGTGCGCATTCAGAACCCTGACCTTCCCGTTGCTTGCCATTTTAACACAAAACCCTGCTCCCATGCCCTCATGTCTGTCCTAGACCTGCTACAATGTTCCAGTAAAGCTCAAGGCAAACTTGAGGAACAACATCTCATCTTCCGGTTAGGCACACTACAGCCTTCCAGTCTCAACATTGAATTCAACAACTTCAGATGATTAGCACTACCCCACCTCTACCTATTTGTTTTCATCCCATTTTATTTTAACTATGGTTTACTATTTCTTTCTTTCTTGTCTTTTTTTAATCTATATTTACCCCATCTTATCCATCTTTCCTTACCCTTTCTACCCTTTGTTTCCCCTTCCCCTGTCCCCACATCTACATCTGTCACAGTTTACCCTCTCATGTTAGTTTCTATGCTGTTGGCCTTTCACACCATTTGTTCTCTGGGGACTGCCATTAGCACTGTTTCTGTGGCTATGAGCACCCCGTTTCCCTGGGTTTCTGTGGCTATGACTCATCTTTTATTCTCACACCACAGTACAAATATTTCCCACTTTCTCTGTCTTTTAGCTTTGACAAAGGGTTGTCTGGATTCGAAACGTGAGCTCTTTCCTTCCCTACAGAGGCTGCCAGACCTGCTGAGATTTTCCAGCATTTTCTCTTTGGTTTCAGATTCCAGCATCCGCAGTAATTTGCCTTTGTCCAGGTTCTTGGTGCCATGAGGCAGCAGGGTTCTCTCATAATAATGAAATGAAAATGAAAATCGCTTATTGTCACGAGTAGGCTTCAATGAAGTTACTGTGAAAAGCCCCTAGTCGCCACATTCCGGCGCCTGTCCAGGGAGGCTGGTACGGGAATCGAACCGTGCTGCTGGCCTGCTTGGTCTGCTTTAAAAGCCAGCGATTTAGCTGAGTGAGCTAAACCAGCCCCTGTAATAATACTTTCCCTTAGTGGTTTGCATTTCAAAATCCATTCCAGGTTTTACAAATAACAATTTTAACCCAAGCTTCCGCTGCACTTTAACAGCGAATTCAGACCAAGATTTCACTTATACTATCTACTTTTAGCTTTCCTTTGTTTTAACTGCTTTGACACAAACTCTGAGATCCAGACACCGATTTCCATAGTTATTTCAACTCGTATTCCACAGGCTGTAGTAAAATCTCTCAAACCTGAAAATCACTTCAGATATCTTCCTGGAGTCATAGCCTTCTTCTCAACTTGGCCTGACTTTACTGAACAGTGCTCTGTTCCAGTACCTTTAAACTTGGAGTTCTTGGAAACTTCTCTTCATTTCTCTAGTTTCTGCAACTAGCTTCTCTTCAGATCTCTGCACTTGTTTTCTTCACCATTACACCATGACATGGTTCCCTCTAAATTCAACCTTCTCAGGTCTTTGGGGTCCATGCATATCCGCAGTTCCTTCTGAAATCAACTGCCTCTAGTTAGTGAGCCTTCTCTGTCATTGGACAAGATTCTATAGCCTTGTTATGCTCTCGCTCAACCATAACGAGGTCGGTGAACAGCAGGGAAGCCCAAAAATGAGATCCACGTCTGACACCAAACAATTTGTCATACAACGGGCCCGCTCCCATAGGCGAAATCAGGATCTCGCTGTAGCGTCGCGAGGAAGACCATTGGAACATTGCATCCGTTTTTAAAAATAAATTTAGGGTACCCAATTCTTTTTTTTCCATTTAAGGGACAAGATAGCATGCCAATTAACCTACCCTGCGCATCTTTTTTAGATGTGGGGGTGAGACCCACCCAGTGCACCACTGTGCTGCCCTACACTGCCTCCTTTTTTATCGAATCTCGTAGTTGAGAAGGTTTAGAGGCCAGGTTGGGAATAAACATGCCAACAAAGTTGATCATCCCTAGTATCCGTAGGATGCCTTTTTTTAACCTGTGGGACGTGGCATCGTCAAAATGGCCTTTGTCTTCTCATTACCTGGCTGCACACCATGTGCCGAGAGCCTGTCCCCAACGCTATCAATCCCGATTTGACATTTTGCTTTATTAAGCTTTAGGCCATTTTTTAAAAACCGCTGCAGGACTCTGAGGCGCCTTCTGTCATGCTCGTCACGCGTGGACTCCTAGATTATTATATCATCAACATAACTGTGCACGCTTGGTAACCCTTCGACGATGTGCTCCGTGCTCCATGGCACGATGGAAAATTTCAGATGCTGAAATTATGCCGAGTGGCATCCTCAAGAAACAGTAGTGCCCGAAGGGTGTGTTAAATGTGCTCGCAGCCTTGTGCTCGCTTTGTCCAGCTTGAGCTGCCAGAAACCTTGTGATGTGTCCAACTTGCTGAAATATGTTGCTCCAGCCATCTCGCATGTTATTTCTTGCCTCTTCGGAATTGGGTAGTGCTTCCTTTTGATGTTAAGGTTCAGGTCTTTGGGGTCCATGCATATCCGCAAGTCATTATTCCTCCTTTTTTATGCACACCATAGAGTTAAGCTAGTTGGTAGGTTCGTCTATGCGTCTGATGACTCTGAGAGCCATTATTCTGTCTAACTTGGCCTTCAGTGGATCAGGTACACATCTCGGCGCATGTACGACTGGCATCGCATTCTCCTTGAATTGGATGCGGTATGTAAAAGGCAGAGTACCAAAGCCTTGAAATCTCTCCGGAAAGTCCTTTATGACGGATTCTACGGATGCATGTTGACACGCTTCCAATCCTATGAGCGATTCGCGCTCTCTCAACTATGGAAAATGTGATCGTACACATTGGGCGGGATTCTCCCAACGGGAGTCTAAGTGCCGACATCGGAGTAAAAACCGGAGTGTTTTACTCCAGCGTCGGCGCCAGTTCCCAAACACCATTCTGGGACCTCCGTGGGGCTGGCAGGGGCGTGGCATGATTTGCCGGGGCGGGGCCTCGGCGTTACGCAGTGCCTTGGACCCCGCGCATGTGCAGTGGCCGTCCTCGCCCTGGCCGCCCCGCACAAAAGTGGCGCAGGGATTTAACTTTGCCTGCGGAGGAAAGGAGGATCGCCGACAGATCGGTGGGCTCCGCTGATTCCAACGGCCCACGGTCAGCGCCACACCAAATGCGCCGGCGAAAATGGCACTGATTCTCCGCACCTCGGAGAATCGCGCGCCGGCGTCGTGGCGCAGTTGCTCCGATTTTCCGGCCCGGCGTGGGGCTCGGAGAATCGCCCCCGTTTTGTCAGTTGCTACGAGCTCACATGCTCCTAATGTTTTGATCTGTTGACCATTATAATCTTTCAGTAGTACTGACCTTTGAACCATTTTAGGTTTGAACCATTTTAGGTTTGATGTTTAGCCGTTTCAATGCTGGCAAAGTGATCAGATTGGCCCTTGCTCTCATGTTGAGCTTGCATTTGGTTAGGGTTCCATTAACCTTCAACAGAATCGTCCATCTATCTTCTTCGCATCTGCATCACTGTGGCTACAAATGATGAGGAAAAATTGCCGTTTTGGCTGGCCGGACTATTTGTGTCCTCGTCGAAATGATCTTTATAGCAGCCAGGTCATCACTGCGTATCTCATTTGTAGCCACCTGGGGTGGCCATGTCCCGATTACAAAATGGACACTTGCAGAGAATGAAGGGAAAAATGGACAATGCTGAGAAAGCAAGCAGGTGCAAGGTTTGTCTGTTGATTGGAGTTTGCAGCTCCCAGACAAGACCGATACTGCAAAACCATTAGC
Source organism: Scyliorhinus canicula (assembly GCF_902713615.1). Classification (NCBI taxonomy): domain Eukaryota; kingdom Metazoa; phylum Chordata; class Chondrichthyes; order Carcharhiniformes; family Scyliorhinidae; genus Scyliorhinus; species Scyliorhinus canicula. The sequence goes on along the minus strand of NC_052161.1, from coordinate 107,287,046 downwards.
ATACTAATGAGCCATCTCCGGGGACAAAAGAGAAACATTTAAGCAAACGATACCAAAGCAGACACCCCGGCGCCAGAGGAGACTAGAACAAAGCACCTAGGGCCCGCCCAACAATCAGGGCAGCCACCCCTTTATTGGAGGAAATCGATACCAATGATCAGGATATGGTCCAATTAATTGGGACCAAGTTCAAGGACCGCCCAAAAGCGCTCGAAGCCCCCTTGGAGTATAAGAGGAAGCCCCCAAGAGAGAATTGTTCTTCTTGGCCTTGGCTCTCAGTGACGAGAGGCCTGCCTAGCAGCTGCACCAGACAAGTAAGTCCAAAGTCAATGCACACTACGAGATAGACGCTCCTAGCTACTATTCCATCCAGGTTCGATCCCAACAGCCTCAAAACCGGACAACGGCCATTGTTCCTCTGACTGAGTGGGCACCCGAAGCTAAGTATAGGCTTTTAGTAGTAGTGATAGTTTAGTTGGTAGAGTTTGTGCATGAGTATAATTGACTGTGTGTAAATAAATGAGTATTGATTTTGAATTTACTAACTGGTGTATCGAGCCTTTGATCAGTATTCGGTTTTGAACCTTGTGGCGGCATCGAAAAGATACCTGGCGACTCTTGAGCAAGCATAATTAGAATTAAGGACGGCGACCATATTAACCATCATAAACAGAGCCAATTAAAGAGAGAACATAACGAGCAACACATTACACTAACTGGTCCTGTTTGGTCAACCATTGGATGTGAGAGACATCGCCTAACAAAGTGATTCGTTCTGCCACACTTGAGGCAAGTGGGGGTCATCGCCGTGGAAAGTGTCAATTGCCACATTGGCGTAAAATGGTGGAATCGATTGGCCGCTCAAAATGCCACCTGCACTGCATCCACGTTTCTTTTTTGACTGCGTCACAGTGCTTATGACACTGACATCATCTTCCTGATTGCGCCAAAATGTTGCAGGTCGAACATACTATTCTGCTGTGCAGCTAGTTCACTTGCATGACAAATGTTGATGGCATTTTCTAATTTCAAGTCTTCACCCTCAATAACCTCTCACATACTTTGTCATTTGATATGCTGATTACTATCTGATCATGGAGCATTGACGAGTTTAAAGTACTGAAATTACACGACTATGCCTTCAACTGCAAGTCAGTTACAAAGGAATCAACAGATACGCCTGCTTTTTGGGTCCACGTATGAAACACATAATGTTCAAATGTTTCAATTTTCCTTGGAGAGCAGTGCCAATCAAAGTACTGTATTACTTCATTTAAGCTATTGCTTTCGTCTTCGCTGATGAAGGCAAAGGTATTGTATATTTCTACTGCTTGAGGACCTGCTACCGTGAGCAGTAATACAATATGCCTCTCATCAGGCTGTGCCTGCATGCCAGGGGCTACAACATAGAGTCTATATTGCTGCTTGAAATCACACCAATTTTCATCTACATTACCCGAGACTTGAAGCTAGTGGGGTGCCTTCAAACCTTCCATCGCTGACTTCACGGTCTTTTCGTGCATTGAGTTCCAGATGGCCGTAATTCACCAGGTCGGCAGAAGAACTTTGTCTTTCTTTTCTTCAGCCTTTTACACCCATCTTCTCCATTGTTATCTTTAATTGTACTGCACTCTGGTACCATGTTGTGTACTGTTATGACCATGATAATGATATACACAGAACATCTAGTTATTTAACTAGAAAGATAATTTATTAACAAACACATGGAAAGATAACTAATGAACTATATTACACTTGATGGCTGCTAAATGAATTCAGTGAATTCTCCTGGAGCTATTCTATGTGTGACTATTGTCTTGTACGACTTACTACCAACTGGCAGGTGTCTCAAGTCACATGGTAGATTTATATCGCCACCTGCTGGTCGGAGGTCGTACCGATCATTATATACATTGACAAACAACTATATACATTAATGTGTACATGCGTATCACCACAGCTAACACACTTAGAATTGTTTATGGAGAATTGCGCCCACTGTCTCCAATTCAATCAAATTAGCTCAACTAAAACGTAAAAGCTTTTCTACCTTACACTGCTGGTTTATATATTCTTCATGCCGTAGTCCTCTCTTAAGCACAATAGAAACACAGTTGGAATTTAACCAACCCCCATACATTAAATAGCTTTGTCCAGCATGAATCTAATTATAGGTTTTACCCTTTCATGTACAGAAACACACTTAAAACTGTACCTCATTTCTGATGTTTTTCCAAAACAACTTTAATTTCCTTAAACTATCTTTATTTTCCGAGCACAATGTAAATTGAATCTCTTGGACATTAAACATAAAGTCTCTTTAAAGATCTTTAAAGATCTTGGGTGCATTTTCACCTTCATTATTAGTTGGGTAATAATAATAAACCCCCAAATTTTATTCCATCAAAGTTAATGATTGAAAATCAAACAGGTTTGATTGATCTTCCATAATGCCACACAGCCAGTGAAGCTGGAAATCTATCCCACGACCTGCTCACAATTTGTCTATGCCTCAATTTAAATAAAGGAACCTATTTATGATGCTTGATTAATTTTTTAGGGTCAAAAAAACTACATAGAGTTATCAGGAATATTCAAAGAAGAGCTGGAATTTCTTCCTGTGGTCTGTCGTCTCTCATCGAGACCGTTCAAAAGATAACTATTCATCTCATTATTTGGAGGGCCTTGGGGAGTGCACAATGGCAACCTAATTTGCAGTCACTGCATTTGTCAGTAATTCATTGTGTGAAACATTTTGTTGGAAAATGATGAGGTGTTTTATAGCTCCAAGGCTTTCTCCAATTTAACATTTGGTGCTGGGTGCAATATTGAGCCAGAACTAAAATAAACGTATCTATTGGAGTTTTGTGGTTTTATAAAGGAGAATTTCCCATTTTCGGTGAGTTGGTTGAAATCAATAATGTTCCTAAAAACATAACATTGCACAGATTATCTCTGTTCAAATTCCCACTGTAAACTCACAACCTTGAGTGCTATTTGTCCTACAATGCAAGAGCAAGACACTATTAAAAAGCCAGCTGTGTCAAGCAGCCTTGAGCTGATCTGAGCAATGCATGACTCGAGTGTAAAGGTAAGATAGTGATGTTTGAGGCCAAGATACTAAAATCTGTCCTGACTCTCGTAATTAAGAGCTGTTGGCCTTGGGGATAATCTTCAACCCTAAAATGGATTGCAACTTCTGTGGTATGCTGTGATGTGATATCATTGGCTGTAATTTCTTTTTTTTAAATTTAAAGTACCCAATATTTTTTTAAAATCTAATTAAGGGGCAATTTAGCATGGCCAGTCCACCTACCCTGCACATATTTGGGTTGTGGGAGTGAGACCCATGCAGACATGGGGAGAATGTGCCAACTCCACATGGGCAGTGACCCAGGGCCAGAATCGAACCCGGGTCCTCTGCACTGTGAGGCAGTAGAGCTAACCACTGTGCCACCCTGCCGCCCTAATTGGCTCTAATTTTTGTGCACCTAGAAACTTAGAATAAAAGTCATCACCGTATTCAGAAACTGGGGCCATTGATAAACGGAAATGGTCTGTTAGGTCGTTATTTCCATCAGATTTCATTTATATGGATTTTTTCATTTGGTTATCCCTGATATTTGATTTAGTGCTGAATAAGATTTGAACTTCTGCGCACAAATAAAAAATGGCACTGATAATTTGAGTGAATATATATATTGTCACAATCCCCTTGGGGGCCAAAGACTGTGCTCTAAATGATTCCCCCTCTTATACAGCTGGGTATGAACTTCCCTGGTAATTGGGGGCGGGTTTTGCCTTAACAAGGGTGAAACACCCTGACCACTATAAAAACCCTGACCTGAGTCCAGGCGTGGAGGGTGGCCCTTGGGGGAGAGGAGTTGGAGTTTTGTTATTTGTGTACACCGCAATAAACCTTTTGTTCATTCCTATCCTACAATGCGTTCCTGTTGTGTCTCCCGCCAGATTCTACATATATGTACCAAGATATTTTGCTTGTAAAAGCTCACCAAGCAAAGGGTGAGCATTATTCAGAACAATTGATTTAAGAGCACAGGTTTTGTGAGATAGTGATTACAGCAAAACAAATTGATTCCATACTGTTTTTAATCTTTTGATTTTTTTAATTTGTGACTTGATATAAAATTGTAAACTGATACACCCTCAATACCATGATTTTTAGGCATGATGTGGAGATGCCGGCGTTGGACTGGGGTGAGCACAGTAAGAAGTCTTACAACACCAGGTTAAAGTCCAACAGGTTTGTTTCAAACACGAGCTTTCGGAGCACGGCTCCTTCTTCAGGTGAATGGAAAGGCTTGTTCCAGAAATGTTTATATAGACACAGTCAGAGATGCCCCGGAATGCGAGCACCTGCAGGCAATCAAATCATCAAAGATGCAGAGAGAGAGGTAACTCCAGGTTAAAGAGGTGTGAATTGTCCCAAGCCAGTTCAGTCGGTAGGCCTCTGCAAGTCCAGGCTTGTTGGTGGGGGCCGAATGTAATGCAACATGAATCCCAGATCCCGGTTGAGTCCGCATTCATGCGTGCGGAACTTAGCTATAAGTTTTTGCTCAGCAATTTTGCGTTGTCGCGTCTCCTGAAGGCCTCCTTGTAGAATGCTGACCCGGAGATCAGAGGCTGAATGTCCTTGACTGCTGAAGTGTTCCCCAACTGGAAGGGAACAGTCCTGCCTGTTGATAGTCGCACGATGCCCGTTTATTCGTTGTTGCAGTGTCTGCATGGTCTCGCCAATGTACCACGCTTCGGGACATCCTTTCCTGCAGCGTATGAGGTAGACTACATTGGTCGAGTCGCACGAGTATGCGCCGCGTACCTGGTGGGTGGTGTTTCCACGTGTAATGGTGGTGTCCATGTCGATGATCTGGCATGTCTTGCAGAGATTACCCTGGCAGGGTTTTGTGGTGTTGTGGTTGCTGTTCTGAAGGCTGGGTAATTTGCTGCAAACAATGGTTTGTTTGAGGTTGCGCGGTTGTTTGAAGGCCAGTAGTGGGGGTGTGGGGATGACCTTGGCAAGATGTCCATCCTCGCTGATGATGTGTTGGAGGCTGCGAAGAAGATGTCGTAGTTTCTCCGCCCCAGGAAAGTACTGGACGACGAAGGGTACTCTGTCAGTGGTGTCCCGTGTTTGTCGACAATATATATATATATTGAAACAAACCTGTTGGACTTTAACCTGGTGTTGTAAGACTTCTTAATGATTTTTAGGGAATTACTAAAGCGCATATAATGCGACAAAAGGGGTCTTTATGTAAAAGCATTCAGAAGAGATAATTGAGTGGTCTTAATAGGAAAAACTACTAAGAGATTGAACATAATTTAGAAGGACAATGGCAAAAGAAATGCTGGAAATAAACTTAGGAGTTTTCTATAGTTCCAAAATAGGGCATCGCAGGATCGCATTCTGGGTGCCTCCACCACCATTGCCGCCAGTCTGGAACACGTCGAGATCCAGGACACCGAGATGGCTGATGAAGAAATATCCAACTCAGACTCCAATTCTGACATGGAGTTGAAGCCGCCGCGTCGATCTAAGATGCAGCACCGGCCACCCCACCACGTTGTTCCACATGGATGTGCCGCTCGTACGTCATACGCCGCCAGGACCATGCGGACAATTCCTAAGCGCATTCCCCGGGCAAAATGAACAAAGGGTCCCTCGCACTAATCCTGACAAAGAAGCCACTTCAGATCTCAGTGAGAGGGGTGTTATAACCCCCATGGAGGCCACAGAGTGTGTACTACTCGTTTTCCCGTAACCTCCACAGAATATGAACTTCCCTGGTAACGGAACGGGGCTTTACCTTTAACGACGGAGCCCTCAAAGTATAAAAGCACCGGTGCCTGGGTGCAGGTCGGGGAGTGGAATCCTTCAGGGAGAGGAGATTCGCGTATAGTAAATAAAAGAGTATCGTTTGTATCCTACTTGCCCCTACATGCTTATTCTCTCGGTGTGGATACTACACTTTATGAAGTAGAGCTCCGCATCAGCTGGAGTTTTCTGTTCGATTCTGGGCACCACCAGACTTTAGGAAGGGTGTTAACTAGATCTTAGAGAGAGTGCAGAAGAAATCTACTAAACTTGTATCTTAGATGGAGAGACTGGGAACACAGCAAATTACCCCTTTGAACAGAGAGGATTGGTAGAGATATTTAAAAGCATGAATGGGTTTCATAGAGTAAATAAGAACAAAGGAATTAGGAGCAGAAGTAGGCAATTCAGCCCTTTGAACCTATTCCGCCATTCAGTCAGATCATGGCTGATCTCTTCCTGGTCCCAAATCCACTTCCCTACCTGTTCCCCATATCCCTTTCGACCATTTTAAAATCAGAAATATATCTATCTCTTTCCTGAAACCATTTAATGACTTAGATTTTATTGCACTAAGGTGCAGCAATTTCACCATCCTCTGCGATGTTCCTCCTCATCTCAGTTCTAAATCTACCGCCTCGCAACCTATATCTGTGACCTCTGGTTCTAGATTGCCCCAAAGGGGTAACATTTGGTCGACATTTACTTTGTCAATCCCTTTTGACACAGTGGTTAGCACTGTTGATTCACAGCACCAGGGACCGGGTTCAATTCTCGGCTTGGGTTACTGTCTGCGTGGAGTGAGTCTGCACGTTCTCCCCCTGTCTGCATGGGTTTCCTCCTGGCGCTCCGGTTTCCTCCCACAAGTCCCGAAAGACGTGCTGAGGGTCGCCTGCTTTGTGGTAGTCTGCTGTGTTCTCTATAACCTGGCAGAGTAGCGGGACGACGAGATGGAGGTTGGTGATGAGGAACATGTCCCCACCTCCAAGGAAGAGGAGGAAGACAAGGATGATGAGGTGGCACCGGACCAGCCGGGGCTGGAGGTTGAGCCCATGGAGGAACCGGAGGGCAAACCGTATGCTACAGGACAGGCGGCAGCAGCGTGAGTCCGTCAAGCCTCCGGAGGGCCTGGGAGGCCCTCATACCCACCTGATTCACATCAGACGTTGACTGGTCATCGCTATCTTATCCACCTCCCCACCTCCATTTCCAACCCTCCCAGGGTCTGTGTCATATCACTCCAGCGTGCTGGGACTGTGTCGGCACCGTCAGTGAATCACTGTCGAGGGCAGGGGCTGGTGATGATAACCCGCAGAGAGCTGAATGCCGGTGCTCGTCAGTCTATGCCATAGTCCGATCCCTGCCTATCTGCTGAGTGCTCGCTCACACCAATCACCTGCACACGATGTGCCCGGGGGAAGGGAGAGGCGATGCCTGGCGAGATGAGCCAAGGTTTTGGATGTCGGCCCCCAGTGGAAAATGACATAATGTGTTGTACAATTCCCCATTCTCCTGATGGTGTCGCCCTCATCCCCCCACCCCCTGACAAGCTCTGCAGCGCCTCGGCCACTCACATCTGAGAGCGGGACATGTTCCTCAATACCTCATCACCTGGTACTGGCTCACATCCCCCAGTGAGTCAGATATTCTCCTGAGACCCTCAGCCATTGCTGTCACTGCACAATGCCTTGGACACCTTCACTAATGGTGTCGACATCATGCACCAGGCCCTCCACTGCGGTCACCACCTAGCAGTGTTGGCCATGGTGCCATGCATTCCTGGCGACATCTCCTGTGCTCGTAGTCTCTGGGACTTCTCCAATCGGCGATGGATCTGCTTGACTGTCGCTGACATCTCCCTCTGAATGTCCTGACCGCACACTAACATCTCCATCAGCTCCGGGAGTACCTCTTCCATTGGCTCAGCACCAGGCTGGGCCCCAGCTAGGTCCTGGGATCCAGCAGACTTCCAACTGCTGTCTCGCCTGGAGGTTCCTGCCTCCACCTGATTTACATCAGCAACATGTGGTGCTCATCAGATAGTGCCCCAGAAGCCTGACCACTAACTTTTCCCACTGAGGTGCATGTATCTGCGCTGGTGGAGGGTATGGTTGACAGCTGTGACGACTCAATCATGTCTTCCTTGGAGCTCCCATCCGAGGTGATCTCCTGGGAGGCTGGAGAGGGAGCCACTCGAGACAGGCTGACTCCGTCGACTGGAGTACCTGCAGGAGAACGGACATATGGTCAGTGGGGAGGGATGGGTCACTTAGTGAAGCAATAACAACTCACGTTTGACATGTCATCCAGGTGGAGCCCAGTCGTTCCTCACCTCTGCAGCGTCTGCCAATCTCCATGTGAGTAACTGCCCTGTCCTCGGCCACCCTAGTCAACTCCAGGGCCCTCTCCTCCAAGGAGGTTGGGATTCCTAGGTCTGGCATCCCACCGCCAGTCTGGAAGCCCTCTCGATGATTGTGGGAGAGCCTTTCCCGAGGTGTCCACAGAGGACATCATAGCCACATGCGTGGTTCCCAGTGGTGTGAGGGGATGTGTGAAGGAAGGTTTGGGGGAGTTGAAGGGAGGTTTGGGGGGATTGAAGGGAGAGTGGGGTGAAGGAAGGGTTGGGGGGGTTGAAGGAGAGTGGGGTGAAGGAAGGGTTGGGGGGGTTGAAGGAGAGTAGGGTGAAGGAAGGGTTGGGGGGGTTGAAGGAGAGTGGGGTGAAGGAAGGGTTGTGGGGAATTGAAGGGAGAGGGAGGTTGAAGGGATGATTGGGGGTTGAAGGGAGAGGTAGAAGGGAGGGTTGGGGGTTGCATGGAGAGATGGGGGGTTGGATGCTTGCGTGGGGGTGGAATGGTCTCTGAGGGGGGGGGGGGTCTACTCACTCGTGCTGCTCGGTGTAGGTTTTTGAGTTTTCTCGGCACAGGAGGCCAGTCCTCTTGGTCACACTCTCGGAGCTTACAGCCACCGCCACCTAGTCTCAAGCAGCATTGGCCGCCCTGAGGCTCACCCTCTGGGGCCTCCAGGAGAACAGGACATCTCTTCCAGCCTCCACTGCGTGTAGGATCCTCTCATCTTGGGGCCGATCTCCTCGGCACAATTTTGCAGCTAGCTGGGGTCGGCTGAGCAAGTGCTGCTTCAGTGCTGCTCAACCTTGTTAGCAGGGGCCTGGCGAGCGTCGTGCCGGTGAATCAGCTGGCGAGCCTTTATTTGCAGGGAGAAGCCTGAGGGACCTCATTACGTGGACCAATAACATTGAATAGCACTGCTGGCCTCGCTGAGCTGAGCGCTGGGAAGCTCATGCAATTTCCCGCTCGCCAACCCAATCAGTAATATTTCTGGAGAATCATGCCCTAAGTGTTGACGGTGGGCCTTGATTCTTCCACTTCCACGGCAGCAAATCTGGAGCTGCACCTGAACCAGTTCACCGACCATTGAGGGGCTAGCACCAGCGCCACATGGAACACGATTGATTCCAATGGACAATGGTGAAGGTCTCGCTGTGGTCGGGATTGGCACTCTAGAGGCTGACAAGCTGCAGCCGCATATTAGCACAGCACTCTCCACACACACATCCTAGCCAACAAAATGGCACTGGTTGTGCAGGAGCGCAACCATCCCATTGATGGTTCAGCTGGGGCCAGATTGGACCTAGGGGGTTGGCCTGGGAGGCACCCATACGACCCATGGCACTAGGCTTGCGCAGCCACATGGCTGCCTGGCAGGCTGCGGCAATGGTGTTCCATGCACGTCCACCCCGACCCTCAGCCCACCTCCTGGCCAACCCCCGCTACTCACCCCGGCCCTGGCAGATGCCCCGTGGCCAACGGCACAACTGTCAGCAAACTATGGTGATTTCATAATCCTTCTCTCCCCCTCATCAGCCATGGCACCTGTTTCAGGATTTTTGAAAGCACCAAGTGAACCTCGCCGTCGGGAATTTGCCCTGGTGGAGGCGGAGGATCATGGAGGCCCGGAGACTACCAGGTCAGGCCCGCCAATGATATGCCAGCGGCGTTTACTTTATGTGCAGAGTGGAACGCATTGATGCCGCTGTCGGGGCACTGGAGAATCGCGACTTGGTGTGAACCCAGCGGCGCCCATGATTTTGCCATCAAAGTATATTCTCCGCCCAATCACCTTTCCCGATTTCACCCACGGCCGATGCAGAATCCCATCCCTATTCTTGTGAAAAGAAGTGAATTCATAAACTTCACTTAAAACAAACTGATAGATGTTGTTATGCGGTGCCTGAGTTGGCATACTAATATGTGTTATATTTTCTCCAAATTCATACTGAATCAAAGCTGGGATGGCATACATCTGATTCTAATGCAAAATGACATTGGAGCTTCTCTGACTGAATACAATAGCTCATTTTGTACTCACTTCCTTGTAACAATCTAAAGGGTTTGTGGCACGTGATTTTTCACTCTGAAAGCATCACATATTAGTAGCTTTAGGCTTCTGATTTATACAGGTCAAAACAGAATTGACTGAATTCCAGTTAATACTCTTGGCACTTCGGGACATCTTGAGGAACATAAAAAATGCAAGTTCTTTCTTAGTTTAACAATGCTCGCTATCATAAGGACATGGGTAAAATGAAACATTTTATTTTTTATTTGTTTTTTTTATAAATTTAGAGTACCCAATTCATTTTTTTAAATACCAATTAAGTGTGGCCAATTCACCTACCCTGCACATCTTTGGGTTGTTAGGGCAAAACCCACACAAACACAGGGAGAATGTGCAAACTCCACACGGACAGTGACCCGGGATCGAACGTGGGACCTCAGCGCCGAGGGGCAGCAGGGCTAACCCACTATGCCACCGTGCTGCTCAAATGAAACATTTTAAAGGAAAAGGCTGCTATTTATGTACCATTGCTCACAAACGCAGGGCATCCCAAGTCGCTTTACAGCTGATGAAGCATATTTGAAGCATAATAACTCTATTGTGAAGTACGAATTGCAGAGGCAATTTTTTGCTTGGCAAGCTCACACAATCAACAAAGTGATAGTAATCAGATAACCAGTTTTTGGTGATGTTGACTGACAGGTAAATTTGCCCTAATAATGTCGCAGGGTTGCCATAAAATCCCAGCATTGCACTGCTGGGATAATATGCAGTTCTGCATTTGAGGTGCATGTGCCAATAAAAGGCCAATTTATCCCTGTATCCATAGAATTGTGCATTGATAATGAAGGAACAACTTGTATAAATGTAGTCTTTTTTACATCACAGAGCACATCACAGCCTATGGAATACTTTTGAAATACTATTACTGTTACTACGTAAACAAGCAACAGATAATTTGTGTGCAGCAAGAACACACAAATAGCGGTGAGATAAATGAGACATAGTGGGGGCGATTTAGAACCCGTGTTAGTGGTCCCCGAGATTGCTGATGCAGGCAGAAGTCTGGACAAAATCTGGAAATGCAACTCTCTCCGGAGAGATCCTGATTCCCATTTTTCCATGCCCCTCGTTGGTGACATCACTAGGTATATGCCCATAAAAGGTGAGAACCAAATTTTAATGGTTTTGCGTGCATTTTAATATAATTAGCCAGTCCCCCCGCCACATGACCTCCCCTCAGTGACTATTCAAACCTCGCTGACATAATGTCATGGCGAGATTCACAAAAGGTTTTGAAAAATAAGTGAAGAGTAGTCCTAGATTCATGGAATCAAGGGCGCGATTCTCCGCTCACCACGCCGGGTGGTAGAATCGCGGGAGGGCCGCTCTGGCACCCCCCGCGATTCTCCCACACCCCCAAAATGGCGTGTCGTGTTTTGCGACACGCCGCTTGGAGAATCTCCGCTCGCCGTTTTTCCCGGCGAACACCGATTCTCCGGCCCGAATGGGCTGAGCGGCCTGACGACCCCGACGGGTTCACGCCGGCGGCAACCACACCTGGTCGCTGCCGGCGTGAACAGTGCGCGACAGGTAAGTGTGGGGCCTGTGGGGGGCGGAGAGGGGATCGAGCACCACGGGCGTGCTCAGGAGGTGACTGGCCCGCGATCGGTGCCCACCGATCATCGGGCCGGCGTCTGTAAACGACAAACTCTTTCCCTTCTGCCGCCCCGCAAGATCAAGCCACCACGTCTTGCTGGGCAGAGGAGGGGAAGATGGCAACCACGCATGCGCGGTTTGGAGCCGGCCACCCTGCGCATGCGTGGCTGACGTCACTTAGGTGCCGCCGGCCGCGTTATTCTCGGCTCACCGCTTTGATTCAAGCGTCAAGGCCCGGCGGCCGGTTTTCCCGCAACGCCACTCCTAGCCCCCCGGAGTGGGGGAGAATAGGGGGCGAGGAGCGGCCACCGACGCCGGAGTTTCACTCTACGGCGTTGGCCGTTGCAGAGAATTTTGCCCAAGTCTGTGGAGTGGGACTTGAATACACACACTCCTGATTCAGGGGTATGAATGCCCCAACTAATTAAAGATGGATACTGAATTAGTTGTTCAGTTTGAGAGGTCAAGAAAAAAATCGTATTGTTCCAAATTTCTTGAGGTACAAATAAAATATGTTTTAGTGTCCTGTTCATCTTGTCGGTTGGAGCCTATTCCTCCTTTCAATGCTGGGAGACTTGTGACTTCTAATGTTTTTATTTTTGGAGATGTTAGCGACAATGAACCATAATTTGCTGTCAAAATACCAGTGAGATTAGTTTCAGGCAAGGGGCAGGTACACGGTTAAATGTAAATATTCAAACTCTGATTCTGGTATTCCAAATCTCCTCAACATTCTGTATTTTAAAAAAATGTATTTTGCTAGCTCTCTGAAAGAATCTTTTGCCTTTAATCATATATCTCCATCCCTCTAGAGGCTTCTAAACCTTTGTTTAGAAGCCTCTAGAATCCATAGGAAAATTGGTTCTGATTTATGCCATTTTAGCTTACAATGTGGTTTTCAGGAACCTTTTGTTTTTTTGTTAAAATTAGAAGATGTGGGCTTTGCTGGCTGGGCCAGCATTTGTTTCCGATCCCTAATTGCCTTTGAGAAAGTGGTGGTAAGCTGCCTTCTTGAACCGCTCCAGTCCATGTTGTGTAGGTACACCACTGTGCAAGTAGGGAGGGAGTTCCAGGATTTAGACCCAGCGACAGTGAAGGACTGCCGATATATTTCCAACTTGGGATGGCGAGTGACAGAGGCGAACTTGCAAGTGATGGTGTTCCCATGTATCTGCTGCCCTTGTCCTTCTATTTTTTAAAATTTAGAGTACCCAATTCTCTTTTTTCAATTAAGGGGCAATTTAGCCTGGCCCATATACATATCCTGCTCATCTTTGGGTTTCTGGGGGTGAGACTCAGGCAGACATGGGGATAATGTGCAAACTCCACATGGACAGTGACCCGGGATCGAACCCGGGTTCTCGGCACTATGAAGCAGCAGTGCTAACCACGGGGCGATGGTTTGTTTCTCTCTTGTTGGAGATGGTGAGTCCTGGTCACTTGTGTGACGTGAATGTTACTTGCCAATTGTCAGCCCAAGCCTGGAGATTTGCCAAGTCATGCTGCATTGCCCGTGGACTGCATCAGTGTCTGAGGAGTCACGAATGGTGCTGAACATTGTGCAAGTCAGCGATCATCTCCACATCTGATCTTATGTTGGAAGGAAGGTAATTGATGAAATAGCTGAAGATGATTCAGCCTGGGAAACTGCCCTGAGGAACTGCAGTGATATCCCGGGACTGAGATGACTGACCTCCAACAACCACAACCATATTTCCTTTGCGCCAGGAATGGCTCTAACTAGTGGAGAGTTTTTCCCTTGATTGCCATTGACTCTAGTTTTGCTTGGGCTCGTTGATGCCATACTCTTATCAAATGCTGCCTTGGTGTCAAGGGAAGTCACTCTCACCTCACCTCTGGAGTTCAGTTATTTTGTCCATGTTTGAACGAAAGCTGTAATGAAGGCAGGAGCTGAGTGACCCTGGTGGAACCCAAACTGAACATCAGTGAGCAGGTTATTGCCAAATAAGGGCCGCTTGATAGCACTGTTGATGACCTCTTCCATCACTTCACTGATGATTGAGAGTAGAACGATAGGACAGTAATTGGTCTCGGGTTGGATTTGTCCTGCTTTTTTGTGTACAGGACATATCTGTACAATTTTCCACATTGCCAGGTAGATGCCAGTGTTATAGCTATACACCTTGGCTGTAGGAGTGGCAGGTTCTGGAGCACAAGTCTTCAGTACTATTGCTGGAATATTGTCAGGGCTCACATTTGCATTCAGATTTGCAGCATCTAGTACCTCCAGCCATTTCTTGATTTCATGTTTGGTGAATTGTATAGCTGAAGACTGGTATCTGTGATATTGGGGACCTCTGGAGGAGACAAAGATGGATTATCCACTCGGCACTTCTGGCTGAAGATTATTGCGAATGCCTCAACCATGTCTTTTGCACTGATGTACTGGGCTCCTCCATCATTGAGGATGGGGATATTTGTGGAACCTCCTCCTCCAGTGAGTTGTTTAATTGTTCACCACCATTCACGACTGGGTGGGTTGGACTGCAAAGCTTAGGTCTGTTCCATTGGTTGTGTGATCGCTTAGCTCTGTCTATGAATTGCTGCTTATGTTATTTGGAATGCTAGTAGTCCTCTGTTGTAGCTCGCCAGGTTGACACCTCATTTTTCAGCATGCCTGGTGCTGCTCCTGGCATGCCCGCCTGTACTCTTCATTGAACCAGGGTTGATGCTCTGGCTTGGTGGTAACAGTAGAATGGGGGATATGTTGGTCTATGAGGTTGCACATTGTGGCTGAGTACAATTTAGCTGCTGCTAATTGCCCTCACTATCTCATTAATGCCCAGTCTTGAGTTGCTATATTTGTTCTGATCCCATTCAGCACAATGGTCACTCCATACAACACAATGGTGGGTATCCTCAATGTGAAGACGGAACTTCAACTCCACAAGGATGGTATGGTGGTCACTCCTAAACTGTCATAAACAGATGCATCTACGGTAGGCAGATTTGTGAGGATGAGGTCAAGTAAGTTTTTTTGGGTCCCTCACCACCTGTCACAGTCTAGCAACTATATCCTTTAGGACTTGGCCAGTTTGGCCAATGGTAATACTACCAAGCCACTCTGGGTGATGGACAGATGAAGTCCTCCAGTCCAAGGATTCCCTGCACAAGAGTTAAATAAAGCAAGTCCTAATAACTGAACCCTATATATTTTATAATCACTTATTCTTTCAGCCAAGAAATTTCAACAATACATATCTTATTCTACTTTTATTTCCTGCCATGGATGCTGGAAGGATTGTAGTTTAGATAAACGGATTAAGTCTGTTTGCCAGCCTCTCACCAGAGGTTCCATTCTCTTATATTTAAAAGTTGAAACTCCAAACAAAAAGTTATATTCCTGCAACATCTTTAACATGAAATCTTTGCAACAATGCTGAAAGAAGTGGATTTGCCAGAGTCTGAATCTCTGACTCTGATTCTCTCTCCTTGTCTCTTCAGATCAGAAATATCTTTGGGCACGATTTAACGGCCACGTAGCCAAAATCGACAGCTGTGCCAGGCGCTGATCGGTTTATGATCTAACTGGCTCGTTCCAGTTGGTGATATGAGGATCCCGCCGTGGTGTGACAAGAAACCCTAGGGGTACGGGGGCAGTTGGGAGGAAGCCCCGGTAGGGGGGAACGACCTGTGTCTAGAGAGTGGACAGCCATTGGTGAGGTGACCTGCCCTGGGTTGGGAGAAGTGGGGGGGGTTGTCCCAATGCCTGCGGGTCCATAATGCCATCTCCTGGATCGTCTGTACACATAACAGGGGCAGCGCTGACTACTACCTATCTGTTCCACCCGTAACCCCCACTGAACGTGGCGGCCTCCGGACGCACAGCTGAAGGCTATTCTTCAGAGAGAATTGTAGTAATATGAGTACTTTACTGCCCCCGAGTGAATTCTCATGGATAGACGTGCCATGTCTCAGGCAAGAATTACTGCCTAGAATCCCAATCACACCCTGAGGCCTGGACACCTTGCGTGAACACCGGTGGCTTCAACATCACAGAGGCAGAATCCAACATCCAATCACTGTGGACATCCCTGCAACCAGAGGATGGATGTGTGGACCGGGGAGGGAACCAGCACCTGGTCCAGGTAATGTTACCAGTGGGTGTCTGGCATACAAGGTCTGGGCTCCATTTCCTGGCGGCACCTGCTGCGGACAGGGTTACATGTACAGGGCATGTTGGATGGCATCCTGAGGGATGGCAGGGGATGTGAGGAGGAGGCCATGGGGGACCGGAGGGTACAGGGCTGGAAGCCATAATAGATTGACTGTCCCTCACCTTCATCAATTCCTTACAGATATTACACAAGATGAATGATAACTCGGACCCCGCGGAAGCTACCCTCACAGTGCTGGTGGCAGCCCAGACTCCTGAGAAGGAAGTGGCAGCGGCATTGACAGAGGCTCTAGAAGACAGCCCATATGCAGGGCTCCACCCTGTTATATTCCTTGTCTTTTCCTCTAAGGTAGCCAGGTATCTTATAAAGAATACACAAATATGAAGTTTGAATCAAAACTAATTGATTTAACACTACTGAACTCAATGAAGTTTGCACACTCTACTGAGTTACAGGTAATAAACGAATGATACTGAATCTGTAGTACTGTATTCAATATTCTATCCAACTATTTAGCTACACGATGACTTGACCTTGTGCTATATTTCTGCATTCAACTTTCACTCTGCTCTCATCATGTTCTCTTCAGTTTCTACCAGAATTCCTAGAGATGCTGTCTTATATACAGTGAATTAGTGACGCTCTCTAGTTTGATTTACACATAGATTCAGATATTAATTCTTTACTATACTGACATTGTACATATCATTACACACCTCACACCTAGCACCCGGTTGCTCATCAGGCCGGGGAGTGACCCAAAGGAGAGGTCGGGGACGGCCCAAGGTGTACAGGCGTCGCCGGTCGTTCGGACAGATGATGCACAGCATGTGCTGCAGGTGTTCTGCCTCAACAAGGAAACAGCATGGCACCTGTGCCATGTCCTTGTATACTAAGCACCACGTGGAGGAGGAGGATATCCACTCCCGGTGGCCATCAAGGTCACCGCAGCCCTAAACGTTTATGCTTCAGGTTCATTCCAGGGCTAGAGTGGGGACATGTGTGGCATATCCCCACCAACAGCCAACAAGTGCATTCACAAAGCCATGGATGCCCTGTTTGCCCGGGCAGCTAACTATACAAACTTTGACCTGGACCAAGCGAAATAGGGTACCCAGGCAACCGGATTTTCTGCCATTGCCGGGGTGTGGGAGAGTTGCGACCCACTTGCTAGCCGGACATGCCCTGCTGTGGCACCATGTTCCGCACACTGACGCTAAGACAGCAAGTTGTCTGCGGTTGGGGTGGGGGGGCGAGCTGGTGGCCACCATTGCCACTCCGTAGAGAGGCTCTATGTTGGTATCCTCCTGTTTGGTGCCCTTAGGGTCCTGGGGTTCTCCTCAGGACAGAGGGGCAGCTGGATTGAGCTCTGGGTGCCCCTGCGTCATATGGAGCGACCCCAGATGGGCTGGCACATTGGATGGAAATCCTGTGGGAGAATGGACATGTGGTCAGTGGGAGGGAAGGATCAACACTGGCAACGCTCGCTAGAAAAACACAGGTGTGACAGGTCATCTGGGTGGAGGGGTGGTGGATACTCATCCCTGCGGCGTAGGTCAATCTCCGATTCCCCGACCGATCTGTGCTCGGCCATGCCCGTGATCTCCAGGACCCGTTCATCATAGGAGTTAAGGGCTCTGATATCTGGGTGTTCTCTTATCTGTTGTGGACCAACTTCTCCTGCAGGGACACAGAGAGGGCTTCATGACCCACACGCTTCATGCATTGCCGGGGTTGGGTGTGGGTACCATTGCTAGGCATGGGTGGGTTGTGGCATAGTATGGTGCTGGGTGTTGACGGTGCCAGGTGAGTCTTGGGGGTGGGGGTGACAGGCGAGTCCGGCACCAACTCACCCATGTGGCCTGGTGGAGGGTGTTTAGCCTCTTGCGGCACTTGATGTGGTCCTCCTGGTCACATGCAGTGGCATGGCTGGATGCTATCTGGGGTTTGCTCTGCAGAATCGGTTTAAGTGTTACTCCCCCTCGTTAGCAGGGAGCTGCTGGGTGTGATCCTGGCAAATCAGCCAGCAGGACAGTCATTTGCGGCTTGAAGCCTGTGGAGCCTCATTAAGTGGACCAATTAACGTTAGATACCGGTGACGGATTTGCCAAGTCAGACGTTAGCTTCAGTGACGGATTCACCAAGTCAAATGTCGGGAAACAATCGGCATTTCACGCTCACTACCACACTTAGAATAAATTTGGTTAGATCGACCCTTTGTGTCTGTGTGGTTGATTCGTAAACTCTGGAATTTCCTTCAAAAATCTCTCCACCTCTCACCTTTTGAAATCAAGCTGTTTGACCAAGCGTTTGGTCACCTGTCATAATATCACTGTGGCACACTGCAAAATTCTGTCTGATACTCCTATGAAGCTCTTTGGAATGTTTTTACAACATTGAAGGCACTATATATTACAAGTTGTTATTGACATTCTGCCGCAAGAAGGTTGGTATTACCAATGTTCGCTTTTTTGACACATTGAGATGTGATGTGGAATTTGCTCTGGAAAGCCGAATTTTACTGAAAGCTGTCTTGGAGAGTGGGTAAACACAGTAAAGTGCACCACTTTTTACATCAAACCTTTCTCTCAGCCCAGCCCAGAGGTTATAACTGAAAGACCCACCATGCAGACTGAGATTGACAAAGATCTAAAACACAATGAAACATCATATCATTATCAATATCTGGACTCTCTTGTACTTGTGCCTGAGCAGTCTTATTATATTGTTGCATTAGTCCCTCCGAGGAACATGATAGCTTTCCTTCGAACTCAGGAATGAACTATCTGTATGACCAGTTTTTAATCAATTATCTTGTCGATGATGTGGCTTTATCTCAATAAATTTACCAATACTGAATATAGCATTTTGGTCTTGCAGCCATGTCTCTGTAATGGCTGTTAGAACATATTTGTTCACTTCAGCATGTGCTATCAATTCATTTAATTTGTTACGAATGTGAAGTGCATTTAGATGCAGAGCCTTATATTTTGATCTTTTTATTATCTTTAATCATAGAATCATATAATCCTACAGTCAGAAACAGGCCATTTGGCCCATGTAGTCTGCACCAACCATCCGAAAGAGCACCTTACCTATGCCGAATCCCCCACCTTATCCCTGTAAGCCTACCTAACCTTTGGACACAAAGGGGAAATTTAGCATGACCAACCTGTGGTGATATGCATCACTGTAAATACACAAGGGGTTCATGTAAGTACACGTAGACTAGATAGACACTAGAGGGAGCACAATAGACATGACGCACAGACATTCAACCAATAGGTCAGTACGATAGGACACGACCAATGGGCAGTCACGATACACACAGAGGTGACACTACCACAGGAGGGCATTACACCAACCCATATAAAAAGGACACAGCACACATGATCATCCTCTTTCCAGTGGAGACACTCTGAGTACAGACACAGGGGTGATTCAACATCACACCCACCACTTGGATTGTAGCAGACTGGTTCATCAGTCTGAGTAGCTATAGAAGGATTAACGGCGAATAGGGGAAATTTAGCATGACCAACCCACCTAATCTGAACATCTTTGGGTTGTGGGAGGAAACCGGAGCATCCGGGGGAAACCCACACTGACACGGGGAGAACATGCAAACTCAACACAAACAGCCATCCAAGGTCAGAATCGAACCCAGGTCCTTGGTGCTATGAGACATTAGTGATAACCCCCCCGTAACATCTAGTCTTGCCTGTTGGTGCATTCTTAGTAATTTCTTTTTGTCCGTTCCTGCCATTCTCTGATTCTTAATTCCCATGTTACTGCTTTGATTCTCCGCCTTGATTTGCTACATCTAGTTACATCAAGCTTGATGCCTCGACACCCCCCCCCCCCCCCCCCCCCGTTTATTTTAAAGCTCCCAGTACTTCCTAGTTAAGCGGCATGCTATAACGTTGGCCCTGGCATGGTTCAGGTGTAGACAGTTCCAATGCTGCACCCCCACTTTCCCCAATACTTAAGCCAATGACCCACAAACCGGAGGCCACTTCTCCCCCACTAGTCTTTGAACCACGCATTCATTTCCCTAATATTTTCCCGATGCCAATTTGTATGCAACTCAGATAATAATCCAGAGATCCTTTGAGGCTGTTTCTTAATTTGGTCCCAAGCTCTTCATACTGACTATGCAGAACTGTTTACTTTATCCTGCCTACGTCATTGGCATGTACCACAACAACGAGATTCTCCCCCTCCCACTGTACGTTCCTCCCCAGCCCTGAACAAATGTCCCAAACTCTGTCACCAGGCAGAGCAATCTGAACTCTCGCTCTTTGCTGCAGAGAAACCCCCCCCTCACTCTAATGCCACCTCTTACCACTATGTTCCTCCCCCCCACCCCTTGAATGACTTCATGTACTACTATGCCATGGTAAGCCTGCTCATCTACCTTGCATTCCTTGCTTTTCTTCACACAGGTTGGGAACACCTCAAACCAATTTTGTAATTGCAAAGGCTGAGGCTCCCCCATTACATAAGTCCCTTTACCTGCCTCACTCACTGTCACATCCTTATGTCCCTCACTTCCATCCGAAATTGACGACGTGATTCTAAGAGGTGTGACTGGCCCCTTACTTTATGTTGCGCAGTTTCTGCAGTTTGGCTTCCAGATTAATAATCCAGATCTGGAATCCCTCTATCTACTTACGCTTTCTGTCAATCTGTTTGTTCTGGATCACCTTGGCATCCAGAAGCTCCCACAGTCCACAGCAGCAACATAACACCTGACCGGCCATTGTTACTTATGTTATTTAGTTAATTGAGTTTCACTACTATCTTAATTAACTTAAAATAATTCCATTGTAGTGTCACCTAGAGCTAAAAGTTATATGTTTCTTAATTACACAGATTTGTGTTTTAGGGATTTATTTTATTTTTAACTATTTATATTTATTTATCTTTATTTATTTTAATTAATAAACCCTACTCTCCCAATAGGCTTTAATATTGCTATAACGAAAACCTTATTATGAAGAAAACCTTACAATTACCAATAAATTGCATTAGTATTTCGTGATAAATGAATAAAACAAGTAAAATAAGTACACACATGCTCATCAACCAATCACTCACCCATTTCCTTATGTTATGGGGTAATTGTTTGTTTTTTTTGTTTTTTTTAAAATTTAGAGTACCCAATTCATTTTTTCCAATTAAGGGGCAATTTAGCGCGTTCAATCCACCTAGCCTGCACATCTTTGGGTTGTGGGGGTGAAACTCACGCAAACACGGGGAGAATGTGCAAACTCCACACGGACAGTGACCCAGAGCCGGGATCGAACCTGGGACCTCGGCGCCGTGTGACTGCAGTGCTACTCACTGAGCCACCGTGCTGCCCATGTTATGGGGTAATTATGGGAAATTCCAAGAGGTTCACCTGACCGATAACCTTTATGTTAAATTTGGCTTGGATGAGCACAAAAGCCTTCGCTGCAAGTGTGATTCATCAGACTTCCTAGACACTTTAACCGAAACAAGGTTTACTCGAAGAACACACACACACACATACATACATATATATATATATATATATACATATAAAAACAGAGCAAGAATTTTTATCAATTACAAACTTAAAGACACCACACAGCTACAGTAATCTATTTACATAACACTTAATGAATTCCCCCTTAGCTCTTCCATTTCAATAGCAAAATCCAATTAAAGCAAAACCGGTTTTCAAGGGTGTGGCCCGCCACACTGTATTCTCACTTGAATGGGACTGGTCCTGTCCCTGAGATTGTGATCCATTTCAACGAGCACTTTCAAACTCCTTCTGGAAAGCAACTTTATCTTTAAAATTATTAAGACAGTTTGTCACATCCATTGTGCTTTTCACTGGAACGGCTTTTAAAATGAAAACTGAGAAAAGCAGTGAAAAGACTTCTTTTTCCTTCTGCAGTCCTAAGCTACCAAACTCAAACTGAAACTGAAACCCTCTCTCATAGCCACAGCCCAATGTGCTAAAGTCACATTATAAGAGACTAAACCTTTCTTAAAGGGACACTCACATGACACTTATGATGTCACACTTGATTTTTTCCAAGTCGCCTGGATCTTTTCTGACTCATTCACACTCTTTATCTCCCCGGCTCCACTCAGTCTCTCCCTCTTTCTATCGCTCTTTTATTGCCTGGATCTGCTCTCAGTCTCGCTCTTCCTTGTACTCTTTTATCTCCTGGATGTGCTCTGTCTATTGTTGGGGCAGGAATACGCTGTTTTCAAACTTAACATGGAATTCAGTTGTATTATTCAGCTCTTTTTATTTCCAAGGAGAAATTGAAGCTAAATCTCTGAATGAGCACAAATAGAGGAGGAGCTTTTGTTGATTTAGACAATGATAGCAGCTTTCATAATGTCTAATGCTGTTTGCAAATATTGGTATGGGTAATGGCAAAGCTTGTAAATCAAATGGAATAATTCCCAGAATCTATTCTCCGGTTATCTGTTCACTGCTTCATCACGAGAATTCACTGTGCTGCAGGTGCTCATGTGAAAACCTTTTTTTCAAAAGGAATCTTGTTAGCTAAGTAATGTAAGAGCCCAGGCTAAGTGGGGAAACGTATTAATAAAGTTACTGCCATTCATAATGGAACAGTGAGGGAAGTAACATCTGCTTTCCAGGGCACTAAGGAGTCAAGGTTAGAGGGCGGGATTCTCCGCGAACCGGCGGGGCGGGCAACTCCGACGCAAAGGTGTGGCGTGAGCCACTCTGGCGTCAGGCTGCCCCGAAGCTGCTGAATCCTCCACACCTTCAGGGGCTAGGCTGGCGCCGGAATGGTTTGCGCCGCCCCGGCCCACGCGGAGGGGGCTTGGCGCCACACACTGAAGGGCCTCCGGCGGCTGGCACAGGTAGGTGCATGCATGGGAGCGCCAGCATGTGCTGGCGTCATCCCAGTGCATGCGCAGGAGGGTTCATCTCCGCATCGGCCATCACGGACTGTTACAGCGGCCGACGCAGAGGAATAGAGTGCCCCCACGGCACAGGCCCGCCCGCGGATCGGTGGGCTCCAATTGCGGGCCAGGCCACCGTGTGGGCAACTTCCGGGGCCAGATTCCCCCCGAGGCCGCCCGCGGAGCCAGGTCCCGCCGGGAAGTACTTGTTGTAATTTACGCCGGCGGGACCGACCGACCGTAGAATCACTGAGGGGGGGCGGGGGGGGGGGGGGGGGGGGGGGCGGGTGACTGCCAGTGGCCACCGACCAGCGCGGCGCGATTCCCACCCCCGCCAAGTCCCTGCCGCTGGAGAATTCGGCAGCCGGCGGGGGCGGGATTCACGCCACCCCCAGCGATTCTCTGACCTGGTGGGGGGGTTGGAGAATACCGCCCAGAATCCTTGTACCCACTTGTATCGGAACTCTATTTGGTCTGGGATTGTGATTTTCTCTCGGATGAGATCTTTTCAAACCCTGTGTTTGTATAGTTTGGCATTCAGAATGAATATTGCATTTGACCTAATTGTCAGCGAATTCTAACCGTTACAGAAAACAAGCTCATGGAAAATGTTTGGAAACATTAAAGTATACTTTCAGTTTTCCTTGGATACTTACTGCTGGCTCGTGAGATTCGTGGTGGGGGCAGGAACGTGAAGTGTTTCTCGCTTATGGGGCCGCACTAACCTAATTAATTATGCAACTGTGTGTTTTGTGCCATATTCCGTGGTGGGGCTGGCCTGCTGATCCGTGGTTAGCTTTCCAATCTGGGTGCCCCTATTGAAAAACTGACACAGTTATTGAGGAAAGAAGGTGGATCTACTGAAAATTAAGATGAATCTCTGGGCACACTCTGAGGCCGGAAGATGGACCTCCTGAGAAAGTAAATAGATCTCCAGGAACATTCTGAGGCAGGAAGGTGGACCTCCTTTGGGCCACTGAATCTGAAAGGTCCACCACTGCTGTGGTATTCCGTAGTCCAGGGATGCCTTCGGCCTCGATTCTGAACTCCACAGACAGCCCCAAATATTATCCAGATGAATCATGACATCTGCGTGTCACATTGTCCAAAGCATGTTTTGCACTGGCGTGTTTATCTGATGGCCCTGTGGAGAATTGGGCATGGATGGTCGGACCTTCATCTGCATCTCATGAGTAGGATACAAATGAGTTTCACGTCAGTCTCTAACGGGTTTCCCAAACTGCCATGGTGGGCACCAGTGGAAAATCCTGCTATATATTCATGTTGGCACAAAACCAAATTTTGGGGTTCCCCACCAAATGGGCAGCACGGTAGCATGGTGGTTAGCATAAATGCTTCACAGCTCCAGGGTCCCAGGTTCGATTCCCGGCTGGGTCACTGTCTGTGCGGAGTCTGCACATCCTCCCCGTGTGTGCGTGGGTTTCCTCCGGGTGCTCCGGTTTCCTCCCACAGTCCAAAGATGTGCGGGTTAGGTGGATTGGCCAGGCTAAATTGCCCTTAGTGTCCTAAAAAATAAGGTTAATGGGGGTTGTTGGGTTACTGGGATAGGTATACGTGGGCTTGAGTAGGGTGATCATTGCTCGGCACAACATCGAGGGACGAAGGGCCTGTTCTGTGCTGTACTTTTCTAATTCTAATTCTAAAAATCCCCCCACCTGCCAATGAACCCAGCAACATAGCTTGGGACAATTCTGTCTGATAATATAACTGTCTTATTTGAACACCAAGGCAGTGAAAGATAACTGTTAGTGTAATATTGTTGCCCCAGATAACTGGTCTTAGTGAGATAACATTGCATGCCAAAGAATATTCAATTTTTTCAAGTTTAGAAACATTAAAGTATACTTTCAGTTTTCCTTGGAGACTTACTGCTGGCTAGATTTCACCAATGCACCATTGAATATAGTTGTAACTATTTATATGGTTAAAAAACTGGCACTTAATTTCATGGAGTATTTATCAATGGGACCTGCAAGGCTTTGTTACTATGGAAACAGTCATTTTACAGTGCTGTGATCTACAACATATAAAAGCTAGACCCTGACTGAGGCTTTTGTCTCAAGTTGTTGATTTTCTGGTTGAAAAGTTTGGAATGCATAACATTGAGCAGAAAGCAGAAAAATAAATTGTATATACCTAGCCACTCGAAGCAGACACCTACATTATAGGCAGACATAGGTGTTATAGGGTGTTGGATCCGATTTGGCAGATATTAATGAAATGCTCATAACTTTAAGGAGGTTAACTGTATGTATTTGTTAACGACAAGTACTATGTACATATATAGAGTAACAGGTTCATTCTATAAGCTGTCTCAATGCTTGCTTGTGCCACATGGCTTTGTCCAATACTAGACTGACCTTTAGGTGCAGGTCTTGTGTTCTCTCACATCTGTGTGGGGGCTACGTACTTACTTCCATCTTAATTCAAAATGTGTCAAACCCTTAGACTACGATTGGTACATTATTTTATGGATATCTCTCAATAATGTGTTGTCAGGGATGTTCCTCCATTCAGCGCTTCTATTTGTGAGGAATTGCTTCCAGGGAGCGCTGTTTAATAAATTATGGTCAGACAATCCTCAACTTTTCATAGGCTTCCTGCAAGCAGAATTCCCCACTGCGAGATCCAGATTCCAGAATGTTCCATTAGTACAACAGGAATTAACATCTCCATCCTTAATTCTGTGTCTCTTTACTAATCCAGAAGCGAGAAATATAAATTTTGTTAAACTGGACATGACTTTTTTCGGATAGTGATATGCCAGTAAAACTTACCGCTCAATGTCTGTGCAGGCATGATGGCCCATAGTTCCACAATGCACAAACTGGTCAACCTGATATGCTTCTCCCAGTTCGCTTACAGATTACTTGAATTAGCTGTTTAACAGAGTTAAATATGTATGCTAATTTGTATGTGACTGCGCATCAATGTATATTTAATTCTATATTTTTTTAATTCATTCATGGGATATCGCTAACTGGGCCATCCCTAACTGCCCTTGAACTGAATGGCTTACTAGCCCATTTCAGAGGGCATTTAGGAGTCAACCACATTTCTGTGGGGGAATTAGATGTAGGCCAGACCAGGTAAAGGTGGAAGATTTCCTTCCCTTAAGGAAATTAGTGAACCTGATAGGTTTTTACGACCATCAATGATGGTTTCATTGTCATCATTAGACATTGAATTCCAGATTTTATTGCATTCAAATTTCACCATCTGCTGTGGTAGGATTTGAATCTTGATCCCCAGAGCTCCTGATCTTTGGGTTACTAGTCCAATGATAATGCCACGATGCCACTGCCTCCCCATTATTATCTTTAATTTCCATGGATGGAAGGCATGTTTAATTTAAAACTGATTTCAACTACCTGCTCTTCCTGTATGTGGCACAGTGATTCGATTTTTCTCTGTTAAGAATGTAAATTTTTATACAAGAGTTGCTGTGTTATAAAGAAAATATGATTGTACAATGTATCCGGCAGATTCTCACAAATTACTTCAAATGCTTTCTCAATTTGTTTTCATCTGACATGTTGTTTCCTCCGTACCATAAGTTACTATTGCCCAAAATACAACTTTAAGCAAACAAAGAGGGTTGGATTTTCACAGACCAGGGAAGCAGGTTTGGGGAGCAGGGAGTTGAAAAAATTGCAGAAAATACCATTGGGTTGAGATCCTAACATGTCCTGGCCTCCTTGTGTTTCAGTGTTAGGCTGTGAGTGAAGGGAAACCCTGTGGCTGAGGTTGACACCAATTGAGGTACAAAATGAAAAGGCATTTTACACTTGCAGTGCCTTTTTCCGAACAGTGCACAGGTCGAATACTGCGTCGGGAACTTAACAGATCAAAGGAGGCAAGTATATAGTTGAGGCCTGAAAATGACATGATGCGAGCACTATAAAAGAAAAAACTGGGAAGCCTGAAGTCTGCAACAGTTAAGAAGGCGCTGACCACGGAGGGCCTTGAGGCTAATCGCAGTGCAAAGAAAGCAATTTCGTCATGTTTCCTGGAAGTGTCTTGGAATTCTCCAAGGGACTATTGAACTTTTTACATATGAGCACTGCAGGATTTATATATTCTGATGTCGCGTGGACTACTGAGGAGGGAATTCAATGTCCTTTATCTTAGCAGACTCAAAGACAGGAGCAGCAATTGTACCTTCCATTCCCTCAGCATGCACCTGGTATGTGACAACCGCAGGAGGACACTACAGACGTGTGCCGGCTTCCAGAGATAAAGAACAAAGAAAAGTACAGCACAGGAACAGGTCCTTCTGCCCTCCAAGTCTGCGCCGACCATGCTGCCCGTCTAAACTAAAATCTTCGACACTTCCGGGGCCCGTAACCCTCTATTCCCATACTATTCATGTATTTGTCAAGATGCCCCTTAAACGTAACTATCGCCCCTGCTTCCACCACCTCCTCTGGCAGTGAGTTCCAGGCACCCACTGCCTTCTGTGTAAAAAACTTGCCTCATACATCTCCTCTAAACCTTGCCCCTCGCACCTTAAACCTATGTCCCCTAGTAATTGACCCCTCCACCCTGGGAAAAACACTCTTACTATCCACTCTGTCTATGCCCCTCATAATTTTGTAGACCTCTATTAGGTCGCCGCTCAACCTCCTTCGTCCCAGTGAGAACAAACCAAGTTTATTCAACCTCTCCTCATACTAATGCCCTCCATACCAGGCAACATTCTGGTAAATCTCTTCTGCACCCTCTCTAAAGCCTCCACATCTTTCTAGTAGTGTGGCAACCAGAATTGAACACTATAATAAGTGTGGCCTAACTAAGGTTCTATACAGCTGTAACATGACTTGCCAATTTTTATACTCAGTGCCCCTGCCAATGAAGGCAAGCATGCCGTATGCCTTCTTGATGACCTTCTCCACCTGTGTTGCCCTTTTCAGTGACCTGTGGACCTGTACACTTGGATCTCTCTGACTGTCAATACTCTTGAGGGTTTTACCATTCACTGTATATTCCCTACCTGTATTAGACCTTCCAAAATGCATTACCTCACATTTGTCCGGATTAAACTCCGTCTGCCATCTCTCCACTCAAGTCTCCAAACGATCTAAATCCTGCTGTATCCTCTGACAGTCCTCATCGCTGTCCGCAATTCCACCAACCTTTGTGTCGTCTGCAAACTTACTAATCAGACCAGTTACATTTTCCTCCAAATCATTTATATATACTACGAACAGCAAAGGTCCCAGCACTGAACCCTGCAGAAAACCACTAGTCACAGCCCTTCGATCAGAAAAGCACCCTTCCATTGCTACTCTTTGCCTTCTATGACCTAGTCAGTTCTGTATCCATCTTGCTAGCTCACCTCTGATCCCGTGTGACTTCACCTTTTGTACCAGTCTGCCATGAGGGACCTTGTCAAAGGCCTTATTGAAGTCCATATAGACTTACCTACCTGCCCTACCTGCATCAATCATCTTTGTGACCTCCTCGAAAAACTCTCTCAAGTTAGTGAGACACGACCTCCCCTTCACAAAACCGTGCTGTCTCTCGCTAATACGTCCACTAGCTTCCAAATAGGAGTAGATCCTGTCTCGAAGAATTCTCTCCAGTAATTTCCCTACCACTGACTTAAGGCTCAGTGACCTGGATTATCCTTGCTGCCCTTCTTAAACAAAGGAACAACATTGGCTATTCTCCAGTCCTCCGGGACATCACCTGAAGACAGTGAGAATCCAAAGATTTCTGTCAAGGCCTCAGCAATTTCCTCTCTCGCCTCCTTCAGGATTCTGGGGTAGATCCCATCAGGTCCTGGGCACTTATCCACCTTAATATTTTTCAAGACGCCCAATACCTCGTCTTTTTGGATCTCAATGTGACCCAGGCTATCTGCACACCCTACTCCAGACTCAACATCCACAAATTCCTTCTCTTTGGTGAATACTCATGCAAAGTATTCATTTAGTACCGCGCCCATTTCTCTGGCTCCACCCATAGATGCCCTCCCCTATCCTTCAGTGGGCCAACCCTTTCCCTGGCTATCCTGTTGCTTTTCACGTACGTGTAAAAAGCCTTGGAATTTTCCTTAATCCTATTTGCCAATGACTTTTCGTGACCCCTTTTAGTCCTCCTGACTCCTTGCTTAAGTTCCTTCCTACTTTCCTTATATTCCACACAGGCTTCGTCTGTTCCCAGCCTTCTCGCCCTGACAAATGCCTCCTTTTTCTTTTTGACGAAGTCTACAATATCTCTCATTATCCAAGGTTCCCGAAATTTGCCATATTTATCCTTCTTCCTCACAGGAACATGCTGTTTAGCATGTTCAACCTCAAGAGTTTTAATCTCAGGATTACTCCCTGTGCCACGTGCCAGTGAGGCTAGAAATAGGAAGATAGAGCAGCTCAACACATGGCTAAACAGCTGGTGTAGGAGGGAGGGGCTGGTTTAGCACAGGGCTAAATAGCTGCTGGCTTTTGAAGCAGACCAAGGCAGGCCAGCAGCACGGGTTCAATTCCCGTACCAGCCTCCCCGAACAGGCGCCGGAATGTGGCGACTAGGGGCTTTTCACAGTAACTTCATTTGAAGCCTACTTGTGACAATAAGCGATTTTCATTTCATTGCATTTCATGCCGGTCCTGAATTCCTTTCAACTGACATTCGAAAGCCTCCCACATGTCAGATATTGATTTACCCTCAAACATCCGCCCCCTATCTAGGTTCTTAATTTCCTGCCTAATATTGTTATAATTAGCCTTCCCCCAATTTAGCACATTCACCCTTGGACCACTCTTATCCTTGTCCACCAGCACTTTAAAACTGACTGAATTGTGGTCACTGTTCCCGAAATGCTCCACTACTAAAACTTCTGCCACCTGTCCCGGCTCATTCCCCAATACTAGATCCAGTACAGCCCCTTCCCTAGTTCGACTATCTACATATTGTTTGAAGAAGCCCTCCTGGATGCCCCTTACAAACTCTGCCCTGTTCGAGCCCCTCACTAAGCGAGTCCTAGTCAATATTTGGGAAATTAAAGTCTCCCAGCAACCCTGTTGTTTTTACTCCTTTCCAAAATCTGTCTACCTATCTGTTCCTCTATCTTCCGCTGGCTGTTGGGAGGTATGTAATAAACCCCCAACATTGTGACTGCACCCTTCTTATTCCTGATCTCTACCCATATAGCCTCGCTGCCCTCCGAGGTGTCCTATTCTCCCTAACCAGTAATGCAACTCTTCCCCTTTTACATCCCCCTCTATCCCACCAGAAACATCTAAATCCTGGAACGTTTAGCTGCCAATCCTGTCCTTCCCTCAATCAGGTCTCTATAATGGCAACAATGCCATAGTTCCAAGTACAAATCCAAGCTCTAAGTTTAAGTTCATCTGCCTTACCTGTTATACTTGCATTAAAACATATGCACTTCAGACCACCAATCCAGCTGACATTTCCCTGTCTGCTCTTCCTCAGAGCCATAATGGCCCTATTTCCTTGTTCTCACTCAATCTTTTCACCTTCTGACCTATTGCTCTGGTACCCACCCCTCGCCATACAAGTTTAAACCCTCCTGTGCGACACTAGCAAACCTCGCGGAAAGGATATTTATGCCTCTCCAGTTTAGTTGCAAACCGTCCTTCTTATACAGGTCACACCTGCCCCGGACGAGCTGCCAGTGGTCCAGATAACTGAAACCCTCCCTCCTACACCAGCTGTTTAGCCACGTGTTTAGCTGCTCTACTTTCCTATTCCTAGCCTCACTGGCACGTGGCACAGGGAGTAATCCTGAGATTACAACTCTTGAAGTCCTGTCTTTTAACTTTCTGCCTAGCTCCCTGAACCCCTGCTGCAGGACCTCACCCCACACTTCCTGCCTATGTCGTTAGTACCAATATGCACCACGACCTCTGCCTGTTTGCCCTCCCCTTCAGGATGCCCGCTACCCGTTCTGAGACATCCTGGCCCCTGGCACCAGGGAGGCAACATACCACCCTGGAGTCTCTTTCACGTCCACAGAATCGCCTATATGTGCCCCTGACTATAGAGTCCCTTATGCCTATTGCTCTTCTGCGCTGTGATCCTCCCTGCTGAACATCAGAGCCAGCCACGGTGCCACTGCTCTGGCTACTGCTGTTTTCCCCTGATAGGCTATTCCCCCCAACATATCCAAAGCGGTATACCTATTCGAGAGGGGGACTACCACAGAGGACGGTCACCCATCTCTCTGCCTGCACCTTGGGTGTGACCACATTTATATAACTGCTATCTATGATGCTTTCCACCACCTGCATGCTCCTACGTGCATCCAACTGCTGCTCCAACCAAAACATGGGGTCTGTGAGAAGCCCGATTTGGGTGCACTTTCTGGAGATGGAGCCATCCGGGACGCTCGAAACCTTGATGCCATGACGCTTTTATTCTTCGGCAGTCTCAAGTGCCTCAGCTCTTCTCTCCACTTGACCGCCTCAGTGATTGGCTACAGGATGACCAGTGGCACTCGCTGAAGACCTGGCTGTTGACACCAGTGTGGAAACCCACCACAGTGGCACACAAGGGCTTCAATCAGTGCCTTCTTGTGACCAAAGCCACAAAAAAGCTTGCCTTTAAATATAGGCTGCCGTGGGTCTTCTGGATAGTGGTGGTGTGCTGTGCCCTAAAATTTTGCATTTCAAAGAAGAGTGAAACTGGCACTTAAGGAAGGTAGGGAATGCCAGCACACTTGGAGGTGGAGGACGAAGAAGAGGAAGGCCTGGTGTGTAGATGATGCCTGCTACCATAGAACCGCATTTTAGAGAAGCTTGCAACATCCTCATCCAGGCATGTTTTAGCTGAGTACAGTGCGTCCTACAGTGCCATCTGGACCCCTGTGCCAGACAGTATAGACTCACCCACTATCCTTTTTAAAGCAACTGGTATGCAAAGAGCTGTCCATCCATTACATTTGCAACCTTACATTGTCATACTGAGCATCATGCCTTTCAGCAATGTTTGTGTCTGAATAGTCAATATAGAATGCAACAGAAACAATTTCATGACATATATCAGGTATCAAAAACACTTGCAGCATTGAAATAAACATTTTTTATGTGATGCTTCCCTGTGATTCCCAAGTGATTCCATAAGATTGTTTCTGTTCACTCATTCCCTTAACTTCTGTGTACTGCACCCCTCCTGGTTTCAGCAAAGATGGAGGTAACCTGCTTGCATTCCTATGCTGCCACATCAGATGCTCAAGCGGACATCCTGTGAGTTGTGGAACCTGTGCTTGCCCCATCAAAGACAGGAGTACCTGTAATTTAGGTGGTATGATTAGTAAGTTTGAAGATGTGGTAAATAATGAGGAGGAAAGCTTGGATTACAGGACAATATAGATGGGCTGGGTAGATGAGCAGAACAGTAGCAAATGGAATTTAACCCTGAAAAGTGTGAGGTAATGCATTTTTGGGGGAATAATAATGCAAGGGAATATGCAATGAATGGTAGGACCTTAGGAAGTACAGAGGCCTTGGAGTGCATGTCCATAGATCCCTGAGATAGAAGTGCGGTTTGCACTCCGCACAGACCTGACAGTCCCTGGTCACGGACCTGACATCCTCGATGGAGTAAGGCAGGTTGCGAGCCTTGATGAAGTGGAAAAAACGGGTGACCCGCGGGTGACAGAGGTCATTGTGGAGGGCCCGGAGTCGGTCTACCTGTGCACTGGCACATGTACCGAGGACATCTGGGGGCTCAGTGAGCTTCCCGGGTCGATTCAAGATATCGTAGCTGTAGGTGGAGAGCTCGATCCTCCACCTCAGAATCTTGTCATTCTTGATCTTACCCGCTGTATGTTATTGAACATGAAGGCAACCGACCGTTGGTCAGTGAGGAGAGTGAATCGCCTGACGGCCAGGTAATGCTTCCACTATCTCACAGCTTCTACGATGGCTTGGGCTTCCTTTTTGACGGAGGAGTGGAGGCATGGAGGGTACGGGAGAAGAAAGCCACGGGCCTGCTCGCCTAGTTGAGTGTAGCGGCCAAAGCAAAGTCCGACGCATCGCTCTCCACTTGGATAGGGATGGACTCGTTCACAGCTTTGGCAATATCTGCCTTGATGCGATTGAAGGCCAGTCAGGCCTCAGCCGTCAGGGGAAAAATGGCAGATTTGATCAGTGGACGGGCCTTGTCCGCATAGTTGGGGACCCACTGGGCATAGTACGAGAAGAACCCCAGGCATCTCTTCAGGGCCTTGGGGCAGTAGGGGACGGGGAGTTCCAGGAGGGGGCGCATGCGGTCGGGGTCGGGCCCGAGGGCTCCATGTTCCACAACATAGCCGAGGATGGCTAGGCGGGTTGTGCGGAAGACGCATTTCTCTATTATAGGTTAGGTTCAGGTGTTTAGCGGTGTGGAGGAAGCACCGGAGGTTCCTGTCATGGTCCTGCTGGTCATGGCCGCAGATGGTGACATTGTCTAGGTACGGGAAGGCGGCCCACAGCCCGTACTGCGCAACCATTCGGTCCATTTCTTTTTGGAAGACTGAGACCCCGTTGGTAAAGTCGAACGGGACCCTGAGAAAGTGGTAGAGGTGGCCATCTGCCTCGAAGGCAGTGTATTGGTGGTCCTCCGGGCGGATAGGGAGCTGGTGGTGCGCGGACTTCAAGTCGACTGTGGAGAAGACTCGATACTATGCAATCTGATTGACCATGTCAGATATGCGGGGGAGGGGGAACACATTGTACAGGTTAATGGTCTGGCTGTAATCGATGACCATCCGGTGCTTCTCCCCAGTCTTGACAACCACCACTTGAGCTCTCCAGGGGCTGTTACTAGCCTCAATGATCCCCTGTCGCAGAAGATCTGGACCTCCGACCTGATAAAGGCCCTGTTCTGGGCACTATAGTTTCTGCTCCTGGTAGCAATGGGCTTACAGTCTGAGGTGAGGTTTGCGAAGTGGGAGGGTGGGGCGACCTTAAGGGTCGCGAGGCTACAGACGGTGAGGGAGGGCAGGGGTCCGCCGAACTTTAAGGTAAGGCTCTGGAGATGGCACTGGAAGTCGAACACCAGTAACAGGGCAGCGCAGAGATGGGGGAGGACGTAGAGTTTAAAGTTGGTGTACTCTACGCCTTGTACAGTAAGGGACGTGACACAGTACCCCCGTATTTATACTGTGTGGGATCCGGAAGCCAGGGAGATTTTCTGGGTCGCGGGTAGGATGGGGAGGGAGCAGCGCCTTACCGTATCTGGGTGTATGAAGCTGTCTGTACTCCCGGCGTCGAAAAGGCAGGCCGTCTCATGCCCATTGATCCGGACGGTCATCGTGGACTTCGGGAGGTGGTGCGGCCGGGACTGGTCGAGCGTGATGGAGGCGAGCTTTGGAAGGTGGATGGTAGGCCGGTCGGAGGTAGTGTATGCTCCGGTCAGCCGGGCTCCCGGGAAGCTGTGGAATGGTCCCAAGATGGCGGCCTCCATGAGTCGTGCGTGGTGGGTGGCATCGACGATGGCGTCCAAGGTGGTGGCCGCCATGAGTCCTGCGTGGCATCGGCGATGGCGGCCCCCGTGGGTCGCACGTGGCTGGTAAGGTACAAGATGGCGTCCACCATGGTGGCCCCCATGGGTCGCATATGGTGGCCGAAAATAATAATGGCAGCGCCCACGGGTCGCACATGGCGGGTGGCGCGGCAGCTTGGGGCAGCCCCGACAGGCAGCAGACAGTGCTGCTGGACCTAGAAGATTTAGGGGGGATCGGGCCTGGCAGGCTTTTGCGAAGTGGCCCTACTTCCCACAGCCATTACAAGTTGTGTTCTGTGCCGGGCAGCGTTGCCTGGGGTGAGTACCCTGGCCACAGAAGTAGCACCTTGGGCCTCTGGTGTTGGTGGGCTGCTGCGCGGCGCAGGCTTGTGTCGCACCCGGGTCGCACCCACGAGTGTGCCGCGCGGTCGAAGATGTAGGCCCCCATATTCTGGGAGGCCACCTCCAGCGATTTGGAGGGTTCTACTGTCTCTCGGACCCCGAGTGTCCCCCCCCCCCTTCTAGTAACTGCTGGCGGATATAGCTAGAGTTCATGCCCACGACATAAGCCTCCCTGATCAACAGCTCCGCATGCTGGGTAACCGATTTCACCCGACAGTCACAGTTCCAGCAGAGGATGCGCAAGGCACGCAGGAATTCTGCAAATGATTCTCCAGGGCGTTGCTGTCTCATGGCGAGGAGGTGCCTCGCATATACCTGGTTAATGGATTTCACGTATTGTCCTTTTAGCAACGCTATTGCCTCCGCGTCCGAGGGGGTGTCTCTGATGAGGAAAAAGACTCTTGGGCTCACCCGTGCGTGGAGGACCTGCTTCTTCTGGAGGTCTGTGATGTCTTCGTTGAAGGATGCGAGGCACACTTAGAAGCAGCTTAGCCAGTGTTCAAACGTGTCTGTAGCGTCGGCTGCTTGTGGGTCCAGTTCCAAGCGATCAGGCTTGAGTGATGAAGGAGTTTTTAGGAGTTTAGTGTATTAAATTGATACACCATCAAGAACACACAATGAGTGATGAACGTAACTGAGGCTTCAATACACTAAACAGCAAGCCTCCTGCGTCTGGACCCGAACTGGGTCCGGATGCTGAGACTTGCCACCTTTATGCAAAAGCCCGAGGGGCAGAGCCACAGGCGGAGCCAGCCTGGACAAGCCCAGACATGCGGTAAATTATAAACCTAGTAATTCACACTGTGTTGTATTATATGTATTGTGTCCTTGTGGGCTCTGTATACGAGCCGTTGCACGGCTCTGCCCATAGGGGGAGATGAGGAGTTTGTACTGGGCTCAACCCTTGGCTCCGCCCATGGCTCCTCCCACTAACCGGAAGTATAAAGCTCTGTAGTCGTGAGCCTGCTGCCAGTTCATCTCGTCGCAGGCAGGCTCTGTTGTAAGACTATTAAAACCACTGTTCACTTCCAATCACGTGTCTTGTGAATTCA
This sequence comes from Scyliorhinus canicula, assembly GCF_902713615.1. Lineage (NCBI taxonomy): Eukaryota > Metazoa > Chordata > Chondrichthyes > Carcharhiniformes > Scyliorhinidae > Scyliorhinus > Scyliorhinus canicula. The sequence goes on along the minus strand of NC_052161.1, from coordinate 107,251,209 downwards.
TGGTCTCATCAATTTAATAGTCTTAAGAAACTTGAAGAAAACTACTATGGAATCAGCCCTCAAAACTGACCGACTAGAACTCGACCCGCAGGCTGCAGAGGCGAAATAAATCTTTCTACACTGGCTCAGATGTTTCAAGGCCTACCTGGCTGAATCAAGCACTTCAGAAACTCAGGAGGAGCAGAAACTCAGCCTACTGCACGCAAGGATGAGCCACCGTATCTCTACTCAACTTAACAGTACTACCTCGTATACGGAGGCCCTGGCCATGCTCGATCGAATGTACGTGAGGCCCATCAACGAGATCTACGCGTGCCACATTTTTACGACCCGCCACCAGTGCCCCGCGGAGTCGCTGGACGAATTCCTGCGTGATTTAAAAGCTTTAGCTCGGGACTGCAATTATCAAACTATATCAGCCGCCCAACGTATGAAGCTTGCTGTCCGAGATGTATACGTGGCAGGGCTCAGGTCCAACTATGTGCGCCAGCGGTTGCTTGAGAAGGGGACCCAGAACTTGGAGGACACTGTAGAGTTAGCTACAACCATGGAGATCTCGTTCCGCAGCCTCACCTCGTTCCCCGTGGACCAAGCGACCCCATCATGGGCCCCCAACCAGCGACTGCCCCAGGCCTGCGCCGCGCAGCCACCCACCCACTACGCAGCTCCAGCGTGCCATTTTTGTGGGCAGCCCCAACACCCACGGCAGCATTGCCTGGCCCGCAACGCGACCTGCAGCAGCTGTGGTCTCAAAGGACACTATGCCCGGGTCTGCCTGGCGAAGAAAACTCCTACTCCAAACTCTCCCGCAGCCCAGAGCACTCGCTTCCCAAACTCGCAGGCCCCAAAATGCTGCAGCCTGTATGCTGACTCCACTCCCACCTGACACGTGCGACTCATGGGGGCCACCATCTTGGACGCCATCTTCCTCGCCGCCCGCCACGTGCGATCCACGGGGGCGGCTATCTTGGGATCCATCCTCTCCAGCCTCCAAACCTCATCTCGAAGACTACGAACTCAGCGGACGGTCATCACGGGGCCACTCCAGCACAGCTAATCGAGCCGCCGACTACCCGCAACTCAGCACGGTCACGTTGGACCACCCCCTCCACTCTTTGCTAACCTCACTCCGGACTGCAAACCCGTAGCCACTCGCAGCAGGCGGTACAGTCTGCAGGACAGGGTGTTTATCAGAACCAAGGTCCATAGGCTCTTGCGTGAGGGGGGTCATAGAGGCCAGTAACAGCCCCTGGAGAGCTCAGGTGGTGGTCGTCAAGATCGGGGAAAAATTGCGAATGGTAGTGGACTATAACCAAACGATTAATCGGTTCACGCTCCTCGAGGCGTACCCCCTTCCCAGGATTGCAGACATGGCGAATCAGATCGCCCAGTACCGCATTTTCTCCACGGTGGATCTGAAGTCTGCATACCACCAGCTCCCAATCCGCCCGGAGGACTGCCACTACATGGCATTCTCGGCAGATGGCCTCCTCTTCCATTTCCTCCGGGTCCCCTTTGGCATCACGAATGGGGTCTCGGTGTTCCAACGAGCAATGGACTGAATGGTGGACCAGTACGGGCTGCGGGCCACGTTTCCATACTTGGATAACGTCGCCATCTGCGGCCATGATCAGCAGGACCACGACGCTAACCTCCATCGATTTCTCCAAACTGCCCAGAAACTTAACCTCACATCTAACACGGAGAAACGCGTTTTCCGCACGACCAGGCTAGCAATCCTCGGCTTTGTCGTGGAAAACGGAGTCCTGGGCCCCAACCCGGACCGTATGCGCCCCCTCTTACAACTCTCTCTCCGTCATCGTCCCAGGGCCCTCAAAAGGTGCCTGGGATTCTTCTCGTATTATGCCAGTGGGTCCCTCAGTATGCGGACAAAGCCCGCCCACTATTTAAGGCCACACTCTTTCCTCTGTCAGCAGAGGCTCGCCAGGCCTTCACCTGCATCAAGAAGGACATCGCCAAAGCGGCCATGCGGGCGGTGGATGAATCCGTCCCCTTCCAGGTGGAGAGCGACGCCTCAGAGGTCGCTCTCGCACCCACTCTAAATCAGGCAGGGAGACCGGTCGCCTTTTTCTCTCGAACCCTCTCCGCTTCGGAACTTCGACACTCCTCAGTCGAAAAGGAAGCACAAGTCATCGTGGAAGCTATGCGACACTGGAGGCACTAGCTCGCAGGTAGGAGGTTCACCCTCATCACCGACCAAAGATCGTTTGCCTTCATGTTTGACAACTCGCAAAGGGGCAAAATTAAAAATGATAGAATCCTGCGGTGGAGGACCGAACTCTCCACCTACAAGTACGATATTATGTATCGACCGGGGAAGCTCAACGAGCCCCCAGATGCCCTGTTCCGCGGCACGTGCGCCAGAGCACAAGACGACCGCCTGAAAGCTAGCCACAATGACCTCTGCCACCCAGGGGTCACCCGGCTCGCTCACTACATCAAAGCCCGAAATCTGCCTTTCTCCACCAAGGAGGTAAAAGCCATGACTAGGGATTGCCCGATCTGCGCAGAGTGCAAACCGCATTTCTATAGACCAGACAGGCCCCACCTGGTAAAGGCATCCCGGCCCTTTGAACGCCTGAGCATCGATTTCAAAGGGCCACTCCCCTCGACCAATCGGAATGTGTACTTCCTGAGCGTCATCGACGAGTTCTCCCGCTTCCCCTTTAGTATCCCGTGCCCCGATATGACCTCCCACACAGTCATCAGAGCCCTGCACAGTATCTTCACCCTGTTTGGGTTCCCCAGCTACTTACACAGCGACAGGGGTTCGTCCTTTATGAGCGACGACCTGCGTCAGTACCTGCTCGACAAGGGCATCGCCTTGAGCAGGACTACCAGCTACAACCCCAGGGGGAACGGGCAGGTGGAGAGGGAGAACGCGACGATCTGGAAGACCGTCCTATTGACCCTCCGGTCCAGTAATCTCCCGATCTCCCATTGGCAGGAGGTCCTCCCCGACGCGCTCCATGCTATTAGGTCCCTCCTATGCACAGCCACCAACCAGACCCCTCACGAACAGCTATTTGTTTTTTCTAGGGGCACTACCACGGGGGTTTCCCTCCCAGTATGGTTGAAGACACAGGACCCGGTTCTCCTCCGGAAGCACGTCCGGGCACACACAACTGACCCACTCGTAGAAAGAGTGCTCCTACTCCACTCGAACCCCCAATACGCTTTCATCGAATACCCTGAAGGCCGCCAGGACACGGTTTCCCTCCGGGACCTGGCGCCTGCAGGAACCAATTCCACCACCACTACCGCCGAGGTACCCCTCCCACTACACCCCACCCAACCCTCCGCGCCCTGCGACCCCGCACCTATAGGTTCACTGCCCATGCTCCACGCCACCGTGCCTATAGGTTTCCGGCGCTCCCCGTCGAACCAGTCGGGTACGAAGCTCGGACCGAATCACCCCCGGAGTCCACTATCGTACACTCGCCGGCCGCCCCCACCCAGCCACCCGAAGAGGCTGCAACTCCAGTGCTCCGCCAATCCCAAAGGACAACTCGGCCGCCGGACCAGCTCAATTTGTAGACCCATCACTCCCGCCGGACATGATTTTTTTTACAGGGGGTGAATGTGGTGAATTATAAACCTAGTAATTCACACTGTGTTGTATTATATGTATTGTGTCCTTGTGGGCTCTGTATACGAGCCGTTGCACGGCTCTGCCCACAGGGGGAGATCAGGAGTTTGTACTGGGCTCCGCCCATGGCTCTGCCCATGGGTCCTCCCGCTAACCAGAAGTATAAAGCTCTGCAGTCGTGAGCCTGCTGCCAGTTCATCTCGTCACAGACAGGCTCTGTTGTAAGACTATTAAAACCACTGTTCACTTCCAATCACGTGTCTTGTGAATTGATGGTCTCACCACACAATGCAATACAATATATATGATGCAATAACGTGGTTTACCACAAATATGCAATGAATGGTAGGACCCTGGGAAGTACAGAGGATCCGATAGGCCTTGGAGTGCATGTCCATAGATCCCTGAAGACAGCAGGAGAGGTAGATAAGATGGTTAAGAAAGCACATGAGATACTTGCTTTTATTAGCTGAGGCATAGAATATAAGAGCAGGCAGGGTCTGATGGAGCCTGTATAAAACGCTGGTTAGGACAAAGTTGAAGTACTTGTGCAGTTCTCTTTGCCACACTATAGAAAGGAAGTGATTGGACTGAAAGGGTACAGAGGAGATTCAACAGGATGTTGCCTGGGCTAGAGATTTTCAGCTATCAAGAGAGACTGGATAGGTTGTGGTGATTTTCTTAGAGCACAGAAGGCTGAGGGGGAACCTGAGTGAGTTGAATAAAATTATGAGGGGCATAAATAAGGTAGATAGGAAGGAACTTTACTCCTTAGCGGTGGGATCAATAACCAGAGGGCATAGATTTGAGGTAAGGGGCAGGGGGTTTAGAGGGGACGTGAGGGGAAACTATTTCGGCCAGAGAATGGCTGGAATCTGGAACTTGCAGCCCGAAAGGGTGGTAGAGACAGGAATCCTCACAACATTTAAGAAGCAATTAGATGTTGACTTGAAATGCCACAACATACAAGGCTACGGGCCAAGTGCTGGAAAATAGGATGGCTGGCGTGGACACGATAGGCCGAAGAACCTCTTTCCATGCTGTAAAATCTCTAATCTTTATTACTCTATGACCTCCTGTCATAAGGGTAGGGTGCAGAGTTTGTGGCAGAGGCGAACTTGCAAGGAAACACACCATGCCTTGGTGCAGGGCCCCGATCAATGGGGGACCCCGTGCTGACTTGTGTCTGTGCGCACCAATCAGAGCCTGATAGCTTTGCATTTGCTGAAAGGCTAATTTGACCTATCAGTAGGCAATGCAGAGCAACATCAGACTCTGATTGTTCCAGTGCCCTCAGAGTGGGACTCAATTATTCCTGTCCCTTGGAGTCATATAGTACTCAATTCCCAATTAAAACTCTGGGGCTTGGATTACGGTATGCACTGACAACAAATGGGAAGATGTGGATGATGGATGTTGAAGCCACCCAGCGAGATTTCAGAAGTGAAATTCCATAAACCCACGCGGCAAAAAGGTGCGGACCATCCATAGCCAATGCTGTTCCTGGTTTCCATGCCCCTCTCCGGTCTGCTCCGTGCGACTCTGGACAATTCCCGGTCCTGCTGCACTTCACTATCCCCCTGAACCACCGAGCCAGGCTGGCTATGAAAGTTGGGCTTCAGCCCAACCTCGACTCTCTGTTCGATGAGGTGTCTCGGGTGCAGGTGAGCAGCCTCTTACCGATTAAGCAGGTCACCATGAAGGCTCGGCTCTGCAATGAGAAGGGGCAGCTCTTTCACTTCTTGGCTTTCTTCAGGGTGGCTGGTTAGGGTGAGTTGAACCTGACTCACTCCCTGGGTGGACACTGCAATAGCACCCAGCTCATGGGCTCTTCTGGTCGCTCAGCCCCCTTGCTCCATTCACTCACCTGGTCAAGCGGGATGTGGTCTCTTCACCCCTCGCTGTGCACATTGAGGTATTTGATGGGCATTGGAGTCTTGAGCAGGTCTCAGGCCAACCTCTGGCCACTTCTATCAACCAATGCTAGTTTATAAAGGAAGGAAGAGCAGGATCCCAGCCAGAGAAGGGACCCTATTCATCCCACTTGGGTAAAACCTAATATTAAATTAACATCAACTTTATTCTCAGTTTTCCTCACCTTCTGCTCTCAGAAAAATACAGGAAAATACTATTGATATTTAAACACTGGGCTGTGCCCTAACACTGTGTGGCTACAAGTTCTCAGACCCAATCATTTGTACAACTGGACTCGTTTCTGTAAAACATCTTCTAAAAATGAATATTCATACTACTCATGCTTTGGGACAAATTATTTAAATTATTATTGTTAAAGTGGGAAACAACGGAATTTGAGTTTAAATATTTCACATTTTAACACGATATAAAATGGAATTTTTAAACTGTTTTCAAAAGCCTGATTTTTTTTCTGCGCCTTACATTATAGCCTGGCTTGAATTTAGATACGAGTAAGTGCCTACCAACACAAGTTACTTTTTAGAAAGCTTTTCAAACTACTTGCAAATATTTACATTGTCACATTTAGCAAAATTAATTGGAAGTGTAAAATATTGATCCAGGAAGACAACTTCCATTCATTATTGAGGGGTGAACATTGGCTAAAGTAAGACCAATGACTATTTAACATTTGAAATGCAAATGTCATGGTGGGAAGCCCCAGAATTTAAGGTGAGAGCAAGGCCCACAAAGCGCAAGTCCACCACAGGTTTTGTGACTTTGTCAAGCGGCTCAGGGTACAGGCCGTAACATCTGGGTGCATTGAGGAGAGCCCCACTACTATCATCGCTTCCCCCTCTTCCTTCTCAGGATCCACATGCACTTACTTCCCTGCTAATTAAGAGATGGAGAGCACTTGGCTGCATTTGAGTATAGTGCTCAGCCCTGAAAAAACTGTTTGATTAATGCTTTTCACGTTCATCGCCATTTTTGGAGAGCATTGTTGTGTGCCTGCATCTACTTGTTGGCCTGCTGCTTCTAACTCCATGTGGTTGACCGTTCTGTCAAAGGATGTGTTTATATTCTCAAATGCCTGTGAGATTATGGCACTCATGGTAGAGGTGACAATCTCTGGAATTTCTGATGAATGCCCACAAATATATCTGTGATGCTCCTTAAGTATCCACCTGGTTCAAAGAAAAACCCAAGACTCCTTATCTGTATCCAGTTGAGCATTGCGAGGGGTGCCTCTGGTTAGAAATTTCAACAGCTATCCCTGCTTCCAGCACCTGCTTATGCTCACATGTGAAGCACTCCTCACCTCATGCCGGTCTTTCTTTATATGAGGAGGTGAGTGTTTTTGCACTGATAGAGTGTAATCATGAGTAATGTGATGGTACTTTCTCATAGTGATGTTCCTTTCTTCTCCCTTATCTCTTGGTGTGTCTTTGGCAATGCTCCTGGAGAAGATTGAAGAGATTCATTACTGCAAAATGTAGGTGAAATGGGTTCAAACCATACAATTTTGCAGACCATCAGATTTAATATATTGGTAACAATGGTTCAACCTGAATGGCAAGTCAGTAACAAGCATCAGCGTGATATGTAATACTTATACCTGGTCTCTGTGCCACCCCATCTCGACAGCAGCAATAACTTGTACCGCTGCCACCCTGTCAATTTCTAGTGCACCCTCCTCCACTGCTGTCAGGATTGTCGAGGATGCAATACTGCCCCTTCTTCTGTGCCTTTCCAAGGTGTTGGGGGGTACCAAGGGAGGGGGAATGGTAGGTCAGCACATTGAGAATGAATGCCTGTGCTGTGTGAAGATGGAGAGTTGAAGAGGAGCCTGGGGATGCATTCCTCTGTGTGGCTGCAAATTGTTTGCGTCAGAGAGTATCTTTTCTAAAGACAGTCAAGGAGATAAAAGTGATGGCTACCATCATAGAGTTGCTTTGATTGATCTCAGGAGGTCATTGAACTATTTCCTGCACTAGAACTGCATCACAGAAGCTACTCAATAGCTCTGTGACCTCCAGTCATGCCTGTTTTGAGAGACTGACTGGCCTCCTCCAACCATCCTCTGGGGAAAAAACCTATCGCCTTGCCCTGACTGCTTCCAACATCACTTCCAGTGAAGAATCTGTGAAGAGGACGTCAGTTATTCTTAGTCTCCCATCCATTCTCCTCCTCTTTGTGCCTCCCACTGAACAAACCACAATGCACAGTGCTGCCACTATGTCTGCAGTTGATGTCCCTTCATTGATGTTTCAGCCCATCTGTTTTTCCCAATTGATTGGCAATTCGAGACCCACGGGAATGACCTAATTAATCTTCCCATTAGTCTCGTGGAATAGGGGCCCATCAGCATGCTTGTTAATTTTACAGGATAAAACCCGGTTGAGGTAGGTGCTGGAGTTCCAGAATAATCCCGGCTGGAACTTGGACTGTTGCTTGCATATACTTTTCCGAAACAAAAGGTTGAAAATAAACCATATTTTACTCTGCTTTCCGGACATCTTGACTACTATATTCATGGAAAGGGCAAATGGAATACACATTTCGCAAAAGTTTGGGTTCTCGACTCGGAAATCAGCCTGCTCTTTTTCCAGAGACTAAGGTGGTGAGAATCTGCACAGAGAATCAAAATTACATATTTTACAGCAGCATGATTACATTTATCTGATAAGTTATCTTTTGCTCCTTTAACACTTGAATTATTGTTTTTCTTAAAGGCCGAGAACAGGACGCTATGATGGATTTTGATCGTCATGTGAGCATGGGCAGTATGCCCAATTTCCTAAAATTCAAGAGTGCAATTCAGTCAGCTGTATCAATCAAATATTCTTTTTCAGCTTCAGTCATTTTCTATTCAGAGGTTTTTCTTCAAATTATTTTCATGAGCAAATTTCTAAATATTTCTTGAGGTAAAATTGATGTAGAGCATCTTTTAAAAGAAGGGGCTGTGTGCATGTGAGAGACAGTGTGCTGATTAAATGCTCAGTTTTTCCAGCATTTTCTCTTCTGGTTCCTACTCTTGTGGAATGGATACAGCGATACTAACAAGCTACATAAGATGACACAGGCACAGTTGCTGGGGAAGTGTGATGGTGGACCTTTTTGTTACAGTCATATTACTGGACTGTACAAGCTGCCTGAGAGCTCATCCCCTTATAGGCAACAAGGAAATAATGTCACTTGAAACAGCAGTTGCTTTTGCCATCGCTGAAATTCTGCTTGAACATACAGACAGTGAGAATCACTTCTAAGGTGGTCTTTCCTCCAACTAAGAGACATCTTTGCTGACTAATTTATATTGTGTTGTCTTCTCTGAGCTGTAACATGTTAGTTCACATACTAATAACTTTGAATACATTACATGCTTCACCTTTAATTAAATAAAGACTTGTATTTATATTGTGATTTTCAGAACCTTAGAACATCAACAAATGTGTTATAGCCATTGAGGTACTTTTGAAATGTAGTCACTATTCTAATATAGGAAATTTGGAAGTCAATTTGAGCACAGCAAAGTTTCAAAGTCACAGAGCAGAAATGCAATGATGACCAGCTATTCTGACATTGGTTAAAGAATACATCTTGACTGGGTCACTGGGAAGAATTCCCGTTCTCTAAAATAGTACTGATGACTTGTGCTACAGAACTAACCATGCCGCTAGCCAAGCTGATTCGGTATAGCTCCAACACAGGCATCTATCCAACAATGTAGAAAATTGTCCAGCTCACAAAAAGCAGGATAAATCCTATCCGGCCATTTACTGCCTATCAGTCTACTTTTGATCATCAGCAAAGTGAAGGAAGGAGTCATGGATAGTATTATCAAGTAGCACTTACTCAGCAATACACTGCTCACTGGCACTCAGTTTGGGTTTGGCCAGGGCCACTTAACTCCTAACTTCGTTTCAGCCTCAGTCCAAACACGTACAAAAGAGCTGAATTCAAGCGGAGAGGTGAGAATGACTATCATGGGCACAGTGTGGCATTAAGGAGCCTTCACAAAACAGAAGTCAGTGTGAATTAGGGGGAAAACGCTCTATTGGTTGGAGTCTTACTTAGCACAAAGGAAGTTGGTTGTGGTTGTTTGAGGTCAATCTGATCAGACCTGGGATATCATTGCAGGATTTCCTCAGGGTAGTGTCCTAGGCCTAACCTTCTTCAACTGCTTCATCAATGAGCTTTTTTCTATCATAAGGTCAGAAGTTGGGATGTTTGCTGATGGTTGCACAATGTTCAGCATGATTCACAACTCATCAAATACTGAGGGTGCAATTCATCGACCCGGTTGTGCCCGGCCCGGATCCAGCCCAATGGGTGAATCGTAAAAGAGTCCCAAGTCAAGCTCCGCGCTGTACTCTGCCCGGTGCGATCTGGATCTTGCCCTCATTGGGTGAGACCTAGAGCAGCAAATTTAAATGAGCACAATGGCTTATTTAAATACCCGAACGCCAGATTCACTCGGCGGCCATGTCTCAATGGCGTCATTTAGTACTGGTCCACACAAATATGGACCAGACATAATGGAATCTCGGGTTGGTCTTGCAGGCCATTGGAGACCCCTGGGTGGTCAGAGACAAGGCAGGGTGTTACCCTGACACTCCACTTAGCACTCAGGCATCTTGGCACTACCCACCTGGCACTGCCAGTGCCTGCCAGGTTGGCATTACCAAGGGTCTGACGGGGTGGGGGGGGGGTGGAGGAGGGGAGGTGGAGGCCTTGCCATTAAGAGGGGAATGAGGGGGAAGGGTTCCCAAGGGAATTAACAAGTTTGGGAGCTGAGGGGGGAGGGGTGGGGGGAGAGAGGAGAGAATCAGGACTGCCGTTCAAAGTGGCGTCCTGATATGGGAGCAGCCGTTCCTGCTGGTGAGATCAGCTCGTCGCCAGGAAGTCAATTAAGTGTGGCGTCGGCAGGGAGTAACTCCCTGAGGCCAAAGAAAAACGCAAAGTGCCGTTGAATAAGGGGTGATTCTCGGCGGTATAGCGCCAAGAAACTCCCCACCAAACGTGCCCTAAAGCGGACTTTGAAATTTGTCCGCCGAATCATGGCCTGAATCAGTCAATGCGCATGGCAAAACCTGAACAACATACTAGCTTGGGCTGATAGATGGGTTCTAGTACTGCCTGAAAGAGCTGTCTACAGGTCTTCCTTTGGCAGCAGGTTTGTGAGGGTGAAATGAGTGCATCCAAGTTGCCATGTACATGGACTTTGTGCGGGCATGGATAAAATATCAGTTCTACTCACAGGTGCGCGAGGTTGGGGGTACAGGTTCTAATGTGTGTATTTAGCACCAAAGCTCTGTATATTAGCACAGTTTGGCGCATGCAAAGGATCAAATCAACAGCAGGGCAGACATTAAGTACAGTTAATTCAGCTATCGTAAATCAAGGTGCGTTCGAGTTCAGTATCCCAGCCAGCAGAGGGTAGTAAACCAAATAGTAAAATAAATTTCTTATCATCTTACTCTGCCTGAAGTCTGTCAACTATCAGATTATCATGGTCATACTCCGCAGTGGTCTCTGCATATGGCTCATTGTATCCTGGTCCAGATCAGCTCCATTCCCTTTCCTGTTCTCATTGTCGGAGAAGATATCTTGCTCTATCACATCTGCCTCAGCCAAGGCATCCTGCCTTTGTAGTGCAAAGTCAAGCAGGGTGCAGCAAACAATGATGATCTCAAACATTCTCTGTACTGAGTACTAGAGAGCTCGTCTGAGCGATCTAAACAGCTGAAATTCCTCTTGAGGAGGTCTATTGTCTGCTCAGTTGTGGACCTGGTGGAGGCATGTGCAGCATTGTACTTCTGCTCAGTAGTACTCTGTGGATGATGAACTGGCCTCATCAGTGATGCACGATCAATTACACAAAGACGAGAGTTGGATGTAATCGAGGTGTTATTAAGCTAAGATGTGTGGTCTCCTATAGCAGCTGGCGAAGTGGCTGCTGTACTGAGAGCACATATATATACTCCGCCTACTGGGCAGAGCAGCTGGCAGGTAACTACCCCTGTACCTTTAGTACAGGGTCTTGCCACAAAACACCTACACCGACATCCTCTATATACAATATATACATCAGTGGTAACTACCACATTCACCCCCTGTTAAGATTGAGTCCGGTGGGGGTGGTGGAGAACTATATATAGGTAGACTTTTCAAAGAACAGAGAGCAAAAAAAATTGAATCCAGCGGGGTGGAGGGGAAAATTATGTACAGAGGGATGATGTTTTAAAAGTCCAGGTCATGTTACAGATTCAGTCGGTCCGGAGCCTTGATCTGCCACCTGGAGCGCCGCAGTGCTGGCAGTAATTAAGGTTTGGTCTTTGGTGACTCCGGGAGCGTTTCGAAATCCTCTTCATCCTCGGGTGTGGGCAAGGGGAGGACGAATTGTCCCGGGGCGGGGGCTGCGGTGGGGTGCGTTGGGAGAGGGGAGGGGAGGGTGGCGCCGGGTCGGAGGGGGGGGGTGTGGGGAACCAGCTGGTGCCAGGTCCCTGAGGGAGACAGTATCTTGGCGGCCGTCGGGGTACGCTACATAGACGTACTCTGGGTTGGCGTGAAGTAGCTGTACCCTCTCAACCAACAGGTCCGCCTTGTGGAGTCATACGTGCTTACGGAGGAGTACGGGTCCTGGAGCTGCGAGCCAAGTCGGGAACGACACCCCAGAGGTGGACTTCCTAGGGAAGGCAAAGAGACGTTCATGGGGTGTTTCATTAGTCGCGGTGCACAGGAGCGACCGAATGGAGTGCAGGGCGTCGAGAAGGATCTCCTACCAGCGGGAGGCCGGGAGATTTCTGGACCGTAGGGCCAGCTGGATGGCCCTCCAGACCGTCCCATTCTCCCTCTCCACCTGTCCCTTTCCCTGGGGGTTATAGCTGGTCGTTTTGCTCGAGGCAATGCCCCTGTTGAGCAGGAACTGATGCAGCTCATTGCTCATGAATAAGGATCCCCTGTCGCTGTGGACGTAGGCGGGGAAGCCGAACAGAGCGAAGATGGTGTTGAGGGCTTTGATGACGGTGGCAGACGCCATGTCCGGGCATGGGATGGTGAAGGGGAATCTGGAATACTCATCGACCACACTAAGGAAGTTCGTGTGACAGTCGATGGAGGGGAGGGGCCCTTTGAAGTCCACGCTGAGGTGTTCAAAGGGGCGGGAGGCCTTCACCAGGCGCGCACGATCTGGCCGGTAAAAGTGTGGTTTGCACTCTGCGCAGACCTGGCAGTCCCTGGTGATAGCCCTGACTTCCTCGATGGAGTAGGGCAGATTACGAGCCTTGATGAAATGGTAAAAACGTGTGACCCCCGGGTGACAGAGGTTGTCGTGCAGAGTCAGGAGTCGGTCCACTTGTGCGCTGGCACATGTACCTTGGGATAGAGCATCGGGGGGCTCGTTGAGCTTACCGGGGCAATACAAAATCTCGTAGTTGTAGGTGGAGAGCTCAATCCTTCACCTCAAGATTTTATCGTTTTTGATCTTGCCCCGCTGTGTGTTATTGAACATGAAGGCTACCGGCCGTTGGTCAGTGAGGAGAGTGAATCTCCTGCCGGCCAGGTAATGCCTCCAATGCCGCACAGCTTCAACGATGGCTTGGGCCACTTTTTTGACGGAGAAATGCCGAATTTCGGAGGCATGTAGGGTTCGTGAGAAAAATGCCATGGGCCTGCCTGCCTGGTTGAGGGTGGCGGCTAGAGCGACGTCTGATGCATTGCTCTCGACTTGAAATGGTAACGTCTCGACGACTGCATGCATCACAGCCTTGGTGATGTCAGGCTCAATACGGTTGAAGGCCTGGTGAGCCTCGGCCGTAAGGGGAAACAGAGTGGATTGAATGAGTGGTCGGGCCTTGTCCGCATAGTTTGGAACCCACTGAGCGTAATAAGAGAAAAACCCAAGGCATCGTTTGAGGGCCTTGGGGCAGTGGGGGAGGGCGAGTTCCATAAGGGGGCGCATGCGATTGGGATTGGGCCCCAGAACTCCATTCTAGACCACATAGCCGAGGATGGCTAAGCGGTTCATGCTGAATACGCACTTCTCCTTGTTATAAGTTTGGTTGAGGAGAGTGGCGGTGTAGAGAAATTTGGCAAGGTTGGCGTCATGGTCCTGCTGATCGTGGTCGCAGATGGTGACATTGTCCAGGTACGGGAAGGTGGCTCGCAGTTCGTACCGGTCAACCATTCGGTCCATTTCCCGTTGGAAAACTGAGACCCCGTTGGTGACGCCAAAGGGAACCCTGAGAAAGTGGTAAAGGCGGCCATCTGCTTCGAAGGCAGTGTATGGGCAGTCTGCCTTACGGATGGGGAGCTGGTGGTAGGCAGATTTCAGGTCCACAGTTGAGAAGACCCGGTATTGTGCAATCTGATTGACCATATCAGATATGCGTGGGAGGGGGTACGCGTCAAGCTGCGTGTACCTGTTGATGGTCTGGCTGTAGTCCACGACCATCCTGTGTTTCTCCCCAGTTTTGCACCTCTACGACTTGGGCTCTCCAGGGGCTGTTGCTGGCCTCGATAATGCCTTCCCGAAGCAGTCGCAGGACTTCGGACCTGATGAAGGTCCTGTGCTGGACGCTGGATCCTCCACTCATGCGTGGGCACATCGGTCTACACAATGATCGAAGACGAAGCGATTTTGATGCGGCCATGGAGATTCTCAAAGGACACTTTCTCCGGCCGGTCAATGAAGTATACGCAGGGCATCTCCTGACGACCAGACAACAGTTCCCTGGTGAGTCCCCCGAAGAGTTTTACCAGGCCCTCGCAGCTCTATGGAGAACGTGCGCATGTCTCCAAGTTTCGGTGACGGAGCACATGGAACTTCTAATCAGAGACGCTTACGTTGCTGGCATGCAGTCTCCTTCTATCCGCCAACGATTGCTAGAGAAGAACACCCTCAGCCTAGCTGAGGCACGGACTCTTGCAACCTCCCTGGAGGTTGCTGACCTGAATGCCCGCGCATATGATCCCGGCCGCGCAGCAACCCCCTGGACTTCATGGCACACGCCACCCCCATCCTCTGTGGACCCCGACCCTCCCCAAGCCTGCGCCGCGGGTCGCTCCGATAAACTAGCGGGGCCCCGTTGCTATTTCTGTGGCCTCTCAAAGCACCCGCGCTGCCCGGCCCGCTCCGCTCTGTGTAAGAGCTGCTGGAAGAAGGGCCACTACACGGTGGTCTGCCAGACCAAGTCGGTCGCTGCTGTCCCGCGCAGCGACCGCGGATCGCCCGGGCACCCTCCAGGGACCCACGCACCAACCTCTCCGGCCCGGCTCCCGCAACGGCCCCACAGTCCTCCCGACCCGCGCCCCCAGCTGCCCCGACCGGCTCGCGGACGCTGCTGACACTACCCCCAGCCGCCCTGAGGCTCCCACGGGCGCCACCATCTTGGGCCCCGAACGCCATGTGCGGGCCATGGGCGCCGCCATCTTGGGGCCACGACTCCACGTGCGGGTCCTGGGCGCCGCCATCTTGGGACCCCGACTCCACGTGCGGGTCCTGGGCGCCGCCATCTTGGGCCAACACGGAAGGCCACTGCAAGCGACTACTCTGCCACTGAAGAGGATCTGGAACTCTCACCACGACTGGCTTTCATCAAGCTCGTCCAGTCGCAACCACGCTCGCTCGCCAAGACTACAACGACGGTGCAGCTCAACGGACACAAAACAAGGTGCCTGCTGGACTCCGGGAGCACGGAAAGTTTTGTTCACCCCGACACGGTAAGACGTTGCGCGCTCCCCATCCACCCAGTTAAACATAAAATTTAATTGGTCTCAGGTTCGCATTCCGTCCAAATCACCGGGTGCTGCATAGCGGACCTCACAGACCAGGGGACGGTTTAAAAAAATTTCAAACATCTCATTCTCCCCCGTCTATGCGCTCCGGCACTCTTGGGCCTGGACTTCCAGTGCAACCTGCAGAGCTTGACCTTTCAATTCGGCGGCCCTATTCCTCCTCTTACTGTTTGCAGCCTCGCGTCCCTCAAAATGGACCCCCCTTCCTTGTTTGCTAATCTCACCCCAGATTGTAAACCTGTCGCCACTCGGAGCAGACGATACAGTGCCCAGGACCGGACCTTCATCGGGTCCGAGGTCCAGAGGCTCCTTAAGGAAGGAGTGATCGAGGCCAGCAACAGTCCCTGGTGAGCCCAAGTGCTGGTAGTTTGGACTGGGGAGAAAAACCGGATGGTCATCGATTACAGTCAGACCATCAACAGGTTTACGCAGCTGGATGCGTATCCTCTCCCCCGTATTTCCGACCTGGTTAACAGGATCGCGAAGTACAAAGTCTTTTGCACGGTGGACCTTAAGTCCACCTACCACCAGCTCCCCATTCGCGCGAGTGACCAAAAGTACACCGCGTTTGAGGCAGATGGGCGCCTCTACCACTTCCTCAGGGTTCCATTCGGTGTCACAAATGGAGTCTCGGTCTTCCAACGGGAGATGGACCGAATGGTCGACAAGCACGGTTTACGGGCCACCTTCCCGTATCTCGATAACGTCACCATCTGCGGCCACGACTAGCAGGACCACGACATCAACCTCCAAAAATTCCTCCGAACCGCAAAACTCCTTAATTTAACTTACAATAAGGATAAGTGCGTGTTTAGCACCGACCGCCTAGCCATTCTTGGCTACGTAGTGCGTAACGGAGTGATAGGCCCCGATCCCGAACGCATGCGGCCCCTGATGGAACTCCCCTTCCCCAACTCTCTCAAACGCCGCCTGGGCTTCTTCTCATACTACGCCCAGTGGGTCCCCAACTATGCCGACAAAGCCCGCCCCCTCATCCAGTCCACCTCCTTTCCCCTGTTGATGGAGGCCTGCCAGGCCTTTAGCCGCATCAAAGCGGATATCGCAAAGGCCACGATGCATGCTATTGACGAGTCCCTCCCATTCCAGGTCGAGAGCGACGCGTCTGACGTAGCTCTGGCGGCCACCCTGAACCAAGCGAGCAGACCCGTGGCCTTCTTTTCACGAACCCTCCACGCTTCCGAAATCCGCCATTCCTCGGTGGATAAGGAGGCACAGGCCGTAGTCGAAGCTGTGCGATACTGGAGGCACTATCTGGCCGGCAGGAGGTTTACCCTCCTCACAGACCAACGTTCAGTAGCTTTCATGTTCGACAATGCACAGAGGGGCAAGATCAAGAACAACAAATCTTGCGGTGGCGGATCAAGTTGTCCACGTACAACTACGATATCTTGTATCGTCCTGGGAAGCTCAACGAGCCTTCCTATGCCCTATCCCGCGGTACCTGCGCCAACACGCAGATTGACCGCCTCCGCTCCCTCCACACGGACCTCTGCTATCCAGGGGGTCACCCGTTTCTACCATTTTATTAAGACCCGCAACCTGCACTACTCCGTCGAGGAAGTCAGGACTGTCACTAGGGACTGCCACGTCTGCGCCGAGTGCAAACCACACTTTTACCGCCCCGAACGAGCGCATCTGATCAAGGCATCCCGCCCCTTTGAACGTCTCAGTATAAACTTCAAGGGTCCCCTCCCCTCCAACAACCGTAACTCTTATTTCTTGAGTGTTATCGACGAATACTCTCGATTCTTTTCGCCATTCCCTGTCCCGACATGACCACAATAACCGTCATAAAGGCCCTCCTATCCATCTTCTCCCTGTTCGGTTACCCCGCGTACATCCACAGCGACCGGGGGTCCTCTTTTATGAGCGACGAACTGCATCATTTCCTGCTCAGCAGGGGCATAGCCTCTAGCAGGACGACCAGTTATAACCCCCAGGGTAACGGTAAGGTCGAACGGGAGAATGGCACCATTTGGAAGACCATCCTGCTGGCCCTACGGTCCAGAGATCTCCCTATTCCCCGTTGGCAAGAAGTCATTCCCGACGCCCTACATTCAATCCGGTCTCTCCTCTGTACTACCACTAATAAAACACCTCATGAACGTCTTCTTGTTTTCCACAGGAAGTCGTCCTCAGGATTCCCTCTCGCGACCTGGCTGGCCACCCCTGGGCCCATCTTGCTCCGGAAGCATGTGCGGGTGCACAAGTCCGACCCGTTGGTTGAGCGAGTCCAGTTACTCCACGCCAACCCGCAATATGCGTACGTGGAGTATCCCGACGTTCGGCAGGATACGGTCTCGCTCCGGGACCTGGCACCCGCCGGCGTGCGGCCTTCTTCCCCTACACCAACACCTCCCTCCCAACCCCAATTCCCCCCAGCGCCCCCCGCATCCCCACGACCCAGCGCGCATGCCCCCTGTTCCCCGATTACAGCGTCTCCACCACCGGCCCGGGGTACGGAGACACATTTACGACCAACGCTCCCGGAGGCAAGGACGACCATCGGCCCGAGGTCACCGGCTCCACTGCGACGGTCCTCCAGAACACCACGGGCACCCGACAGGCTGATCGTCTCCATCTAATGCGGCCATGGGACTTTTTTGGACATTTTGTGTTATTCTGTTGTTATTAGTAGTAGTAGTATTGTTTTGCCACTTTTTTGGACATTTTTGTGTTATTCTGTTGTTATTAGTAGTAGTAGTATTGTTTTGCCACGAGCCAGTGAGCAGCTCACCCCTATCGATTTTCGCTGCTCATACCACCAGTCCTCGGACCCCCCCCCCCCCCCTCTCTTCCACTTACCCCCCCTTCTTTCTCCACAAGGGGTGAATGTGGTGGTATGGATATGAGCACTGCCATTGGTGCAGAGCACTGGCTTCCCAATGGCTCTGGCTGGTCATGTGCCTCTCGTCCGATTGGTTGGGACTAGTCATGTGACTGCTCTCCAATTGGTCGAGAGGCAATTAGGCCCCGCCTCCGAGGCGGGGTATAAGTACCCAGAGTTCCCGGCGGTCGGCCATTCTCTGTAGTCGACCACCGGGCTAACAACTAGCTGATTAAAGCCACAGTTCGGATCCCAAATGTGTCTTGAGTCGAATTGATGGTACATCACCGTCTCAGGATGAATGAAGCTCTTGGTGCTCCCGGAGTCCAGCAGACAGCAGGTCTCGTGCCCATCGATTTTCACGTTTGTGGAAGCAGTTGACAGGTTGTGTGGGCGAGACTGGTCAATCGTGACCGAAGCGTGACGCGGCTGGTCGTCGATGGTGGCAGGCGATAGGTGCCCGGGGGCATGGGTCCGGGTAAGATGGCGGCGCCCATGAGCCACACGTGTCGTAAGGAAGACAAGATGGCGGCGCCCGATTATCCTGGGGAGAACAAGATGGTGGCGCCCACGGGCCGCACGTGGTGGGGGTTGAACAAGATGGCGGCGCCCACTGGTCGCACGTGGTCCGAGGAGGGGATGATGGCGGCACCCACTGGTCGCACATGGGGGAGTTGAAACAATAGCGGCGGCTGCGCGGGCCTAGCACACCGCAGCAAAGTGTCTCATTTTGCTGCAGGCCTTGCAAAGGGCGCTCCGGGCCGGGCAGCGCTGTCGGGGGTGTTTAGGCTACCCACAGAAGTAACTTTTGAGTCCCCGGGGTTGGTTGTCTGTCACGCGGCACAGGCGTGGGTTTGGCTGAGGGGAGTCGCTGGTGAGGTCCACGATGGGGCGCCCGTCTGTGGAGTCAACGATGCGCAGGAGGGATGGGTCGCGTGGCCGGGGGCGTAGGGCTGGATGTTGCGCAAAGTCACCACTGATGTATATAGAGGATGTTGCACACGTATTTATACTCTGGCTACTGGGCGGTGCCAGCAGGCAGGGAACTACCCCCTTACCTGTAGTACAGGGCCTTACCACAAAACACCGACACCGACATCTTCTATATACAATATATACATCAATGGTGACTACCACAATCAGCAAGGCCTTCTGTGGGGACCCCTTGTCCCTGAGGAGTCAGCCCTGCAATCACCAAGGCCTTTCAATGAACCTGCGACAATTGTGAGTGGGTCAGAGTGCAGACATCATGAGAGCTTCCTGGACTGAGTTCCAAAATGTAGGATTGGCCTTTTATAATCACATATCTTCCGCATGTCCAAATGATGAAAACCTTTCCTGTTGATTAATGTAACTGGCTGTTACCAGGGAGCTCTCACGGTCCTATGTGCAGTCAGTGTCCCCTTGCACTTGTGGGAAACCTGAGATTGCTACAAAACCCAACATTCTTGCAGACTTTCAGCACACAGGCAGAATCGGACAAATTGGTATACTCTCCTGAAGAGGGAATCTGTCATCTCCTGGATGCACTTATGTGTCGCTGACTGGGAGGTGCCATACAGGTCCCCAGGGGAGCCCTGGGAGAAGTCACAGTTAAAGATGTTTAAGGCCGTGATGACCTTTAATGCCACTTCCCTCTAAGAGCTTGTGGACACAGGTCAACATGAAGAAGCTGGCAGATGTGTGTATTTACATTCTGGGACATTCAAAGGTGTCTCTAGCATTGCCATTCGCTCACCTATAGATAGCTGCACCGTCTGAAATATATTTATGGTCAGGCCAATGCTTGCCGTTCCAGTGGACCCTAATCTCCACTATTCTGACCTTCCTGACCTTATTCGGTCTGGAAATGTAATCCCCATCCCATTCCTTCCAAGCAAAGGACGTCCTGGAGGACCAGAGATGGGTGTTGTTCCTGTTCATATATGATTGTTGTACAATAGATATGCTGCTCTTTGACTGGTGTGATGAGAGCCTTGTGCGATAACCCTCCCCTGAACACTATTCAGCTTGCCTCTCCTACTCTTGAGACTTGATAAGAGACCATTGCCTTGGTAGTGACAGAAAGATTTGCCGCACAAGCCATTACCATTCACGGGGGAGGATGGAAGTGAGGTTTGGAGTTAGGAGTTTCCTGCTGTTCCCCACCCGAGCCATTTGGTATTATCCACCGCACTCCCTTCATCCCTGCCTGACAGCAGCAGGGGGAAAATCGTACAGAATGAATGGCAGCTCCAGACATTGCTGGGATCTTAATGTTTAAGACTCATGAGTCTGGAACAAACCTGCCGCCATGTGGGCTTCACTGTAGAGAGGAGCATTGTTGTCATCCAGTTGCCTCATAATTATTAGGGTGCCCCTTTAGTTGGCCACTTGTGCTGACCTTGAATTCCACCCACCTGAAAACTCCCCTCCAATTTGAATGTATCACAGTTTTACAGTGGCTGCTTTGCACAGGTAAGACTACCAAGATGGTGCATGTAACATCTGAGACCCGCTTCGCAATTTTCTACTCTCCTCTTGTTACCTCCGAACTTCCTCCCCATTACCTTTGATCCACCCAATATAACCATTCTGACACCCTTAAACCTCCTCCGTTTTTCTGGCCCCTATTACCACCTATTTCCACATACCTTCCTTACCCTCTGAGCCTATACCTGCTACCATCCCCATATCCATCCTGGACCCTCCCATTATCCAAGCTACCTGACTGCTTCTTGTGCCCAGCCTTCGCTCCACCCTCCTTTAGCCTGCCTTTTTTGTCTAGCTTCAACTCCACCCTATCTTCCCCTTCCCCTTTTAGATTCCCCAACCCCCACATCAAGCCTGTGGCACACCGTACCCCACCATTCCTCCCTTAGCCCGCCTCCCATCTCCAGCCTCTGCTCCACCTCACCCCACCCTTCGCCCCTTAGCCTGCCTCCCATGTAAGACTCCTCTCCATCCTTCCACCCTACCCCACCTCCATGATTTATTTTTTTATTTGTTCGGTCATGGGAAATGGGTGTCATAGGTTGGGCCAGCATTTATTGCCCATCCCTAATCGATCTTAAGTGGGCAGTTAAGTATAAACCACATTTCTTTGGGTCTGGAGTCATATGTAGGCCAGACCAGGTAAGGACGTCATATTTCCTTCCCTGAAGGACATTAGTGAACCAGATGGGGTTTTACAACAATTGACAATGGCTTCATGGTCATCATTAGACTTTTTTAATTGCAGATTTTTATTGAATTCAAATTTCACCATCTGCAGGGACGGGATTTGAACCTGGATCCCCAGAGCATTATTCTGGATCTCTGATTTACTGGTCCAGTGACAATACCACTGCACAACCACCTTCCCAGAGTGCTTGGTTGAACCTTTGCTTTAAGTGCACAGCCTAATCCATTGAGAGAGTGGCAACTCTCATGAAGAAGCAGCTCCAGGATTAGAATACGCTATTCCTGGGGTTCATAGAATTTACAGTGCAGAAGGAGGCCACTCGGCCCATCAAGTCTGCACCGGCTCTTGGAAAGAGCACCCTACCCGAGGTCAACACCTCCACCCTATCCCCATAACCCAGTAACCCCACCCAACGCTGACGGCAATTTTGGACACTAAGGGCAATTTATCATGGCCAATCCACCTAACCTGCACATCTTTGGACTGTGGGAGGAAACCGGAGCACCCGGAGGAAAGCCACGCACACACGGGGAGGATGTGCAGACTCCGCACAGACAGTGACCCAAGGCGGAATCGAACCTGGGACCCTGGAGCTGTGAAGCAATTGTGCTAACCACAATGCTACCGTGCTGCCCTTCTGCGTTCAGATCTGCAAGCCCTCACACAGGCAGTAGCCTCAGAGGGTTACTGCCTATGTGGGAGAAGGATGCAGCACTCACTGTCTCCAATGGGTGCCCATCTTTTGTTGGTGAGCAGGGAAGTCAGGATTCCCCTCATAATGGCCGATGAGCTGGCTGTCAACTCTGGGATTCCCTCTCACGGACAAGGGCAGCTTGTCCTACACCTCCCTGCCAGTCACCACACCATCCTCTGGGTCCTCAGCGCCTAAGGTGAGCTGTACAAACCTTTCCAGGCAGAGTCTGCTCAGGCCCTACAGGCCAGGAAAAGACCGCCAAGGCCATCTGCGCCAACAGGGCATCAACAACAGCAACCTGCCTCTCATCACACTGACAGTGAGGAGGGGAACACCTAAATGTAGTACCTGCAAACGTAAACTTGGAACAACCAGAAGTTTGCACAGGGTGCTTTTGTTTTTCTTCCGTCTCACTATTTTCTGTAGATTGTTCAGTTGAATGTTATTGCTTTCTATTATGTGATTGTTATCATCAGTAAATTCTTATTGCTCACAAACCATCAGTGTCCCGTTTGCTCGAACGATTTCAGCCTCATAAATGGCTGTGGATGGATGTCTGGTGTATAAACCTTTATTAGTTCGGCATTTGGGCTCATGGAGTGGTTAAATGTTAGGTTTTTGAAATTGCGGTGGTACCCATGTACTCTGAGAGAATGGCAAGCTAGCTGGAAATGCGCTGAATCAGCACGTCCCTTATGTTCCTGTCTTCCTGAACGTTCCTGATGTCAGTCTGCTCATCTTCACCTGACTTCCTGGGATCTGCATCTGGGTTGACGTTGGTGTCCTCTTCTGATTCATTTTTAAAATAAATTTGGAGTACCCAATTATTATTTTTTTCCCCAAGAACAATTCAGCGTGGCCAATCCACCTAACCTGCACATCTTTGGGTTGTGGGGGTGAAACCCACGCAGACATGGCGAGAATGTGCAAACTCCACATAGTGACCCAGGGCCGGGATTTGACCCCGGGTCCTCAGCGCCGTATGCAGCAATGTTAACCACTGTGCCACGCGCCGCCCAGTCCTCTGTGATTCAAGTGCATCAGTTACATTGTCTTCCTACTCCAGAGCTTCATCCCTGGAGAGAGTGATTATGAAGAGCGCAGCGTACAACTATGATGAGCGACACTTGCCGGGGCAGATCCTGCAGGGTGCTCCAGGCTTGATCCAGGCATTGGAGCCTTATCTTCAGCAGCACAATAGTCCTCCCCACCACCAACCTTGTGAATACAGGACAGTGGTTGAAACTCTCGTATACCTCTGTCCTCGGGCGCCTGACAGGTGACATTGGCTCATTGCCACCAATCAGCCATCCTTTGAAGCAAGCTGAAGCAGCGATAAGCCTTGGCATTTGCGAGTACGTAGTCAGCGCGAGAGCTGAATGGGTAACTTGTGCAGACCTGCAGAATTTGCGTCTTGTGGTCACAGACTATCTGAACATTTATTGAATGGAATCCCTTCCAGTTCACAAATGCACCCAACTGGATGCTGACACCTTGATGGCCACTTGGGTGCAATCTATGGTATCCTGGATGCGAGGAAAACGTGCAATGATGGCAAAGCGTCTGGCCCACTCAGCCTGGCTGACCTGGTCCATCCTGAAATGGACGTATGTTCTAAAAGGCCTGAACAAAGTATCAGTCACTAACTACGCAGCTGAGTGCAGCTGACTGCAAGATTCCGCAAAGATCACTCACTGTGCCCTGGAACGATCCGGGGGAATAAAAGTTCAGTTTCACAGCGACCTTCAGGGCCACTTGCATTGACTGTACATCCACACAAATGGAGGCTATCTCCGGGCCAATTATCTGACATATGCTTGTTACGGCTTTCCTTGATAGCCTTAGCCTTCTGTGGTACGGGATCTGTGACCGGTCCAAGTACTTTGAACATTGCCTGAACACTCTGGCAGCTGGGTAGTGGCGCCTCATGTGTGGACATGCTCCTTGTCCTCCCTCATGATCCTGTGTCTGCGCCTCTGCCCGAGGTGGATGCCTTCAACCACTAAGCTCCCTCACCCTTTTTCCCTGTCCTCCTCTGAGAAGGTGCTCCATATGCTGAGTGAGCAATTTCCATCTGCAGGTACGCAGATAGGGCTGACGTGCACAAAGGGTGGCAGAAGGAACCAAACCTCTGGCGCCAGATGACAGCAATATCCTGACAGCTCCACATTGTGCTGAGCCCAACATAGAAAACACTTTCTCTAAACCCCAGAAGACCATCTCAACTCACTCCTTGAAACTTCCAACTCCTCATCCAGCATTTGTTACTTTCCCCTTTTAACCTGTCCTTGAATCCCAAAAAATTGAAAAATAGTTGGCCTTCGTTGCCATGTTTCCTGTGCGCCGAGCTTGAAATCATACAGGGCATGTAAAATCTTGTTCATTTGTGGATTTAGTCACCTCAAAAAGCAGTATAGTTGTTGGTGGGTGCCTGCATCCGCCTACTGAAATATCACGCGAGTGTGTGATGCGGGATACACACCCGACATCATTACGTGCTATTTAATGCATTGGTATATGTAAAATTCCAAACAGAGTCTTGTGTTGGAAGTGTCTTGACAATTCTATTTCCGATTTACATTAAATCAATATCATGAATTGAGCTAAGTTGCATTGTAGTGCTGTCAATACATATACAAACAATACATTGTGTGTTAGTTTAGTAGAATTTTGCCAATCACATGATAGAACAAAATAGGCATATAGTGATGTCAATCTAATGTTGGAAAAATTGATGTGAATGATTGCAAGTCTGATTGAGTAGCATTAGTGGGAGGTTTACATATATGAACAAGAGAAAGTAGCATTCTGGAATCTTGAATCTCCCACAGGCTGTCTTCAGGTAACACCCTGCTGAAAAAAATAAAGTGATTTTACTTGAATCAAGACGGCAGAATGGGAGAATATCCAAAGGAAATTCATGCCTGTCAACTGTTTTGTTTGAGTTGTTACTTATTGGTGATTATGCTTTTCATAATGCTTTTCAAAGGGAGAACCTTTTGAATAATATTTGCCTGAGATTTCATGTGCTTATTGAGTTGTGGAAAGTACTAATATCGGCACATATTAAGACTTCATTCATTTCAAACATGCGGGCCAGGATTTTGAATCCCTACCAGTATTGGGAGTGGAGGTGGTCAGAAACGTAAAATAACCCTTTCGGGAAGAGCCTTTTTTGCTGAGGCAGGATAAGGTGGTAGCGGGGCTACTTGCCCACATAGCAGTTAATAATAATAATCACTTATTGTCACGTAGGCTTCAGTGAAGTTACTGTGAAAAGTCCCCAGTCGCCACATTCCGGCGCCTGTTTGGGGAGGCCGGTACAGGAATACCAGTGAGTAGCTGACCCGACTCATTTAGAGGCGATGGAGGCCAAGTAAAATGGGCAATTGCAAAACCCCAGTTGGCTACCGGGGCGGGATTCTCCAATAATGGGGCTATATACCCACGGCTGCGAAACAAAGCGTGAAAATCACTCTGGATTTACCTGGAGCCCCCCCTATCTGGAGGGGGCTAGTGGGCCCCTTGAGTGCTCCTTGCAGCTCCGACTGCCGATACGCAGCCCTGCACTTCCGGTCGGGAGTCAGCGCATGCGCATGGCGACAGCCTGTATCGGCCACCCAGCGCGACATGGCCGACCCACACCGCAGATTGGCACCATAAAAGAATAAAAATAAATAAATATGGTTAAAAGCTCATTCTACATTGCTCCAGCTCAACTTTTCATTTCTCTCACAAGCCACCCTTTGTCCTCTTTGAACTAGCTAATTAATTTCAAGTTTACTTTTCTGTGCTCTGAGCATGTGCCCATGAGGAACAAAGTTGGTACAGCCCAACTGTATTTTACATATGACTCTTGCTGCCAGCCAAAGATAAGCATTTAGCTCATTATTCAGGGAAGATTTGAACCCAAGTGCCAGAGGTGAATGGCTCATGATATACCAGCACACCCAGTCCCTCTTTTAATGCAATGTTGAGTTTAGGTGTATAACTCGTCAGCTCTAAAAGTATTTTTAAGTAGCCAAAGAATCATATTGTCAGGGTGATGCAGTGATACAAATATATCAAATCCCCAAATCTGTAAATGTAATAAACTATTATATTTAATTTGGCGAACTTCTTTATTCCAGTATGAGAAGCAAACAGGTGATTCAAGCAACTGAGAAACAATTTATCTTGATAAGAATGTGAAAGGAAGTGAGCCATATTTGGAGCTCGGTGACAGGAAAGATAATTTATAAAGATATCAGAATTTATTTTTGATTTCCAATGGATGAATAGCTATTGATTTGTTTCCCTTTACATGCTTTACAACATTTTATCAACTGTTAGAATAAGCTGCCAGGAAGGGTGGTTAAAGCCATGGGAATACATGCTCGAGAGATCGGCTTGCTTAAAAAAAGCTTGCATTTATATAACACCAATAATGCAGAAATCACTTGGTATTGCACTAGTGTGTCAGTTTTCTCAGCGTCCAGGCCGATGATTATTTCTTGTGCCTTCTCTCCGGGTGGGGTCATAAATACGTTCAGCTGGCGTCTGATGTTTGCTGTTAGTGTCTGCCCTCACAAACCCGGTCTGATCTTCTGCGAATACTTCTGGCAAGCAACTCTCTCGTTGTCTCACCAGAGCTTTCGCTAGGACTTTAGTGTCAGTGTTCAGAAGTAAGATGGGTCTATATTATCCCCACTCTATCAGGTTCTTGCCTTTTTTGGGGGGATCAGTGAGATCAAGGCCTGTGCCAGCATGGGTGGTAGAACCCCTTTCGACAGTAAGTAACTTAACGTCTGCCGGATGTGCAGGAAAGTGCTGCATAAACGTTTTGTAAAAGTCCACCAGGAACCCATCCGATCCAGATGCCTTTCGTGACTGCATGGAATTAATGCACACCATGATCTCATCCAGCCCCAGTGGTGCTTCCAGCCCCTGTTTCCTGTCTCCTCCCACAACTGGTATATCCAGTCCTTCGAAGAACTGTTTCATCTCTGAGTCCCCTTTGGGCGCTCGGATGTGTACAGTCCCCAGTAGAAGTTTGAAAAGGCCCCTTTGATCTCATTCAAGGCCGCAACCATCTTCCCATTCCTGTCCTTTACCTGTGCTATTTCCTTTAAAGATGCCTGTTTCCTTTGTTGGTGTCTATGCTCGTAGAAGGACCCCGTGACTGGCGGAGCTGGTAGACTGCTTTCCCAGTGGAGAGCAGGTCGAATTCCCTTTGTAGTTTTGTCCTCTCCGCCAGTAATTCCGCGGTCAGGGCCATGGATTACCACCGATCCACGTACAATATAGAGTCGATCAGCCCCTGCCTGGCTGCCCTTTCCTTCCTGTCCCTAAGCGCCCTATAGACTATTATTTCCCTCCAATCACCACCTTCCCAAATGTGAAGGGTGAGACCTCCCCGTTCTGGTTGCAGGTTACATAACCATCAATGGCTTGTGATATTATTTCACAGAACATCCTGTCGGTGAGAGGGTCGCATCCAACCTCCATGAGGGGCGCTAATAACCTCACGTCCATGTAATGTAGAGCATGGTTGGAGATCACTATCGTGGAGTATTCTGCCGTCATTACTGCAAGCTGCATTTTCCCTTCTATGACAAAGTCTATGCGTGAATAGGCTTTATGCATGTGGGAGTAGAAGGACAACTCCTTCTCCATCGTTGGGTGAATCCATGTTCAACTCTCCCCATCTGCTCCATAAAGGCGTTTAGCTCTTGTGCCATTCCTGTCCTAGGGTTGGATCTGTCTATCTTCAGGTCTTGCACATTGTTGAATCAGCCCCCCCCCCCACCCCCCCATGATGAGGCAGTGGGAGTCTAAGTCAGGGATATCCACCATTGTCTTCTTAACAAACTCTGCGTTGTCCCAGTTTGGGGTGTATATATTTATCAGATCCCTTCCAGAATCTCGCTGACGATTGCAAATCAACCCCCGGTCTGTCACCATGTTCGTCGCTGTGAAGGCTACTTTTTTGTTGGGCATGGCTTTGCTTGCCTGGGCCTGCCCTTGTTCTTGGACCATTTAGGATGGCCACCATCTCCTTCCTCTTTTCTGCTGCCTATCCATGCAACCTTTTACAACTAGCACTCTTAACCACCCACCCCCCTCTTCTCCCCACATATCTCCTGACTCTACCCCCCGATCCCTCTCCCTGTGTGATCATCCCTCCTCCTTCCCTTTCCCCATTGGTGCACTGTCATTATCACTGCCCTCGGTGACTCCCCTGGTTTTGGCATCTGCCTTAACGATGTGCCCGATCCACATCGGAGTCTTCTTACAGACCTCCTCATCTACCAGCTTCGCCAACAGTTTTGACACATCGGCCTTGGCACTCGTTCCCTCCACCCCCTCCGGCAGGCCTACAATGCGAAGATTCTGCTGCCTGGACCGATTCTCCTGGTTGTCCACCTTTAGTTTTGGTAATTTTTGCTTAAGTGCTATGATTTGGGGTAATTGAAGATGTTGATGTCAGTTATGCTACGTGTAAAGTTAAATGATTAGTTTTGAGTGCAATTGATATCAAATGAGTATATATGAAAGCTGATGATGGCAAACATAAAGGATGGTAAGGGTACAGAATCATGCTAAGTGTAATTTGGCTACCATGCTTCCTGAATTGCCATAGTGAGTTCACTGCTTCGGAAGTCCAAAAACATGAATAACACTGTATAAACTTAATTATTATTTGCAACACTACCTCTGATTCCAACTCCTATTATGCCCATATTTTGGTCTCTGAATTTTGAGACCTGTACTCCAGATTAAACAAACTGATACATCACATCAGTGATGAAAGCGGAAAGGAAAACTTTTGTAAGTTTACAGGAGAGGGACTCTAGGGCACTAATAGTTTCATTCCATTCCAAAATGAAACTATATTAAAACTTGCCTTTCTTATCTTCCAGAAGGCTAATTTTCTATGTGGTCTATCTTAAATCCACTCACTTTTACTATATAGGTCAGACACTTTTACGATTTAGGCACATAGCAATGGCCCACAAACAGGAATGAGATGAAGAATTAGTTGATTTGTTTTTCATTTAGAAAGTAGTGTTGGTCAAATAGTGCCACAGGATCTTTACTGTCCACCAACAATGTTGCATTAATTTAATACTGTATAAAGTGAGGATTGGAACAAATATTTACCTTGCTTGTGACACTCATACCCATGAAAGAATACAAAAATGTGTCAACCTAAATCTGTGCTCAGGTCCTTATAGGACTTGAAGTTTCAGACACAAAGATGGCTGTGTTACCTACTGAATTAAATTGATACTCAACAACCAATTTGTTGTATTAAGTGAGTTTATGTATTTTGTCAGAAGCTCAGTTTGGCATACCACTAGAAAGCTTTCAAAACTGACGACACAGGGCCTAGTTTCATCATTGGCCTCATGTTTTTATAGCAATCTACTGAGGTTAACTTCTTCACTTGGTTTTGATTTGATTTTGATTTGATTTATTGTCATATGTACCGAAGTACAGTGAAAAGTAGTTTTCTCCGGCCAAGGGAACGTACATAGTACCTACATAGTAGACAAAAAAAATCAACAGAATACATTGACAAATGGTACATCGACAAACAGCGATTGGAACAAGAGGCCAAACAAAGCAAATACATGAGCAAGAGCAGCATAGGACCCTTCCACGTCCTCTAACCTGAGGGGTTGAGTGAATATCAGGTAAGCTCGTCCTTTCTTTTTCTTGTTTTATCTTGAGGGGATGGCAGGGAAGGCAGTACAATGTTACTCCTGCAGAATGTTTGAGGTGAGGGACGCCGTCAGTGTCCCTGCTGATTTCATCTGTGGGAAGTGCACCCCTTGCTCCTCAGAAACCGTGTCAGGGAACTGAAGCTGGAGCTGGGTGAACTTCGGATCATTCGGGAGGCAGATGTGGTCATAGAAAGAAGCTTCAGGGATGTAGTTACTCCAAAGAATAAAGATAGATAGAACATAGAACATAGAACAGTACAGCACAGAACAGGCCCTTCGGCCCTCAATGTTGTGCCGAGCCATGATCACCCTACTCAAACCCACGTATCCACCCCATACCCATAACCCAACAACCCCCCCCCCCCCCCCCTTTAACCTTACTTTTATTAGGACACTACGGGCAATTTAGCATGGCCAATCCACCTAACCCGCACATCTTTGGAATGTGGGAGGAAACCGGAGCACCCGGAGGAAACCCACGCACACAGGGGGAGGACGTGCAGACTCCACACAGACAGTGACCCAGCCGGGAATCGAACCTGGGACCCTGGAGCTGTGAAGCATTTATGCTAACCACCATGCTACCCTGCTGCCCCTGGGTGATGGTGAGAGGGGCTGGGAGGAAGCAGTCAGTACAGGGATCCCCTGTGGTTGTTCCCCTTAGTAACAAGTATACCGCTTTGGATACTGTTGGGGGCGGGGACTTACCAGGGGTAAGCCATGGGGTACAGGTCTCTGGCACAGAGTCTGTCCCTGTTGCTCAGAAGGGAAGGGGGAGAGGAGTAGAGCATTAGTCATTGGAGACTCCATAGTTAGGGGGATAGATAGGAGATTCTGTGGGAACGAGAGAGACTCGTGGTTGGTGTGTTGCCTCCCAGGTGCCAGGGTCCGCGATGTCTCAGATCGTGTTTTCGGGATCCACAAGGGGGAGGGGGAGCAGCCCCAAGTCGTGGTCCACATAGGTACCAACGACATAGGGGCTGGTTTAGCTCACAAGGCTAAATCGCTGGCTTTTAAAGAAGACCAAGCGGGTCAGCAGCACGGTTCGATTCCCGTACCAGCCTCCCCGGACAGGCGCCGGAATGTGGCGACTAGGGGCTTTTCACAGTAACTTCATTGAAGCCTACTCGTGACAATAAGCGATTTTCATTTCATTTCATTTTTTCATTCAGGTAGGAAAAGGGATAGGCAGGAATTCAGGGAGGTAGGGTGGAAACTTAGATCTTGGACAGACTTATTATCTCTGGGTTGATACCCGTGCCACGTGCTGGGGAGACGAGGAATAAGGACAGAGAGCAGTTGAACACGTGGCTACAGGGATGGTGCAGGAGGGAGGCTTTCAGATTCCTGGATAATTGGGGCTCATTTTGGGGTAGGTGGGACCTCTACAAACGGGATGGTCTACACCTGGACCAGAGGGGTATCAATATCCTGGGGGGGAAATTTGCTAATGCTCTTCGGGAGGGTTTAAACTAGTTCAGCAGGTGATTGGGAACCTGAATTGTAGCTCCAGTATACAGGAAGTTGAGAGTAGTGAGGTCATGAGTAAGGTTTCAAAGTTGCAGGAGCGTACCGGCAGGCAGAAAGGTGGTTTAAAGTGTGTCTACTTCAATGCCAGGAGCATCCGGAATAAGGTGGGTGAACTTGCGGCATGGGTTGGTACCTGGGACTTCGATGTTGTGGCCATTTCGGAGACATGGATAGAGCAGGGACAGGAATGGTTGTTGCAAGTGCCGGGGTTTAGATATTTCAGTAAGCTCAGGGAAGGTGATAAAAGAGGGGGAGGGGTGGCATTGTTAGTCAAGGACAGTATTACGGTGGCAGAAAGAACGTTTGATGAGGAATCGTCTACTGAGGTAGTATGGGCTGAGGTTAGAAACAGGAAAGGAGAGGTCACCCTGTTAGGGCTTTTCTATAGGCCTCCAAAATGTTCCAGAGATGTAGAGGAAAGGATTGCAAAGATGATTCTGGATAGGAGCGTAAGTAACAGGGTAGTTGTTATGGAGGACTTTAACTTTTCAAATATTGACTGGAAACGCTATAGTTCGAGTACTTTAGATGGGTCCGTTTTTGTCCAATGTGTGCAGGAGGGTTTCCTGACACAGTATGTAGAAAGGCCAACAAGAGGCGAGGCCATATTGGATTTGGTATTGGGTAATGAACCAGGACAGGTGTTAGATTTGGAGGTAGGTGAGCACTTTGGTGATAGTTACCACAATTCGATTACGTTTACTTTAGTGATGAAAAGGGATAGGTATATACTGCAGGGCAAGAGTTGTATCTGGGGGAAAGGCAATTATGATGCGATGAGGCAAGACTTAGAATGCATTGGATGGGGAGGGAAACTGCAGGGGATGGGCACAATTGAAATGTGGAGCTTGAACAAGGAACAGCTACTGCGTGTCTTTGTTAAGAATGTACCTGTCAGGCGGGGAGGAAGTGGTCGAGCGAGGGAACCGTGGTTTACTAAAGTAGTTGAAACACTTGTCAAGAGGAAGAAGGAGGCTTATGTAAAGATGAGACGTGAAGGTTCAGTTAGGGCACTCGAGAGTTACAAGTTAGCTAGGAATGACCTAAAGAGAGAGCTGTGAGGAGCCAGGAGGGGACATGAGAAGTCTTTGGCAGGTAGGATCAAGGATAACCCTAAAGCTTTCTATAGATATGTCAGGAATAAAAGAATGACTAGGGTAAGAGTAGGGCCAGTCAAGGGCAGTAGTGGGAAGTTGTTTGTGGAGTCCGAGGAGATAGGAGAGGTGCTAAATGAATATTTTTTGTCAATGTTCACACAGGAAAAAGACAATGTTGTCAAGGAGAATACTGAGATACAGGCTACTAGACTAGAAGGGCTTGAGGTTCATAAGAAGGAGGTGTTAGCAATTCTGGAAAGTGTGAAAATAGATAAGTCCTGGGCCGGATGGGATTTATCCTAGGATTCTCTGGGAAGATGGGGAGGAGATTGCTGAGCCTTTGGCTTTGATCTTTATGTCATCATTGTCTCCAGGAATAGTGCCAGAAGACTGGAGGATAGCAAATGTTGTCCCCTTGTTCAAGAAGGGGAGTAGAGTCAACCCCAGTAACTATAGACCAGTGAGTCTTACTTCTGTTGTGGGCAAAGTCTTGGAAAAGTTTATAAGAGATAGGATGTATAATCATCTGGAAAGGAATAATTTGATTAGAGATAGTCAACACGGTTTTGTGAAGGGTAGGTCGTGCCTCACAAACCTTATTGAGTTCTTTGAGAAGGTGACCAAACAGGTGAATGAGGGTAAAGCAGTTGATGTGGTGTATATGGATTTCAGTGAAGCATTTGATAAGGTTCCCCACGGTAGGCTATTGCAGAAAATACAGAGGCATGGGATTCAGGGTGATTTAGCAGTTTGGATCAGAAATTGGCTAGCTGGAAGAAGACAAAGGGTGGTGGTTGATGGGAAATGTTCAGCCTGGAGTCCAGTTCCTAATGGTGTACCACAAGGATCTGTTTTGGAGCCACTGCTGTTTGTCATTTTTATAAATGACCTGGAGGAGGGCGTAGAAGGATGGGTGAGTAAATTTGCAGATGACACTAAAGTCGGTGGAGTTGTGGACAGTGCGAAAGGATGTTACAAGTTACAGAGGGACATAGATAAGCTGCAGTGCTGGGCTGAGAGGTGGCAAATGGAGTTTAATGCAGAAAAGTGTGAGGTGATTCATTTTGGTAGGAATAACAGGAGACAGAGTACTTGGCTAATGGGAAGATTCTTGGTAGTGTGGATGAGCAGAGAGATCTCGGTGTCCATGTACATAGATCCCTGAAAGTTGCCACCCAGGTTGAGAGGGTTGTTAAGAAGGCGTACGGTATGTTAGCTTTTATTGGTAGAGGGATTGACTTTCGGATCCATGAGGTCATGTTGCAGTTGTACAAAACTCTGTTGCGGACACATTTGGAATATTGCGTGCAATTCTGGTGGCCGCATTATAGGAAGGATGTGGAAGCATTGGAAAGGGTGCAGAGGAGATTTACCAGGATGTTGCCTGGTATGGACGGAAGATCTTATGAGGGAAGGCTGAGGAACTTGAGGCTGTTTTCGTTAGAGAGAAGAAGGTTAAGAGGTGACTTAATTGAGGCATAGAAGATGATCAGAGGATTAGATAGGGTGGATAGTGAGAGCCTTTTTCCTCGGATGGTGATGTCTATCATGAGGGGA
The DNA here is from genome assembly GCF_902713615.1 of Scyliorhinus canicula. Classification (NCBI taxonomy): domain Eukaryota; kingdom Metazoa; phylum Chordata; class Chondrichthyes; order Carcharhiniformes; family Scyliorhinidae; genus Scyliorhinus; species Scyliorhinus canicula. Next base: position 107,217,289 of record NC_052161.1, on the reverse strand, counting down.
CATAGCTTTAAATTGAGGGGAGATAGATATAGGACAGATGTCAGAGGTAGGTTCTTTACTCAGAGAGTAGTAAGGACGTGGAATGCCTGCAACAGTAGTGGACTCACCAACACTAAGGGCATTAAAATTGTCATTGGATAAACATATGGATGATAAGGGAATAGTGTAGATGGGCTTTAGAGTGGTTTCACAGGTCGGCGCAACATCGAGGGCCGAAGGGCCTGTACTGCGCTGTAATGTTCTATGTTCTAATAGTGTTCTTACAGGGAACAGATCAGTCCGAGGGAGAGTCGTTGAGGAGTCTAGTAGCTGTGGAGAAGAAGCTGTTCCTATGTCTTCAGACTTCTGTATCTTCTGTCTGATGGAATGGTCTGAAGGAAGGCAAAGGCTGTGTGGGAGGGATCTCTGATAATGCAGTCTGCCTTCCTGCGGCAGCGGGAGGTGAAGACAGAAGCAATGTGCGGGTGGCAAGCTTGTGAGATGCGTTGGGCTGAGTTCACCATACTCTGAAGTTTTTTGCGATCTTGGGACAAGCAGTTGCCATACCAAGCTGTGATGTAGCCAGACAGGATGCTCGCTGTGGCACATCTGGAGAAGTTTGTGAGAGTCAGTGCAGACATGCCTAATTTCTTTCGCTACCATAGGAAGTAGAGACGTTGTTGGGCTTTCTTGACTGTTGCATCAAGGTCAGTGAACCAGGACAGACTGTTGGTGAGGGTGACCCCCGGAAACTTAATACCAGGGACCATCTCCACTTCGAAGCCATTTATGTAGGGGGTGTCATGCTGTACTTCCTAAAGTCGATGTTCAGTTCCTTGTCTTTCCAACATATAGAGAGAGGTTGTTTTTGGAACACCATGTAATCAAGTGATTTATCACCCTTCTGTAGTCAGATTCGTTGTTGTTTGAGATGTGACTGACCACAGTCGTATCATTCACAAACGCATAGATTTAGTTTGAGTTAAATCTTGCCATGCCGTTGTGTGTGTATTGGGAGTACAGTAGAGGACTGAGCACACATTCTTGTGCGGCCCCGGTGTTGAGGACTATTGTGGAGGAGGTGCCGTTGCCTATCTTGACAGATTGAGGTCTGTTGGTGAAAGTCAAGGATCCAGCTGCACAGGGAGTGGTCAAGTCCAAGATTGCAGAGTTTGGTTATAAGTCTTGTCGGGATAATGGTGTTGAAGGCAGAGCTGTAGTCTATGAACAGCAGTCTCACATAGGTGTCCTTGTTGTCGAGGTGTTCAAGTGTTGAATGTCGAGCCACGGAGATAGCATTTGCTGTTGACTGGCTGCAGTGATAGGCGAACTACAATGGATTGCGACCGTCTGGGAGGCTGATGTTGATCCTTCTCATGACTCGCACGAAACATTCACTGCAGTTCATTTCTTTTCACTGGAACTGTGGAACGCTGGAAGCCCACATTAATTAAATATGTCACATTTGGAGCTAAGCCTCAAAGTTGAAAGGTATAGCAAGTCTCCCTCCAGGCACTGTACAGTAACTTTCAAATAGAATACACCATAGCTGTGTTACTCAAAAGCTTTTTATTGGCAGACACAATAAGAAGCAATATCTTGTTTATGGAGCACAAATGGATTTTCCAATGCTTTGAAATAAGCAGGGATCATAGCTCTGCCTCTTTAATTCTTCACTTGATTTTAATTCTGCCTCACCTTTCTCTAATTTCTGTCCATCTCCTTCATATCCTCTGTGAGCTCATTTTATCCATAATCTCACCTCCTGCTCCCTTCACCTTGACTCAACTTCTGCTCCTTGTCCCCCTGTTAGCCAATATTCAGGTGTTGTTTTACTTTCCTTTAAATATGCCATAATCACCCTCTCCTCAAAAACACAGGACAGGATTCTCCTTTGACCGATGCCAGAATTGGGAACACGCTTGGGCGGACAATCGGTTCCAATGCCGAAATTGTGGCGGGCGCTGATTTCACGGCAAATTTCAATTCTCCATCGCCTCGACAACGGCGTAAATGCATTCCAGAACGCACAAACAGCAAATGCTGTTGGCATACCATTAGTAGGCCCAACCTGATGTTCTCTGGGGGCCTCCGTGATTCTCCGCCTCCATTGGGGTGAATTCCTGAGGCAAGGTTCTCTCGTGCTTTTAAAAATCATTAAGCAGATGCTGTGGCTGATGAAGGAGAGAGAGGCGGTAGGACTCAGTGAGGTGCAACTGTGGGCTGCTGGGGGTGGGGGGGTTGGAAACGGGCTGTGTGCCCAGAGTGACACCCCCCCCATGGACTGGGGCGGTGTTCAGGCACAGACCGCCATTACCACTGCCTGCAGGGAAGCCATCTTGCTGTGCACCCCACTGCCCACCCAACTTGGCCTTGGTTCTGCAGAGTGACACCTGTCATATAGGTTCCCCCACTCTACCCTCAGCCATAACCCCCTTCAGACAGCTGCCACCCGCCGACAGGACATAAGGCGGCCCACTCAGGGACAATGCCCAGTATAGCCCTACCGGGGCACTGGACAGGTGCTGTGGAATGTACCACTGGCAAGGGCACTGCCAGCGATGACGTGCCAACACCAGAGTCCCCACAGCCCCGGGCACCGACAGGGTCTTCGGCGCGAGGAAGAGGGGAGGAACATGCGATGTCAGAGTCCGCAGTGGAAATGGGTGCAACATGTAGCAATTTTGACCTGGTTGGGCACGGGGTGCGCACCATGCTAACATGTCGGTCTTTCACCCCTGCAGACAATAGATATTGGAATTCAACCAGCAATGGTTGCCTTCCTGCTAGTCCCTGCAGGCCTGGGGTATGCACTACTGCTGGATGAGCTGAAGCTACTCAAGGATGAGGAGGAAGCTGCAGCAGCGAAACGTGCAGCAACAGAGCATGCAGCAGCGAACAGGAGGCAGCCACTGTGGATGGAGAGCAGGCAGTCCAACTGACCAAGGAGGAGGAGGTGCAAGGATGGTGCCGCATGAGGCCTCGCGTATACCGGCAGCGCCTGTCATTCAAGGACCTGCCGGACTGGCACACCATCGAAGACTCCGGCTGAGCAGGGAGACAGTGCGGCATATCTGCCAGATCATGGCGCACCTCGCACTGCGGGGGAATGGTGGAGGACACCCGCTCCCGGTTGCCATCAAAGTGGTGTTTGCCTTGAATATTAACGCCATGGGGTCCTTCCCATGGGCGCCGAGTGGGGGCCTGTCTGAAATCTCGGTTCACAGGTGCATCTGCACCATCCCGGGGCCCTACATGCCCAGTCGGCACGATACTTCCATTTCAATGTGGACCGAGCCGACCTGGCCATCGGCGACATGCCCCAGGTCCCGGGATGCATGTCACCCTACGAGCACCTGCAGATAACAGACTGCTCTATACAAACCAAAAGAGGTTCCACTCGATGAATGTGCGGCTAATATGTGACCATCAGCTGCGTGTCATGCATGTCTGCACCTGATTCCGGGTAGTGTCCACAAGGCCTTCATCCTGACACAGGCAACAATTCCCTGTCTCTTTGAGACCACCCCCCCCCCCCACCTACCCCCGCTGGGGGGTTGGCTCCTAGGCAACAAGGTATCCTCTGTGAACGTGGCTGGGGGCGCCTATCCGAAGACCACAGACCAACGCGGAGATCCGCTACAACGACGCCCATGCAGTGACAAGGGGGTGATCGAGCGGTGCTTAGGCATCCTGGAGATCAGTTTGAGTGCCTGGAATGCTCTGGAGGGGGCCTCCAGTATGACACTGAGAGGGCCGCTTACATCATTATAGTCTGCTCCACAACATCGTGCAGCAGAGGGATGACGTGCTGGAGGTAGAGGATGAACGGTAGGCATCACCCAACAAGGAGGATGCAGTGGACTGCGAGGATATGGGACATGGGGCCTAGGCAGGCATGGGAGACCACACAACGTACGCATCAGGGCCAACGCGCACAGGACTCTCTGATCGCCTCCAGATTCACCTACTAGGGGAGGGGGGACTGACCAGGGGCAAAGACACAGCATACCATCCTCCGCACCCCACCCCGGCCAAACCCCACCTGCAACCACTTTTGTGATACATTCCTGCCGCACTGCAGGGGTGTGGGCTCTGGTTTGGCAGTAACAGCGGGTCCATGAGATGGAGGATGATGTCAACCCGCTCCGCGATGAGCTCTGGTGCTCCGCATTGTTTGACAATGTCTGAATCCTGTTCAGGGTAGCACTCCCCACCGCCCACCTGGGTGATCCCTGCATGCGAGCTAGCTATTCTGTCACACGGTGTCCTCGACCTCCTGGAATGGCGGTTGTGGGGACCGTCGGGAGCCCAGCCCACCCTCAAAATCCGCCCATTACACCCGCCCTCCAACCCCCACACTCTCTGCCCAGCCCACCCCTCACACCCACCTGACAGAGGCAGGTTGTAATTGTGTGAACAGGTGTTTAATGTGAACAGTATATACATACAGTCCCAAAATACGTGCTTGTTAGGTGAATTGGACATTCTGAATTCTCCCTCAGTGTACCCGAACAGGCGCCGTAGTGTGGCGAATAGGGGATTTTCACAGTGACTTCGTTGCAGTGTTAACATAAGCCTACTTGTGAAAATAATGAAGATTATTATTATATGCATGCCATAGTCCCTATCGCTATACTGTGCCATGCACCCATGGAAACGTAACTGGTGTCTAACTTTCTGGCCTTACGGGCCCTAACACTACGTCTACGTGGATCCCCAGACGGTACATCAGGAGTGGAGGCGGTCTGCTGTGATTTCTGCCCTATGACTGAGTCTCCGTTGGCGGCCGTTTTTAGGGACGACCAGGCCTGGATGGGCCCAGCTAGTGTGGTGCCACCCTCTTCTCCCCACTGCCCACCAGATACACCAGGGACTGGAGGAGGGGAGCGGGGAGGGGAGTCCGAGTAGCTGTGCTGTCCAGCATCTCCCCTGTAGAAGTGACCGGCATGCGCCCCATCACCACCTCCTCCCTCGGAGTGCCCGATGGCCCCCTGGCTACTCCATGGGACAGGGATGTGAGCAGAGATATCCCTTGAGGCACCTGCTACCAAGTCCCCGCTACCAAGTGCTGCATATCCTGAAGGCCCGCTCTGATCTCGATCAGGATCTGCACGCTCGCAGCTATGGAGCACAGGGAGTTAACCACTTCCATCTGCGATTGCGCCTCATCAAACTGCGACTGTTCCACCACCTTCTGGGCCTCTGCCACATCAGCCAGTGACTGTGCCACCTCCCTCTAGGACTGGGCCACCTCCCGCTGGGTCTGCGCCACGTCAATCAGCGCCTGGGCAATGTCGGTGATGTGGTGATGTGCATCACTGTAAATACACAAGGGGTTAATGTAGATACATGTAGACTAACTAGACACTAGAGGGAGCACCAGAGATATCACACACACACACACACACTCAACCAATAGATCAGTTAGATAGGACACGACCAATGGGCATCCACGATACACATAGAGGTGACACGACCACAGGAGGGCATTACACCAACTCATATATAAAGGACACCACACACATGATCTGACTCTTTCCAGTGGAGACAGTCAGTGAGTACAGAGACAGGGTTGATTCGATATCATTCCCACCACGTGGATTGTAGCAATCTGGTTAGTCAGTCTGAGTAGCTATAGTAGGATTAACAGTAGTGTCAACCCCAAGTTATAGAAGTGTATATAGTTTAATAAACGTTTTAAAGTTATCTCCACGTCTGATCCTTCCTTTCTCGAGTGCACCACAAGGAAGCCTCTTATGCTATACCTAGAGCATAACAAGACAGGTGACATTCTCAGCCATGGCCGGCTGTGACTGGGCCACGCTCGGGTGCTGCGGCTATGTCCAGATGTGTCTGGCACATGGCTGCCTATGTAAGGGCTGCCCTGTCTTGAGCCTCGGCCGGCGCATGCACGGAGTGCCCCAGGCCATGGACATGCTGATCCATGGCCGAAACCCTCGCCTCCAAGGCCTCCACCACGACGCCACCCATGCGGTGTTGGCCTGGGTGGCGCGCATGGCCAGCACCACATCCTGTTCATGCTCACGGTTGGACTCCTCTACCTGCACCTGCGGGTGCTGGATGCTCATCAGCAACGCCTCATATGGTCCCTGGCTCTGCAACTGCATCTCCACTACAGATGGGACTGACCGTTCCAGAAACCGATATCAGTCTGGGCAGCAGCTAGTCCCTATGGTCGGTCCGCCCTCTGACCATCCACGCCCTTGGGAGTTCCCACCTGATGTATCAGAGCTGCTATGTGGTGCGTCCCAGGAGCCTCTTTACTGAAGTGCCCAGCCGAGACACTCTGAGATGATGGAGGGTGTTGGCAACAGATGTGACTTGAGCTCCAGGGTATCTTGGGTCGCAGGCATATGGCGCTCGTCGCTGATTGGTACATGGCAGGCTCAGGCTGTGGCACTGGCTGTGGATATGGGAGACAGGATGGACCTGCCCCATTACCAGCAGGTCCTGCAAGACACAAGACAAGATGCATGATTAGTCCGCGGGTCGGGGTGGTGGGAGTGAGGGTGGTGTGAGAGCGAGGATGGTGTGACGGTGAAGGTGGTTTGTGGATGAGGGTGATATGGGGGTGAGGGTAGGGGTGAAGATGGTGTGAGGGTGGGATGAAGACGGTGTGGGAGTGAGGATAGTGGGGGTGTTGTTGGGGAGGGTTGACATACGTGTTATGGGGAACTGCAACTAAACCGAGTCTCACTTCCTCACCTATGGCCGACCTCCACCCCAGCGGCTTCCCTTTCCTCACGGCCGCCGACAACGTCCACAGCCTGCTGCACTGCCGTGGTGAGGGGCCGCAGGTCCGGCTGTCCCTCTCCAGTTTTCTACCTTTCCCGGCAGTTATGAGCAGCCTTCTCCTTGGGGCGGGGGGGGGGGGGGGGGGGGGGGGCGCAGGGAAACAGAAAACAACAGTGTTAGATAGTCCAACACATGCAGCCTAGGGTGTGGGTAGCAGGTGGCCTCAGTGGCTGGGTGCCAGCATGTGGTGCAGGGGTGCGGGTTCGGCCACCCTCTGGGGTGTGTGGGAAGAGGGTTGGTGCCAGGGGCACAGTGCTGTCTACTTACCCTGACGCCCTGAGTAGGTTGTGCAGTTTTTTCCCTGCACTGCAGGCAGGTCCAGATTGTCGTTCAAAGAAACTTAGGTTATTTACAATAACTATGATGTATATCACATTGTAGATCCCAACTGGGGGGCGATGTGGGGGTAGATGGCAAAGGCAATCAACTCAGTGCATCAGCATTGACTATCTGGGACCCCAGCCAATGTTCAAAAGACAATTTGAAGGCGGCTAACAGCATGGCCCAGCGTTGGGTCCTTGCAGTGGCAATGGGCGGTATCATCTGGAACTCCTTAAAAAGACCAAATAAAGGCATAAAGTCAGTAATAATAATAAAATGGCAACCATAAAAGTACTGATGAAAATTTTTCACTGCGTAGACCATCTCCTTTTCAATCTGCATATTTTCGTCTGCCTCCGCCAGCATTCGAGAAGCAAAAGCAACTGGCCGTTCTCTGGCAGACTCCATCCGATGTGACAGGACGCCCAATACCGCAAGGCAATGCATCGCACGTGATGAGTATGGGTGCTTTTTCCCTGGAGCTAACTGATTGCAAGATCATTGACTGTTAAATGCATGTTTCGAGCCAACACTCTGCTTTCCTCATTTAACCTCATGTCTTCCGAGAACAATCAAAGGCACCTTCTCACCATGCTGTAGCTGGCAGAGTTCACCAGCAAGATCACCCTTAAACTAAATATAGTTATCTTGTAATATATTTGGCTCAGCTAAAAGTCCATCGCAAAGACTTTTATAGTTAAAAAAATAACTGGAATTGGCGTGAAACATCCATCTTTCTGTAGGAAATGCTATTGATAAATAAGTGAAGTGTTGCTCCATATCACACACTTCTTGCACCCCTGCTGGCTGTACTGCTTTTAAAGTACCTCTTACCAATGCCAAACATGTAGTCTAACACAACCCGAAATTACAGGGCACTCTGGAAATGATGGTTGTGCAAAGGTGGATTATCATATTGGCTGTAATTTAGATTATACAAATAATGTTTGACTGCCCACTGGTCAGCCTACTGAGGTTATTAACAATAGTTTGAGGCATAGTTATATCCTTGATATATTACAACTGGAGTCTGGGATAGGGATTTTTAAAATCAGAAGTGTGCTTTAACACGTGTGTTTTCAGCAAACTCATTTTTCATATCAGTTTGAGTTCCTATTTGACTTCTTGGCGAGTGACATCTATTGATTTAGAAATGATCAATGGTCTCTTCCGTGGCTTTCAATGCCCAAATCCACTCTCAGACAACTTGAAGGAGACGTGTTTACTGTGGGACAGGATAACTAATGTGGGTAATTTGAATAATGACTAAAACTGAGAAGGTACCAGTTTTGACTCTGCTTGACTTTGTTGCCGTTTTTCAGCTATTATCTGGCTCTATATTTGTCCTTCAGTACAATGGTTGCAGCTAAGAATTTGGTTTATGTGCATTGTCATCAGTTGGAACTGTGGGCAGAATTTTGCAGAGGCGATGGAGAGTCTTGTCTGCTGGCTGTACAACCAGCTAAACCCCCACATAGCTTCTTTATGAGAAGGCCCTTCTGCACCTTGTGCCACTCTGGATTAAACAGACCAGCAGCAAATTTTCCCCCAGGATCAAGAACCCCAGAGGCTGAAGACCCACCTGTTGAGAGCTGCCAACCAATCAGAGGCCAGCAACTCTAATGAATGTCAACTTTCCTGGGGAGGTAATGGCTGCTGCCAATACTAGACTCAGCTGAGGCCTTGATTGAAGAGGGATCCAGGCACAGGTGAGTGATGTCGCGGGAAGGTGAGGGGAGCAGTAGCAAGGGCAGTAGATGGTTCTCAGAAGGCCACTCTCCCTTCCTGATGCTAGTACCACTAGTCTCTCCCTGAAGCTAGTCTCACTCGTCCCTGCATCAGGCACTGAGTGCCTTTGAACGAGGGATCCCCGGGAGTCTGAAAGCTAACAGGCCAGGACTTGTGTACCCCCTGCATAGTGAGCCCACCTGCTTGCTGTTGGGTTAATAGCAGAGATGATGGGATGAGGCCCTCAATAAATTGGCAACTGGGTGAGAAGACAGTCCACATGCCTGTCCGCCATGAACTTAATCTGGGTAGAGGCAGCAGGCAAGATGGTCGGGCCCCCACCTATCACGGGGATGGAGGGGGTGGCATAAGATTCTGTTAAGTATCTTGCAATATTCCTTTACTCTGTTTGCCAGTTGAAAGGAGAGTTTTCTCTGTGATGAATGTAAACCTGCAAGTTATCTTGTTTCTAAAATAAAGAATAACTTGGCACTGGGCCACTTTTTTTTTGCCAGTAAGCCTTTTTGGATCTTCCTTGGAAGACTGAAAACATTAAACATTGAAATTAAAAATCAGGGCCAAAATTGACTCAACGATGTACTTTATCCATTTTAGAATGAATAATAATAAATTTCCCAGCAAGCTGTGAGTTTTAATTGTCTTTCAAATATCTCTGACTCCATCTTCCACTTAAGGGCCTCAATTGCTCCACAGGTAAACAGGTTGCCTGATGCCTTCTATGCTGCTGGCAAAATTGCGGTGGTGATGGATAGGCAGCAGGCATGGTGCCACCCAAATGTATGCTCCTATCCCCCCTGCCATCCCATCTCCCTGGGGAAAACTGCAAAGTTCCAGCCTTGATGACTTTTCACAGTTCCAAAGTAAAAACGGCAACAGCATCAGAAAAGACAGTTTTGTGGCAGATTCTCACCCCCTAATGATCTTCTGTTGCTACGCCTGCTGACTGCAATATTATAACAATTTGCTGCAATTCTTCTTGCAAGCACTGCTATGTCCTGGCTATTCCGCTGATGGTTGGTGAAGGTTTATTGGACTGTTTAAAGAACGCACGGTTGTCATTTTCCCTATTTTTTTCCTTGAGTTTTCCTGGAATGATGGAATTATTTTATGGATGGTTAATTTACTGCCAGTTAACACGTGGTGCCTGGATTTTTGTTGGTTTGGAGCTTGACCACAATAACATATCCAGATTAATAACGGCACTTAACCTTGCCATAAAATCCTCTTCTTCTGCAATCTAATTGTCCTTCACAGGATGTGCAGGCTTTGAATTGCTGTATGAAACTGAAGAAGCTGAATTGTTCCAAATGAGATAAAGCCTAAGCACATCATGTGACAGAACAGCTGAGCTATGTTGTGTTGGAATAGACCCACAATGCTTTGACATTTTAAACTGCCACTTTTGACAAATGGGGTCTTGGCTCTTAATACTACAGAGAGAGTAGAGTGGAAAGGTGAGACCAGTGTAGCAGTGAGAGGTCACTGAAACACAGCAACAGATGGAAAGATGGTGCAAAGCAAGTGTTATAATCAATTTTTTTTAATTTAGCCTTGAGTGGAATCTTGTCACCTTAGTTTTTGCATGGGTGGGAGGGTCAGTTCTGACTCAAAGTCAGATTTGTAAGTAGCAAGCCTTCCTTTTCCAGAAGGCATCCAATTAGATACCAGCCTCTGAGATTACCTGATAGAGATGGACAAGTTGGGAGCACGCAAGATTTAAAGGACTGCCAGCAGCCTTCAGTAACAGCGGTGAATTACTACTGAGCTAATTTGGGTGAGCAACTTCTGAAGGAAACGGAAGTGAAACATGGAAGGCGGCACCACATTTCACGGATATTTCATTGGAGGTTATGTTAGGTGTGGTGAGAGCATGAGGCAGATAATGGGCTAGATTTTCCGCTCGCCGACTCCAAAATCGCGTTCGGCCAGAGAATCTATTTTTACGCTGGAATTGGGGTCAGCATTGTTTTTCCAAGGTGTTGGGACGGCGTGGGACGCGTGTCCTCACAGCTTTCAGGGACCTCACATGGTGGCTGCGGACTGTATCCAGCGCCGCCACAGTCAGGGGGCGGGGGGGAGATGTTCCACTGGCAGGGGGGCTTCGGTAGAGGCTGGGGTGGCGAGGGGGGGACTTACAGGCGGGCAGTTTTTGGCAGGCCGGGTCCACGCACAGCCGGCGCCATGCTGTACGGCACAGCCATCACAAGCCGCCACCATGTGCCTGCGCGGCCACGGACCCGGCCATTCTGCAACTGTATCTGCAGATAAAGCCGGGGCCTTTACACGGCGTAGTTGCTCAACCCCACTGGGTGGAGGATCGGTGAGGGGGCGGCGCCGACTTTCTGGTTGTAAGACCAGACGAATCATGCGGACACAGCCGCAGAATCGTAGAATCCAGCCCTATTTTCTCCCACCAGAGCTGAATCGCTTCTGTTTCGTGCTGTCGCTGGGAGCAGCGCCCAGAAGCGATTCAGTGACCTCGTTATGCAAATTTATCCATGATGGGGATCACAAGGGATTCCATCGCAAATCCCACTATCAGGCCGCCATTTTGTGTGAGCAGCCCTAAAATGAGATCCGGCGGCTGGCTGCATTGCCCTCACAATGCAAATACTGCCCCCCCCCCCCCCCCCCCTTCAACAAGTACGGGAATCTTCCCCCCCTCCCCAACTACCAGAATTGCTGGGTCACCCTCTCCCACAGAATACATCCATGAAGGTGACCCAAACCCCCCCATAATTCCCCACCAACGACCCCTCCCAAAAAACCCCTATCAAAGACACCCCATCAGAGACTCCCATCACAGAAGCCCATCCGAGACACACATCAGACCCCCTCCCCCCCGACAGAGTAAGGCACAGTAAGACTCCCCCACCAGCGAACCCCATCACAAACCCCAATCAGAGACCCCATCAGATCCCCCCCCCCACAAAGACCCCCAATAGACCCCCCACCTGATCCCCAACAGAACACCCCACCAGAGACTACCCACCACAGATTCCCCATAGCTGGGAATTCCCCACAACAGGGAGCCCCCTCCCATATCACTCCCCATAGCATGGACCCTTCATAGCAAGGAACCCACCCCCACCCCATCAGTCACCCCTGCCCTGGAGTCTAAAGAGCACTCCGGTCGAGTGAGCAAAAATCACTGAATGCTTTCTCATTCACAAGTGCCTTACATCTGCTGCCTCAGACAGATGTCTGGAAAGCAACAGCTGTATCTTAACAGAAAGCTAAAATCACATCACAAGGCATAAAACCCCCTTAGAACCTTTGATCTGCGAGGCTTCTATTCACATCAAAGTGAAACAGCTTTTCTCAGCATGTAATTGATAGCTTCCTGACAGCTAGGTGTCTGGATTGATTATTTTCATTTATCTTCATGTTTGAATGGATCTCAAGTACCCCACTGTGAAACTAACCACCATGTTTATAAACATCTAGCTATGATTGACAGCTCATGACCACATCAAAAGCAATTAAGTGCTTTCTGTTGAGAAAAAGAGGAAGCAAAAGCATTTGAATCCTAGGTGTTTATAAACATTGCGCCCAATGTCATCCCATTTTTTTCAGGAAGATGAATGCGGCGATCTCGGTCTTTTTATGGGCTGTTATGTAAAGGAGCAAGTTGTCCGCGTAGAGTGAAACCCTATGCTCCACCTCTCCCCCCCCTCACACTATCCCCCGCCAGATGTTCGATGACCTAAGCGTCATTGCCAAGGGCTCTATGGCCAAGACAAACAGTAGTGGGAAGAGTGGACACCCCTGTCTTGTCCCCCCTACACAAACTAAAATATTCTGACCGGACCCAGTTAGCGAATCCCTGCCTGAACCCAAACCTTCCCAAGACATCCCACAGGTACTTCCACTCTACCCGATCAAAGGCCTTTTCTACATCCATGGCTACTGCCACCTCAACTTTGCGCCCCTCTGCTGGCATCATTATCACATTTAAGAGCCGTCTAATGTTGGGCATCAGGTGACGTCCTTCACACCCCGCCTGGTCCTCAACTATCACCTCCGGGACACAATCCTCTATGCACGTGGCCAAGATCTTTGCCAACAATTTTGCATCCACATTTAAAAAAGAGATCAGCCTTTACGATCCCCAGTTCTCTGAATCCTTATCCCGCTTCAGAATAAGGGAAATTGATGCCTGCGGTAACATTGGGGGGAGCACTCCCAGCTCCTTGGACTCATTAAAAGCCTTTAGCAGGAGCGGCCCCAGCAGCCCGGAAAACTTTTTGTAGAACTCGACCGGGTATCAGGTCCCGGAGCCTTACCCAATTGCATCGCTCTCAATCCGTATATAATCTCCCCAAATCAGATTAGTTCTCCCAAGCCTTCCACCAACTCCTCATCGGGAACTCCAGCCCCCACAAAAATAACTTCATACCCTCCTCCCCAGCTGGGGGTTCCGATTTGTATAGTCTACTATAAAATTCCCGACACACATCATTCACCCCTGCTGGATCCACAACCACCTTCCCCCCTATATCCTTTACTTTCCCAATTTCTCTCGCCGCCTCCTGCTTCCTCAGTTGATGCGCCAACATCCTGCTGGCTTTTTCCCTGTATTCATACACCACCCCCACTGGTAACACATTGCATGTATTACGGTATTGGCACTGTATTACAGGTACCACAGTAAATCCCAGCCTGCTGGCTCGTCCCAGCAGGCGGCGTATAAAAGAGGCACAACATCTTGTGCAATAAAGCCTCGATTGTTTCACCATTCTCGTCTCGTGGTAATTGATGGTACATCAATTTATTGCACAAAATTTTAAAAGATGGATTTCCTAATCAAGCCTGATCGCCTGGAGCTGAGCCATCACGTCTCCAACGCCACGTCCGCCTTTGAGCACTGGCTAGCCTGCTTTGAAGGCTACCTCAGAGCAGCCACTGAAGAACTCTCGGACCCACAGATGCTCCAAGTCCTCTACTCACGGTTGAGCCATCAAATTTTTCCCCTCATCCGGGAAGCGCCCACCTACACAGAAGCGATGACGCTACTAAAGGGACAGTACATTAAGTCGGTGAATCAAGTGTATGCCAGGCACCTCCTGGCCACGAGACGGCAACACCCGGGGGAAACTCTGGACGATTTTTTGCGGGCTCTACTGATTCTAGATAGGAACTGTGACTGCCAGGCAGTTTTGGCAGTCCAACACACCGAACTACTAATCAGAGATACTTATGTCACGGGCATTAAGCCTACGTACGTTCGCCAGCGGCTATTGAAAGAGGGTACGCTCGATCTTGCAGAGAATGTGCAGTATGCCAATTCCCTGGAAGAGGCCTCCCGTAATCTGGAGGTGTACACCTCCGTCTGCGCGGCACCCTTGTGGGCATCGTGGGCCCCACCAGCTGCCGACTCGAGTACACCGCAAGCCTGCCCCGCATGGCAGCCAGCCAACACCGGAGGGTCCAAATTTTATTTTTGTCGCCAGACCAAACATCCCAGGCAGCGCTGCCCGGCGCGGAGGGCGACCTGCAACGGATGCGGGAAGAAGGGACACTTTGTTTCAGTTTGCCAGGCCCAGTCGGTCGCCGCTGTTTCCGGGCCCGGCATTGCTACACCCCCCAGGTGATCCAGGGGCACCGCCATCTTCTCCACCACAAGCCACCTGCGGCCCATGGGCACCGCCATCTTTGACGCCGCCCGCCATGGGCGCAGCATCTTCTCCACCACAAGCCACTTGCGGCCCGTGGGTTCCACCGTCCTTTACACTGCCCGCCATGTGCGCCCCGTGGGCGCTGCCATCTTCGGCGCCATTTTGGACTGCGCCACAAAACCCCTGCTCATCGGGACATTCGCTGCCCGCTGATACCTCCGCCACCGCTGATCAGCCTGGGACCTCCCAACATCCTCCGCAGTTCGCCTCCATCACCCTGGATCAGTCTCAGCCCACAACCTCGCGACCGCTACGACAACGGTAAAGATCAACGGGCACGAGATGACCTGCCTCTTTGACTCCGGGAGCACAGGGAGTTTCATCCACCCTGCTACGGTAAGGCGCTGCTCCCTCTCGGTACTCCCCGTCACCCAGAAAATCTCCCTGGCCTCCGGATCCCATTCCGTGGAAATCCAGGGGTACTGTGTCGCGACCCTCACCGTTGAGGGCTGATACATGATCAATTGTACAAAGACTCAGATTGGGTACAACTGTGGCTTTATTGCAGTAAGATGCGTGGCCTCCTACAGCAGCTGGCGAAATGGCAGTTGAATAGAGGACACGCATATTTATACTCCTCTTCCTGGGCGGAACCAGCAGGCTGGGGCTATCGGCGAACCTGTAATACAGGTCCTACCTTACATCACCTGTAATGCAGGCGCAACAGTGGTTTACCACATTCACCCCCTGTTAAAAATGAGTCCGGCAGGGGTGGTGTAGAACTATATACAGTAGTTAATATTATGTACAGTGTTTCATTAGAAAAAAAAAGGAGAGGAAAAAAAATGTCTTTTGAAAGTCTGGTGCCAGTTAGAGGTTCAACTGGCCTGGTGCCTTGACGTTCCGCTGGGAGCGACGTAACGGTGGCGGCGATGTCGATGCTGGCGACGTCAGTGCCAGCCTCATGCTGGGTGACTCTGGGAGCGTGCCGAAATCCTCTTCATCCTTTTGCGTGGGAAAGGGAAAGAGGGATGATCTTGGTGGGTTTAATGTTGGAAGCGCCGGGAGAGGGGAGGATGGCGCCTGGCTGGGGAAGTGTGGATGGGTGGAACCTGCTGGTGCCAGGTCCCTGAGGGAGACAGTATCTTGGTGGCCGTCTGGATACGCCACATAGGCATACTGGGGGTTGGCATGGAGCAAGTGTACCCTGTCTGCCAACGGGTCTGCCTTGTGGAGTCGGACGTGCCTACGGAGCAGGTCCGGTCCTGGAGCTGTGAGCCAAGTCGGGAGCAGCACCCTGGATATGGACTTCCTAGGGAAGGCAAAAAGACGTTCATGGGATGTGTTATTCATAGCGGTGCACAGTAGTAACCGGATGGAGTGGAGTGCATCAGGGAGGACCTCCTGCCAGCAAGAGGCTGGGAGGTTCCTGATCCGTAGGGCTAGCTGGACGGCCCTCCAAACCGTTCCGTTTTCCCTATCTACCTGCCCGTTTCCCCGGGGGTTGTAGCTGGTCGTCCTGCTGGAGGCGATACCCCTGCTGAGCAGGAACTGATGCAGCTCATCACTCATGAATGAGGATCCCCTGTCACTGTGGATGTAGACGGGGAAACCGAACCGAGCGAAGATTGTGTTGAGGGCCTTGATGGCGGTGGCAGACGTCATATCGGGGCATGGGATGGCGAAGGGGAATCTGGAGTACTCATCGACCACACTGAGAATATACATGTTTCGGTCGGTGGACGGGAGAAACCCTTTGAAATCCACACTGAGGCGTTCAAAGGGGCGAGAGGCCTTCACCAGGCGCGCACAGTCCGGCCGGTAGAAGTGCGGCTTGCACTCCGCACAGACCTGGCAGTCCCTGGTGACTGTCCGTACTTCCTCGACGGAGTAGGGCAGATTGCAAGCCTTGACAAGATGGTACAACCATGTGACAAAATCTATCGTGTAGGGCCCGGAGTCGGTCTACTTGTGCGCTGGCATATGTACCTCGGGATAGGGCGTCAGGGGGCTCGTTGAGTTTGCCGGGGCGATACAGAATCTCGTAGTTATAGGTGGAGAGCTCGATTCTCCACCGCAAGATTTTATCATTCTTGATCTTGCTCCGCTGTGTGTTGTTGAACATGAAGGCTACTGATCATTAGTCAGTGAGGAGAGTGAATCTCCTGCCAGCCAGGTAATGCCTCCAATGCCGCACAGCTTCAACGATAGCTTGGGCCTCCTTTTAGACGGATGAGTGCCGAATTTCTGAGGCATGAGGGGTGAGGGGGAAGAATTCCACGGGTCTGCCTGCCTGATTAAGGGTGGCAGCAAGTGCAATGTCTGATCCGTCGCTTTCTACTTGGAAGGGCAGTGTCTCGTCTACTGCATCCAGGCCTTGGCTATGTCTGCTCTGATACGGCGAAGGCCTGTTGCGCCTCGGCCGTAAGAGGAAAATGGGTGGACTGAATGAGTGGGCGGGCCTTGTCCGCATAGTTTGGGACCCACTGAGCGTAGTACGAAAAGAACCCCAGGCAGCATTTGAGGACCTTGGGGCAGTGCGGAAGGGGGAGCTCCATGAGGGGGCGCATGCGGTCGGGTCGGGCCCCAGAACTCTGTTCTGGACCACACAGCCGAGGATGGCTAAGAGGGTCATGCTGAACACACACTTCTCCTTATTGTAGGTGAGGTTGAGGAGAGTGGTGGTGCGGAGGAATTTAACAAGGTTGGCATTGTGGTCCTGCTGATAATGGCCGCAGATGGTGACGTTGGTAGGTACGGAAAAGTGGCCCGCAAACCGTACCGGTTGACCATTCGGTCCATCTCCCTTTGGAAGACTAAGTTAGTGATGACAAAGGGAACCCTGAGGAAGTGATAGAGACGACTGTCCGCCTCGAAGGCAGTGTGTGGACGGTCCGATTTACGAATGAGGAGCTGGTGGTAGGCGGATTTTAGGTAAATCGTCGAGAAGACCCGGTACTGCGCAATCTGATTGACAATATCAGATATGCGTGGGAGGGGATATGCGTCGAGCTGTGTGTATCGATTGATGGTCTGGCTGTAGTCCACGACCATTCTATACTTCTCCCCAGTTTTAACGACTACCACTTGAGCTCTCCAGGGGCTGTTGCTGGCCTCGATGATACCCTCCTGAAGCAGCCGCTGGACCTCGGACCTGATGAAGGTCTTGTCCTGGGTGCTGCACCATCTGCTCCTGGTGGCAACGGGTTTGCAATCCAAAGTTAGATTGGCAAAGGGGGGGGGGGGGGGGCGACCTTTAGGGTCGCGAGGCCGCACACAATGAGGGGTGGTAGGGGCCTGCCGAATTTGAGGGTGAGGCTCTGGAGGTTGCACTGGAAATCCAGGCCTAGTAATAGTGCAGCGCAGAGATTAGGAAGGACGTAGAGGCGGAAGCCGCTGAAATCTACGCCCTGGACCGTGTGAGTGACCGTGCAGAACCCCCGAATCGGGACGGAATGGGATCCGGAGGCCAGGAAGATTCTTTGGTTGGCGGGGTGGACCGCGAGGGAGCAGCGCTTTACCGTATCCGGGTGGATGAAGCTTTCGGTGCTCCCGGAGTCCAGCAGGCAAGAGGTCACGTGGCCGTTGATTTTCACCGTAGTCGAAGTGGTGGCCAGGTTGTGAGTCCGGGACTGGTCGAGCATCATTGAGGCGAGCTGCAGTTGATCATCACTGGTGTCAGAAGACGGAGAGCGTGGGGGGGCCCGGTCGTGGAATGTCGTCGGTGTCCATGCTCCGTGGGGAAGACAAGATGGCGGCGACTGACGATCCTGCAGGGGACAAAATGGCGGCACCCATTGGCCGCACGTTGCTGGAGCTGAACAAGATTGCGGCGCTCATGGGCCGCACGTGGACTGAGGGGGAGAAGATGACAAGATCTTGAGGTGGAGGATCGAGCTCTCCACCTATGAGCCCCCTGATGCCCTATCCCGCGCTACATGTGCCAGCGCACAAATGGACCGACTCCGGACTCCACAATGACCTCTGCCACCCGGGGGTCACCCAGTTCTTCCATTTCGTCAAGGCCCGCAACCTGCCCTACTCCATTGAGGAGCTCAGGGCCGTAACCAGAGACGGCCAAGTCTGCGCAGAGTGCAAGCCGAACTTCTACCGGCCAGATAGAGCACACCTGGTGAAGTCCTCCCGCCCCTTTGAGCGCCTCAGCATGGACTTCAAAGGGCCCCTCCCCTCCAACGACCGCAACATGTACTTCCTCAACGTAATTGATGAGTACTCCCAGTTCCCTTTCGCCATCCCATGTCCCAACATGACTTCTGCCACGGTCATCAAAAGGGCATTGCCTCGAGCAGGACGATTAGCTACAACCCCCGGGGAAACGGGCAGGTGGAGAGGGAGAACGGGACGGTCTGGAAGGCCGTCCTGCTGGCCCTTCGGTCTAGAAATCTCCTGGTCTCCCGCTGGCAGGAGGTCCTCCCCGACACGCTCTACTCCATCCGGTCGCTCCTATGCACTGCTACTAATGAAACCCCTCACAAACGTCTGTTTGCCTTCCCTAGGAGGCTACCTCCGGGGACTCGCTCCCAACATGGCTGAGAGTTCTTGGACCCGTCCTCCTCCGGAAGCATGTGTGGAGCCATAAATCGGATCCCTTGGTTGAGAAAGTCCACCTCCTCCATGCAAACCCGCAGTACGCCTACGTGGCACATCCCGACGGGCGACACACAGTCTCCCTCCGGGACCTGGCACCCGTTGGGTCCCCACCTGCAACCCCCGACCTGATATCGCTCCTCCTTCCTCCCCCCCGGTTGCCTCATTCACCCCTGCGCCTCCCACCAGCGAACCTCACCGCAGCCCCCACCCCAGAAGGATCCGTACCCTCACTGGATCCACTGAGGGATGACGAAGAAGAGGATAACACACTCCCGGAGTCGCAGGTGACCACGTCGGCACCCACATCACCACCAGGACTGAAGCGATCGCAGCGGCGGGCCAGAGCCCCCGACAGACTCGATCTGTAAAGTTTTTCTTCACGCCCGTCGGACTCTTTTTTTTAAAACAGGGGGTGAATGTGGTAAACAGCACTGGTAACACATTGCCAGTATTACGGTACTGCCACTGTATTACATGTGCCACAGTAAATCCCAGCCTGCTAACTCCTCCCAGCAGGCAGCGTGTAAAAGTGTATACTCTCCTGCGCTGCTCCCATTCTGGTTCCAGCTGCAAAGGCACAACACCTTGTGCAATAAAGCCTCGATTGTTTCACCATTCTCGTTTCGTGGTCATTGACGGTACATCACCCTCCTCAGCTGCCCCTCTGCCTTATCTGCGGACAGGAGCCCAAATTCCAGCTGCAGTCTCTGACGTTCCTTCATAAGTCCCTCATCCGGAGACTCCGCATACCTCCTGGCCACCTGTAAAAGTCATCTGGTAAGCACCATGATCTTGTGCTTAATAAGAGAATTCTCAAATACTAAGCCATATATATCGCCACCAGTGATGTGACTACCAGCCCGCATATTCTTGGAAGGAGTAAATTCCCAGTTCAAGTCTTCACTCAGAGCATTCACATTGATACCACGAGGGATTTAAATAATCTGCGTAAGATCATTGATGTCCTTCAGAGGGCGCTGGATCCCATCAAAGATGGCCTACCAGCCTGTCCAACTCTGCCCGTTCACGGTCCTGGATCCAAGACTGGACGGGTCGAGTCCCAAATCCAGAAAGCTGTCAGCTACGGCAAAAGAGCTACGGGGGTTAATGGAGCACGTGGTAGGGGTGGATCCGTGGAGATTTGGGAGGCCAAGGAGTAAGGAGTATTCATTCTAATCCCACATGCTTATGGGCCGAATCAAAATGAGTTCTCCCCGATAACCGCCTTCAGTGCCTCCCACACCACCCTTGCCGAGATCCCACCCGTATAATTGATCCTTATGTATCCCCGAATAGCCTCCCTCACCCGCTCACACACCTCGTCCTCCACCAACAGCCCTACACCTAACCTCCATTGCAGCTATTGGGCCTTTCCTTTGCTCACTTGTAGGTCTACCCAGTGTGGGGCGTGGTCTGACACCACAGTTGCTGAATATTCAGTATACACCACCTCAGCCAGCAGCGTTTTGTCCAGCACAAAGAAATCTATCCAGGAGTACACCTGATACATGTGGGAGTAGAATGAAAACTCCTTACTCCTTGACCTCCCAAATCTCCACGGATCCACCCCTTCCATGTGGTCCATAAATCCCCGTAGCTCTTTTGCCATAGCTGACAGCTTTCTGGACTTGGGACTCGACCGGTCCAGTCTCGGATCCAGGGCTGTGTTAAGGCCCCCCCCCCCCCCCCCATAATCAGTCGATGTGAATCTGGGTCCGGGATCTTCCCTTGCACCCTCCTAACAAACTCGACATCATCCCAGTGTGGGGCATATATATTCACCAATACCACGGTCATTCCCTCTAGCTTCTCACTAACCATGATGAATCTACCCCCCCCCCCCCCCCCCCGCAACCGGGTCCGCCTCTATCGTCCCCACCTCGAATGCAACTCTTTTATTGACCAGGATTGCCACACCCCTTGTTTTAAATTCCAATCCCAAATGGAACACCTGTCCGACCCATCCCATCCTCAACCTAACCTGATGTCCCGTCTTCAAGTGTGTCTCCTGCAACATGTCCACGTCCGCCTTCTGGCGCCACATCTGCTTTCAAACTTTTCAAATACACAAGCACCCTCGACCTCTTCTCTGGGCCTTCCAACCCTCTCACGTTCCACGTAACTATCCTAACAGGGGGTCTCTCTCTCTCTCTCTCTATCTGCCCCCCCCCCCCCCCCCCCCCCCCCGCACTCTATACTTCCATCCCAAGCCTTCTGCCTTCATAAATGCCTTTGCTGCTTTCACCGTCTCAAAATAAAAGTCTCTGGAGTTGTAGGTCACCCTTAGCTTTGCTGGATACACCACTCCAAACCACACTCCACTGTCGCACAATGCCGCCTTCGCTCGGCTAAAAGCCGCTCGCCGCTTTGCCAGTTCCACCGTGAAGTCCTGATAGATACGAACCTTTGCACCAGTCCACCTCCCACTTCTTCTTTGCCCAGTTCAATACCTTCTCCTTCATGTGAAATCGGTGAAAAAGATAATCACTGCCCTTGGCAGCTCGTTTAACTTAGGCTTAGGCCTCAGCGACCAATGAGCTCGGTCCAATTCTTCCTCCCCTATCAGTTCTGCCAACATCTTGGCAAAGTATTCTGTCGGCCTCGGGCCCTCCACCCCCTCGGGCAGGCCAACAATTTTCAGATTTTGTTGTCTCCCGCGGTTCTCCATATAAGAACATAAGAACTAGGAAATGGAGTAGGCCATCTGGCCCCTCGAGCCTGCTCCGCCATTCAATGAGATCATGGCTGATCTTTTGTGGACTCAGCTCCACTCTCCGGCCCGAACACCATAACCCTTAATCCCTTTATTCTTCAAAAAACTATCTATCTTTACCTTAAAAACATGTAATGAAGGAGCCTCAACTGCTTCACTGGGCAAGGAATTCCATAGATTCACAACCCTTTGGGTGAAGAAGTTCCTCCTAAACTCAGTCCTAAATCCGCTTCCCCTTATTTTGAGGCTATGTCCCCTAGTTCTGCTTTCACCCATAGCTGCGTCATAGTCTGCCGTGTCCTCTATGAGCGTGTACATGGCGGTGCCCACGCACAAGTGGAGGATATGTAGTTTTTGTTCCCTCATCGGCCGGTTTTCGGCTGTGCTTAAATAACTGTTGAAACACGCCAGCCAGTGTTTAAATGCAGCTGGGCAGAGTCGAAGGCACTCCGGCTTGATACGAAGCTCCATCTTTTTAAAACTTTTAAAAACACATCTTGTGCATTAAATTGATGCACCATCAATTGGACACGAGGCGAAGATGTGATCCAAACAAAAGGCTTTAATGCACAAGATGTGTGCCCGGCAGCAGACGTACAGAAGAATGGCCGACTGCCGGGGAACACAGGTTCTTATATCCCGCCCTGTAGGCAGAGCTACCTACCTCTCAGCCAATATGCTGAGAGGCACATGACTTACCCGGGCCAATGGGCAGCGAGTCCTGTGCACCAATGGCAGCTCACCTCTGTGGTACTGTAATACCCCTAGTCATACTACCACAATGAGTATTGCTGAAAAAAGAAGCATATTGTTGAAGCTTTTGTTTTGCACACATCAGGACCGATTCACAAGAATATTGGGTGGGATTCTCTGATCCTGAGGCAAAATGGTGATACCGTCGGAAACACCATCGCGTTTCTTGACGATGTCAACACGCCCTCAGGATCAGCAATTCTGGCCCCTACAGGGGGCTAGCATGGCACTGGAGCGGCCCACTCCACTCCAGCTGCTGATCGCGGCCTACACCGCTCCAGCTGCTGATCCCGGCCCACGCCGCTCCAGCTGCTGATCCCGGCCCACGCCGCTCCAGCTGTTGATCCCGGCCCACGCCGCTCCAGCTGCTGATCCTGGCGTCAACTGGGCACCGCGGGGTCCATGCATGCGCAGTGGCACCGGCGCCAACGTGCGCATGCGCAGTGGCACTGGCGCCAACGCGCGCATGCGCAATGGCTCCTTTCTCTGTGCCAGCCCCGATGCAACATGGCGTAGGGCTAAAGGGGCCGGTGTGGAAGAAAGGAGGCCCCCAGCCCGAGAGGTCGGCCCGCCGACAGGTGGGCCCCGATCGCAGGCCAGGCCACAACGGAGGCCCCCCTTCCGGGGCCAATCCCCCCATCCCCCAACACAGGCCGCCCCGGATCCTTCCACGCCGCGATCCCGATCCCGCTGGCTGAGAGCAGATTAGAACGGCCCCGGCAGGACTCGGGTTTTTTGTAACGGTCGCTCAGCCCATCCCGGGCTGAGAACCAGTTGGGGGGGGGGGGGGGGGGGGGCGCATAGAGCGGCCCCTGACTGGCGGCAATGGCGCCGATTCTCCGCTCTGTGGAGAATCGCGTCCCTGCATCGGGGAGGTGTGGCGCGATTCGAGCCGGTCGCGAGGATTCTCTGGCCTGGCCCCGGGCTGAGAGAATCCCACCCATCTCAAAGGGAACAACAATTTATACTACATGAGAAAAAGCTGCCAATTTAATAATATACTAGGCAACGCTTAACAGTTAACTGCCAAGGTTTTGTCAGTGTAATTCTGAGCACAATCAGGATTTTTTAGCGAGTATTGTCCAATTGCAGAATCATATCTAATGTTGAACACTATGTTCTATGTTTTGCGAGAATGGGCTGGTTGTGTATAGTCTGTAGTTGTCTGCTGGAAGCAACCAAAGGGACGTGCTATTTGATATGATTCCCCAAGTATGGCCTACATACCTGGCATTACATTCGCACTGACATTCATATACCACATTTTAAATTTTGGCTTGATTGTGTGAAGAATTACACTGAAAACCAATTTAAGATTATCAGTTAGGTTCACAGAGTGTATCACTTATATGTGCCGGAAACTACATCTAGTCACATAGAGGGCCCTGTCCTTTGGAAACAGAAAGATCATGTACATGCTTTGTGCCTTTTCCAGCTAAACAAAAGCTTGGCAGACAGCAGTTTACTGGTTCATTCCCCATAGCAATGCCTTTCGCAATCAGAGTTGACCTGCCTGTTTTACAGTGGGGTGGACAGGGCTTCAGATAGGATGCCCACCCTTGCCCTATTAAAGCCAAGGGTCTTTTTCTGCCCAACCTTAATTTTTAGATTGCCAGGTGCCTGATGATTGAGGGTGGGAAATGGAGAATGTTCCCAAACTCGATCTTGGGTGGAAAATGGGGGACACCTGAGGTGGAAAACACTTTCTGACTGGGGGTGCCTTCCGCTCACCTGACCTTCGTCCTCGCCTCACCTATTCCCTGACACCGAGATTGCCTCCTTCTCTATCCCCTAAAGCATTCCTTATCCTCTCTTCCCCAGAACTCCTGTCACTTACTTTGACACTGGCTCCCTGCACTTGGTCTCAAGCACAGCTCTGCAGAACATCTTCCAGCCACTGCAGCAATGTGCCTGGATTGGCTGGACAGTTGTTGCCAATCTGACTGACCAATATCTCTCCACAATAGGACTCCTTCCAAGTGAATACGGAAGTTCCGCCTACTGCAAAACGACACTCATTGGAGCGTGAAATGGCAGCTAGCCTATCAGAATCGGTGGGGATGTGCTCCCTGTCCACTCCCAGGGGGTGGGCTCTCAGGCCCAAGTGTCCTTTACAGCTGACTTTATTTCATCCACTGTTCTGAAATTAAGTTGGATATTTGAAGATTTTCCAAATTGCTTGTGATCTGCATTGGAATTCTTCTCTTTGGTTGGATTGCTTTAGGGCTGAGACATTGATCTTCTTCTTCTCGAACGTTTGGATCTTGGGATGTCTTGGTGCTAGCCGGATGGTCATCCCCGATAAAACAGACCAATAGACTGTCAAGCAGGCATTGTTCCCTGGATGGATTGAATGATATAAACATCTCTTGCGTTGACCTAGGATGCTTCCATGTGGTTTTGTATTTGGCCTTCCAGTGGAAGAGGTTTTCTGACTAACAAGAAATTAATGTGAAACCAAAGGGCTTGAAGATACCTGAGGAATTTCTATTTGAGTGGGTGGCCCCAAATGAAACTATACACTGGATAGGAGGAAATGCTCCTGTTAAAAACCCAATAAAAAAGTAATTTGAAATAGAAATTAAATTGTGAGATACTGAAATACTAATCTTTAATGTGTTTGTGTCTCTAAGGACCCCAAGTCACTGCCTACACTAAAATAGCAATTTCGGGTGAACATGGGGACTGTTAAAACATTAATATCCCACAGCATAATTTCAGGTCAAGGGATTTCTAAAATAATATTACTTTCTTCTTGCTGTAGAGTTGCTGCAACACACTTGTTTCTTTTCGATTAGTTTTTATCTCTTTCAGCAAAATGTATAGGATGGTGGTGACATTAGTCTGACTTGCCTCCTTCTGCAAGTCACAATAAATCTGTCTTACGAAGTGTGGAAGCCAGTGAGTTGTTTGCTATTCAGACCAGAACAAAGGTGCAATCTGCGTGAAGGATGCCATTGTATGCCACACTAATTCATTTGGAATGTATATTAGCTTCCAGGTAGAAATGTATTTCCTTGTAAAATATGTACATGTAGAAAGCATATGCAGATTTTCTTCTCCCTTTGTAGCCCAGGAAAATTATGGTCAACTCTGGTACCTACACTGCTACCTAACCAAGATTAGTTAACTGAGCACAGAGCTGGGTATTGAACCTGCAAACTTCATGATCTCTATGATCAGCACTATTAGTTGATGGTGAAATTTCCTCAGAAGATATCTGATAAAATACTGTAAAGACTGAACCATTAAAATTGTATGAAAAGCATCAGATCCTGTTTGTCCATCATTCCTAACCACTCCGTCCTCCAACGACTGAAATTTAGTATCCTTATCCGTGTAATGTGTTTCAATCCCTTCTTTCCCTCCCTCCCTCTGTGACTTCCAATCGCATCATAATACATCTTGCATTCCCTGAACTGTCCATTCCTCCAATTTCAGTCCATAGTCCATCTCCAATATATTTGATAGATGCTCTTTCAGACACTTAGACTGCATAATCTGGAATTTCCAGCTGAAATGCTCGTTTGTTCAAGTGTCATCTTCTCAAGTGTATATATTAAACCGATTACGAATTAACAGTGGTTAGCTGTTTGAATTAATGACCATAGGAAGTATGCTTTGAAATTACATCTTGTAATTTATTAATATTGAAATTGATTGAGATTAGAAAGACATGGATTCTGAGCCACTTTTGACCCCCATTCCCTTTCATTTCTGGTGGCTCCAGGATAATTCTGGAGCGTGGCATCCCAGAATTGACTAGCTTTTAAGGTTCCAATCATCGGCTGTTCATTTAAATGCATTCCTAATTCCTCACGTTCAGTAGGTTTGTGACTTGGTTAGGTTGAAAATTATGCTTATTATAGCAGCACCCGCTGTTAACTACAGAAATGCAAAAAACTGTGGTAGATCACGGAAAATAGGCCATTTCACAGCTCAAAGCTCTACTTGAATGATTTAAGTCATTTTTGCACTCCTATGTTCATTTAGATGCTAAGAGAATCCTGCCTGTAAATCAGTTCCTGCCATTTTCGCTGCTAAATTTGGTTATTTTATCTAGGTTGCAGACTCTCAAAGAACTGGATCTAACATAAAGATAAGGATCCAACCATGTAATTGTAGCTTGGAGACATGGATCTCCAGAATCGAAACTAACATAGCGAACTACATTATTTTGTTCTGTCCAGCAATGCTGCCTGCAAAGTATTTTCTTTTCAAATAAAAGCTAAATACTGAGGATGTTGGAAATTGGAAATAAAAGCAGAAATGTTGGGAAAACTGAACAGATCTGGCAGCATCTGTGGAAAACAGAGATCGGGAACTACCAGCTACGTTGCGCCTGAATGATGGGTGGCATGGCTGGAAGATGCCGGAAGAGGCTTCCCGACAGCCGGTAGACCTCGCGCAATCTACCCAGGTCTCACGAAGCAACACGATTAGTATCCCACCACAATGGGCGGGATCAAGCCTTGCACACCTCAGTAGGTTTAAAACCTGCTTAGGTGTGCTGACTCGGCATATCTTGACATCTACCGATCCTCCCCAGGGAGACCCCAGCCGGATGCCTTTCAGTAGTGGTCCACACAAACGTGGACCACTACTGAACGGCACCTGGGGAGGTCTCCCAGGTTGTCGGAGGCTCTTGGGTGGTCAGGAACAGGTAACAGTGGCCCCCTGGCCCTCCTCCTGGAACATGGTCACCTTGGCATGGCCAGGCTGCCACTTTGGCACTGCCAGACTGGCACTGTGGCACTGCCAAGGTGCCCAGGTGGCACTGCCAAACTGGCAGGAGTACAGTCAGGGTGGCAGTACCAGTGTGGCACGGTCATGGGTCAGGGCCTGAAGGGGGAGCCATGCCCATGAAAGGAAGGTGGGGGGTATAAAGGGTGGGGGGGGGGGGGGGGGGTGCAGGGTGGCTATGTAGGGGCCTCTGGAATGTTGGGGGTGGTGAAGGGCGGGGGTCCTGGAAGGGGGAGGGCCCCGAAAGGTGGGGTGGGAAAGCCAGAAAAGGGGGGCCCTCATTGACCCCATAGTGGGGTGTCCTCACTTGAAGGGATGTGGAGAAGCGCTCATGTGTGGGGATTGACATTTCCCATGGATGGGGGTTGTGGGGGACCCTCAAGCCCACTTTGAGATCAGGGTACCCTTTCAAAATTGTGGCCCAATCTGTGACAAGCCAGTCTGGTCAGAGAGTTCCCCGTGATAAATGTAATTCTAAATGTGGGCTGACCCGATGAGGAACTCACCGACAGTGTCAGGGAGAAATTCCAAGCAAAACCCGCAACAAATGAAACTTAGAAACTTTACCGTTACATTGCACCCGCAATTAACATTTTGAGTCCGTATGACTTCTTCAGAACCCTCCACTGTCCACTCGGGATGCTCTCCATCATCTAAAAGGCTCAAGTCAGGAGTGTGATGGAGCTCACCATTTATCTGGCTGAAAGAAGCGACAAGAATCTTTGAAGCAGCAAACCATCCAGGATGGAACTGCTCCGTTGATTGGCATTCCTGTCACTAACTTGGTACCCCTTTACCCCATCACTGATTTACTCTGGCTGCATTGTGCATAATCTACAGTTTAAAAATGGATTGCACAATTCAATATTATACAACATCGCAGTGCCAATTCTGCAATGCAAGTGATCACATTGCATGTACTTTAACTTGGCATCAATTAGCATCCTCACATTAATTAAATAACCTATTTCTCTCTCTGTTGTGATTTTTCAATTATTAGCTCATAAATTTTATGCACAAAAAATTTTGGCACTACCACAGATTAAAATGCCACATTCATCTACTTACTTTTAAGATGTACTGAATTAAACATAGATTTTTCAATTCAAGATTCTTTAACATGTAACCTTCTCTCCATTTATATTAATAGGATATTCATGTGGAAATTCATATCCTGGCCTTGGAATTGTATAGCAACATTACTGGCTGATGTCCCAGATTTCCTGAAGACGAGTTAACACCTTCAAATGCTGACAGTAAGTCCAACTTGCTTGCCTCCGTCCTTGGTGACTTATACCTGGAATCCAATTCCAAAGACACTGATGCTTCATCCTGTTTTGCACCTGTGTATGATGATATGCATAAGCAATCTTGTATATAATAATGTACACGGCCTCCGACCACCAGGTGGCAGTGTAAACCTATCACGTGACTGTGCCTAGGGGAGTTTGGAGTAAGTCGTGTTGGTGTGGTATCTTGGGGTAGCTTTAGTATAGTTCGCTAGTGTCAGTATTTTGTTCTATATTTATTGCAGTTATCATTACCACCCAGTTTTTTCATAATAAATTATTTTAAACTAGTCAAGAACTAGGGGCGGGATTCTCCGATAATCGGCGCGATGGCCGGGATCTGGCGCCAAAAACGGTGCAGATCACTCTGGCGTCAGGCCCCCCCAAATGGTGCAAATTCTCCGGCCCGGAATGGGCCAGTAGCGGCGTGACGTCATTCGCGATGGCGCCACCCGCCGCGGACGCGCAGCGTCATTGACGGCAGGTGGCGTCACAGCTCAAAAGATGCGCCCCCCCCCCCCGGAGATCCGACAAGATGGCCGCCCGCCGTGCAGCCCCGAGGTTCCAGGAGTGCGACATCGAGGCGCGCCTGGACGCAGAGGAGGGAGGCCCTGTACCCCGGACATGACCGCAGGGTTTCCCCATGCCTCAGCCGGCGTCTGTGGAGGAAGGTGGCAGAGGCCATCAGCGCTGTGACCGTAACACCAAGGACAGGCGCACAATGCCACAAGAAGGTGAATGACCTCGTCAGGGCAGCCAGGGTGAGTACCCTCCTGATGTGCTGCACACCCCCAGGTGCAACCAACCCTAACCCTAGTGTGCTGCGTACCTATGCCAATATACGCACAACCGCTGGCCTGCATATATATCCCTGCCTAACACTGTTGCCCTTTATCCCTTCCACCCCCACAGGAGAGGCGCGCACACAACAAGTGCAGCACGGTAGCATTGTGGATAGCACAATCGCTTCACAGCGCCAGGGTCCCAGGTTCGATTCCGGCTTGGGTCACTGTCTGTGCGGAGTCTGCACATCCTCCCCGTGTGTGCGTGGGTTTCCTCCGGGTGCTCCGGTTTCCTCCCACAGTCCAAAGATGTGCAGGTTAGGTGGATTGGCCATGATAAATTGCCCTTAGTGTCCAAAATTGCCCTTAGTGTTGGGTGGGGTTACTGGGTTATGGGGATAAGGTGGATGTGTTGACCTTGGGTAGGGTGCTCTTTCCAAGAGCCAGTGCAGACTCGATGGGCCGAATGGCCTCCTTCTGCACTGTAAATTCTATGTAAATAACAACAGGGAGCGTGAGAGGACCGGAGGGGGCACAGCTGATGAGAGACCACTCACCGTTCATGAGGAGAGGGCCCTGGAACTGTCACTGGCCTACCCCTCTGGGCCCCTCCCTGGCCTGACGGGTGCTTGGGTCCTCAGGGTGTGGGACTGGGCCCTGCACATGGGCCACCACCTCCAGCCTCTGTCGAAGCTGCTGCCGCTGCCTCCTCCGACGTCTGGCGGCTTGGCCTGCCAGCAGCACTGTGAGGGCAGCTTCCACAGAGCCCAAGATATCATATATCCCGTGTAATACCAGCGGTGCCTTCCACCCTGGGACCCTCATGGCTCCCCCCCATTCACCCCCTCAGATCACCTGCCATCCTGCAGGGTACCATCCAATTTGCCCTGCCAATGCATCCCCGGCAGCAGCGGCGACCCCAGGTCACCGGATCCCAGACCCTGTACCCCTGACACCCACTCATAATGTTACCCGGACCGGGCATTGGTCCCTCGCCGGTGCACATTCCCACCCTCTGGTCGCGAAAATGTCCCTGGTGCTGGGGCCAGCCCCTAGTGTTGGCTGCAGCGTCCATGATGTTGCTTCCTGCAGTGTTCAGGCACTGTGTCCAGGCCTTATTGTCTAGTTATGATGCAAGACGATAACGCTCACATGCCCCATTGCACACTTACCCACAGAAATCCACTTGCTCATTAATTACGATTGCCAATTCCTATTAGCAATAATAGCCTTCTGCCACACGGCTGGAGGCCTCCACGATCAGTAGAAGTTATGGTGGTACAGACAGACCGGGGTTGCCTCCGTTATGGGTACACACGATCAAGGGGGTGGCATGGAGGACCGGTGGGCACTGAGGCACTCACCACCCGGCCAGCCCAGGGGTGATTTCCCCCCCTCCATCCTCTCCCCCCCCCCCCCCCCCCCCCCCCCCCCGCAGGACTGATCGCTGCCCTTGTGACAACTTGCTGGGATGGCGGGTAGATCACAGGGGGCTGTTGGATAGGGGGGTGTTGCTATTAATTGTATGGAGATTGGCTTTAATAAGGAATCCGAAAACTGAATCCCGCTGTGACGTGGTGATAATTGGTCTCTCGCCACGTCACAGCGGGATTCGGTTTTCGCCAACGGGGACCGGTCAGTTAAATTGCAAGCTGATCTGTGCCCGCCGCGTTTCCCGATTTTGGCCTCTCCAGTGATCTAACAGCCGGGTCACGCTTGAGTGAGAGCATGATGCGGCCATTAGATCGCGCCCATAGGAAATGCTAAAGCCAATTTGTACACAGAATGGTCCCACAAATAAAAATATGAAGATGAATAGATGATATGCTTTTTGATGTTGAATGAGGGCTAAATGTTGGTCAAAGTCGTCTCCCCTCTCCTGGGACCTTCCTTGTCTGTACGGCTCCAGTCAGTAGCTTTATCCACTGAGCCATCGACATTGCAACTACACTTTGCAAATGAAACCTGGAATGTCACTATATTTTAAGGCATCATTACAGTTAGAAAATTAGATTTTGGTGCTTAAGATAATGAGCACCTGAAAAAATAACATACTTTGGTTGTTTTCATGCACAAGATGATTTGTCACACAAGTGATTGAAGTTTTTTATTAATTTTGTTTACTACTGTATATCACAATACATTCTGCTTCACAGAGCTTAAAAAACAATCTTTATTTTTCTTGCACAAAATCATGAATGTGTGAGTAAGAAACACAGAGAGAAAGAGCAAGGAAACAAAATGACTCATGACAATAGTATGGCTGGATTGAAATTTTTGTTTTGGTTGAAAGGTCAGTGTGTTAAATGACTGTCTCACCCAACTCCTTTCAGTATTATAAATTATTGCCATTTTGTGTAGACGGAAGGCAAATAATTATAAATCCTGTGGGCATGCAACTAGGCCCTGTTCTATGTGCATAGAAGGTTGATGCACAATAGAGATCAGGAGAAAGCAGATATGCATGAATAGGAAATTTATCATGATGATTTAAAATTAACAGTAATCCCAAGAAAGAAATCCAAACATGTTATCGCTAAGAATAAACTGCTTCAGATGGTAGCATCTAAATTGTTACACAAGATGTTTTGGAAATGTTTTTTTTAAAATTCACATGCACATTTTGGGTAATCTAAATGGATAAATATGACATTGCTCATAGCAGGTATAGAACGAGGGGCGGGATTCTCCGACCCCCCCTCCAGTCTAGAAAACTCCAAGTATCCCAATGGCAAGAAGTCCTCCCAGACGCGCTCCACGCAATCAGATCCCTCCTCTGTACAGCTACAAATCACGAGCGACTCTTCAATTTTTCTAGGGGCACTACCACGGGAGTCTGACTTCCGGCGTGGCTGAGGACACCAGGCCCGGTCCTCCTGAGGAAGCACGTCAGGGCGCACAAAACTGATCCCCTTGTTGAAAAGGTGCGCCTCCTCCATTCCAACCCCCAGTACGCTTTTGTGGAGTTCCCGGACGGTCGCCAGGACACAGTATCCCTTTGGGACCTGGCACCTGCTGGATCCAGGCCCCCCCCCCCCCCCACCCCCACTGAGGAACTCCTTACCCCGTTCCCTATGCTGCCGCCCCCTCGTGCCCCCGATTCAGCAAGCTCACCCCACCGGTTCCACGTGCCAGAACCAGCCCGCCCCCAGTCTCCGGTCGAGCCAGAGGTGTATAAAGTTCGGACGAGACCCGCCCTGGAGTCTGCCATCGTACCCCAGCTCTCAACACCCACCCAGCCACCGCAAGAGGCTGCAACCCCGGTGCTCCGCAGATCGAAACGAATAATTCGTCCACCAGACAGACTAACTCTGTGAGCCACTAC
The DNA here is from genome assembly GCF_902713615.1 of Scyliorhinus canicula. Lineage (NCBI taxonomy): Eukaryota > Metazoa > Chordata > Chondrichthyes > Carcharhiniformes > Scyliorhinidae > Scyliorhinus > Scyliorhinus canicula. The sequence continues at coordinate 107,184,587 of NC_052161.1, read as the reverse complement.
CCCCGCTGGACTCGATTTTATTTCACAGGGGGTGAATGTGGTGAATGTGATTCACACCAGATTATAATATGTATATACATGTGCCTATATTGTAAGTGCAGTTGCACTACCTGACCACCAGGGGGAGTAGCTCGAGAATTGTACTGGGCTTCTCCCTTGGTTCTGCCCAGGACTCCTCCCCCTGGAGCTGCTGTATAAAGATCACTGCCACATGACTTCCGGTGGCGGCGATGCCTGAGTGAGCCGCACATTCGGTGGGCTCTCACTCCGGCGGGGCTTTGGAGCTGATTCCCCGCGATAGCGGGACCTCGGGGGCGGCAAAAAGGCTGCCGGGAAAGGGCTGGAGAGCGGGCTGACAGCGATGGAAACGTGGGAGGCCAGCAGGTAGGGGAAGAGAGAGAGAGAGAGACGGAGGCAAGGAGCAGAGGAAATGGACCTGGAAAGTAAGATAGCGGACCCACGGACCTTCCTTCCTCCAGGAGAAGAAAATAAGTTTTGGAGTTGTTGAAGCAGGACAACTTGGACCCACTTCAGAGGCCCAGAAGGTAAAATTTAAGGAGCTGGGCGAAGGAAAGCGGCACCGAAGGCGCTGAGGAGCGGGCTGCGGCATATAGAACAGCGAGAGTCCAGAAGGCAGAAAAAGAAGGAGAAAAAGGGACAGAGACAAGGACCTGAAGAAACTTACCTGGGACCTAAGATGGCGGACACACGGACCCTGGACTCAGCAATCCAGTAGGCACTGGATAACATGTTCCAGTTAATGAAGTCCAGTTTTGAAGCGCTGAAGCGGGACAGCTTGGACCCAATCCAGAAAGCGGTGGATCAGCTGAACCAGAGGCTGGACGCGCAGGATGTTAAAGTTAAGGCGCTGGGAGAGGCGGTGGAGGAGCAGGCGGATGCGCAGACGGTTGCAGCGATAGAAGTTGGCGGCCTGAAAGAGCGGCAGAGAAGACTGCTGGACAGAGTGGAGGAGCTGGAGAATAGAGTCCGCAGGAATAATCTGAGGATGGTCGGCCTTCCGGAGGGGGCTGAGGGAACTGATGCTGCAGCGTTTGTAGCAGACCTGCTGAAGCAGCTGATGGGGGCCGAAGCCTTTCCGCGACCGCCGGAGCTGGAGGGGCCACACAGAGTGCAGGCAAGGCAGGGGCGGCCGGGCGAACCCCCCCCCCCCCCCCCCCCCCCCGCCCGATGGTGATTAGGTTCCACAGGTTCGTGGACAAGGAGCGGGAGCTGCAGTGGGCAAAGAGCGCCAGGAGCAGCACGTGGAACAACAGTGTTCTCCGCATTTATCAGGACCTAAGCCAGGAGGTGGCTCGGCGGCGAGCAGCCTTTAAGAATGTCAAGGAGGTGCTGTTCAAGAAGCACGTGAAGTTTGGTCTGCTGTTCCCAGCTCGTCTATGGGTCACGCACCAGGGTCAACACCACTACTTCTCCGAGCCCGAAGAAGCGATGGATTTTGTGAGGGACCTGGGGCTGGTCCCGAAAGGAGGCCCCAAGGACGCGAATTAGGGCCCGAGGATTGCTGTGGGGAGGAACGCCGAATGTGCCTGGACTGCTGCTCAACGGTTTGCTGGGCCAAAGGGGCCAAGCGGAACATTTGGGACTCTTTCCTTTGTTCATGGACATTGGTTTGGGGGGTTAACCCTTTCCCCCTTTTTTGTTTTTTTTTGTTGGGATCTCTCTTGTTTCTTGGGGGGGGGGTTTGTTTTTTGGGTTTATATTTGTGCTTTTACTCTTTTTTCTGTTTTTGTTTTCCTGTTTGGGCTGGTTTGTACTTTTTGTGCAGCTCGCAGAAGACACTGGAGCCGGCTTGCCCTAGTGGGTGGGAGAGGGGGATGGGGCGCCGGGCAGTGGGGAGGAGGACGGGGAAACAATGGGACTGAGACAGGAAGGCGCCGGAGTGTTGAGTCACCAGGCTAGCAGATTGGCTAGTCAAGGGAGTCAGGTGGGGGGGGGGAAGTTACAGCCAGTAGATGGCAGGGGTGGGGGTATCGGGGGATGGGGTTGGGGGGGGGGGTTGTTCTTCTGACGGGGGAGGGACTTGAAAAAGGCACGGGAAAGGAGGTCGAGGGTGGAGGCAGCCAGAGGGCGGGCCAGGAATGGCGCGACGCACGGGCCAGGGGCCGGCCCGAGAAAGGCTATGGCTGACCGGCGGGGTGGAGGGGGGTGGGATGTGCCCCCCGACCAGGCTGATCACCTGGAACGTCAAGGGACTGAATGGGCCGGTTAAGAGGGCGCGGGTGTTCGCGCACTTGCGGGCCCTGAGGGCGGACGTAATTATGTTGCAGGAGCCACATCTGAAAGTGTCTGACCAGACCAGGCTAAGGAAGGGCTGGATTAGCCAGGTCTTCCACTCGGACTTGGACTCGAAGTCCAGAGGGGTGGCAATCATGATCAACAAGCGCGTGCAATTTGAGGCAGAGGGTATATCCGCAGACAGGGGGGGCAGATACCTGATGGTATGGGGCAGACTGGAGGGGAGAAGAGTGGTGCTGGTGAATATATATGCCCCGAACTGGGATGACGTGGACTTCATTAAAAGAGTGCTGGGGAAGATCCCGGACCTGGATTCTCGCAGGCTAATAATGGGAGGGGACTTTAACATGGTCCTTGACCCGACTTTGGATCGGTCGTGTCCCAGAACGGGTAGACTCTCAGCAATGGCAAGGGAGCTGAAAGGGTTTATGGAGCAAATGGGGGCAGTGGACCCCTGGAGAGATAGACAGCCAACAGGAAGGGGCTACACGTTTTACTCGCACGTCCATAAAGTATATTCCAGGATAGATTTCTTTGTACTAAGCAGGGACTGTATGGGGGAGGTAAAGAACACGGAATACTCAGCAATTACCATTTCAGACCATGCCCCGCATTGGGTTGACCTGCAGTTCGGGGGAGCGAGCTATCAACGCCCGCAATAGAGGCTAGATGTGGGACTGCTGTCGGAGGAGGGGATCTGCGAGAGGCTTCGGAGATGTATGCAAAATTACCTGCAGGTGAATGACACGGGGGAGGTCTCAACGGCGACCCTGCGGGAGGCGCTAAAGGCAGTAGTGCGGGGGGGAGCTGATTTCAATTGGGGCCCACAGAGCCAAGGCAGACCGGGCAGAGATGGATAGATTGGTCAGGGAAATGGGTCGGATAGATGAAGAGCACGCGGAGTCCCCGGGGGAGGTTTTACTCAGGGAGAGGCAGAGACTACAGGTGGAACTGGGGGCTCTATCCATGAGCAGGGCTGTGGAACAGCTTAGGAAGACGAGGGGAGTGGTGTACGAGCATGGGGAAAAGGCCAGCAGACTGTTAGCGCAGCAACTCGGGAGGAGGGAGGCGGCCAGGGAAATAGGTAGAGTAAGAGACGGGGGGGGGGGGGGGGGGGGGGGGGGGGGGGGGGGCAAAGTGGAGGACCCGGCAGAATTGAATAAGGTATTCCGGGACTTCTATCGTAAGCTGTATACTTCGGAGCCGCCGGAAGAACCGGAGGGGATGAAAAGGTTTCTGGACGGGTTAACATTCCCAACAGTAGGTGGGGGCGAGTGGAAGAGCTGGGGCCCCGATTAGAGTAGAGGAGGTATTGGGGGGCCTTAAGGCCATGCAGTCGGGGAAGTCCCCGGGGCCGGATGGATACCCAGTACAGTTTTATAGGAAGTTCTCTGAGCTGGTGGGCCCGGTCTTGGCGAGGGTTTTTAATGAGGCAAGGAACAGAGGGACCCTGCCGCCGACAATGTCACAAGCCACCATATCACTGATATTGAAGCGGGGTAAAGACCGGGAGGCGTGCAGGCCAAACTCCCTGATTAATGTAGACGCCAAGCTCCTGGCAAAGGTACTGGCGGGTAGAATGGAGGACTGTGTACCGGAGGTGACTGGGGAGATCAAACGGGGTTTGTGAAAGGTAGGCAGCTGGCGGCCAACCTGAGAAGATTACTTAATGTGATAATGATGCCCCCAGTGAGTAGGGAGGTGGAGGTAATGGTGGCAATGGACGCCAAGAAGGCCTTTGACCGGGTGGAGTGGGACTATCTATGGGAGGTGCTCGGACGGTTTGGGTTCGGGGAGGGATTGGTGGACTGGATCAAATTATTATATCAGGCCCCGAGGGCCAGCGTCAGGACCAACAGAGAAGTGTCGGAGTATTTTAGGTTGAACCGAGGGACCAGACAGGGCTGCCCGCTCTCCCCGCTGCTGTTTGCGCTGGCCATAGAGCCGCTGGCGATTGCGCTGAGAGCCGCAGAGGGTTGGAAGGGGATGGTGAGGGGCGGGGTTGAACATAGGGTTTCTCTTTATGCAGACGACCTGCTCCTGTATGTGTCGGACCCAGTGGCCGGGATGGGAACTATACTGGGAATGCTGAGGAAGTCCGGCCAGTTCTCAGGATACAAATTAAATACGGTCAAGAGTGAAATGTTTGTGGTCCAGGCAAGGGGCCAGGAGAACAGATTGAGAGGGCTACCGTTTAGGCTGGTTGAGGAAAATTTCTGGTATTTGGGAATCCAGGTGGCACGAGACTGGTGCAGGCTGCATAAGTTAAATTTGGCCAGGGTGGTGGAGCAAATGAAGGGAGAGTTTCGGAGATGGGATGTACTCCCGCTGTCGCTGGCAGGGAGGGTGCAGACTGTAAAGATGACAATCCTCCCTCGATTTTTGTTTATTTTTCAGTGCCTCCCGATCTTTATCCCACAGTCCTTCTTCAAAAGAGTTAACGGGCTGATCATGAGCTTTGTCTGGGCGGGAAAATCCCCGCGGGTGAAGAAGGCGATGTTGGAGAGGAACCGCAGCGAGGGAGGGCTGATCTGCCGATTTGATTTGCCGAGTCTGATCAATTATTACTGGGCGGCCAACATCGCTATGATAAGGAAGTGGATGGTGGGTACGGGGTCTATTTGGAGGCGGCTTCGTGCAGGGGCTCCAGCTTGGCAGCCCTGGTCACGGCTCCTCTACCACTGCTGCCGGCCAAGTACACCACCAGCCCGGTAATGGTGGCGACCCTGCGGATATGGGGCCAGTGGAGGAGGCATGTGGGGGAGATGGGGGCGTCTGTCTGGGCGCCAATCTGCGACAACCATCGGTTTGCCCCCGGGAATATGGATGGGGGGTTCCGAGTATGGCGGCGGGCGGGGGCGGGAAGGGTGGGTGATATGTTCCTGGAAGGGAGCTTTGCGAGTCTGAGGAGCTTGGAGGAGAAATTTGGGTTGGTAAGGGGAAATTATTTTAGATACCTACAGTTGCGGGACTTTGTTCGTAGACAGGTCCCTTCTTTCCCACGCCTCCCGCCAATGGGGATCCTCGACAGAATAGTCTCTAGGAGGGAAGAAGGGGAGGGTAGAGTCTCGGGTATATATAAGGTGCTCATGAGGGAGGAAGGGTCCCAGACAGAGGAACTGAAACTTAAATGGGAGGAAGAGCTAGGCGGAGAAATGGAGGATGGGCTGTGGGCAGAGACCCTGAGTAGGGTTAATACGACCGCGACATGTGCTAGGCTCGGGCTGATTCAATTTAAGGTCGTTCACCGGGCCCATATGACGGTGGCTCGGATGAGCAAATTCTTCGGGATAGAGGACAAATGCGCTAGGTGCGCGGGAGGACCAGCGAACCACGTGCACATGTTTTGGGCATGCCCTAAGCTGAGGGGGTACTGGGAGGGATTTGCGGGGTCATGTCCCGGGTACTAAAAACAAGGGTGGTGATGAGTCCAGGGGTGGCAATTTTTGGGGTTTCGGAGGACCCGGGGGTCCAGGGGGAGAAAGAGGCTGATGTTTTGGCCTTTGCTTCCCTGATAGCCCGGCGATAAATACTATTGGCGTGGAGGGACTCAAAGCCCCCGAAGACGGAGTTGTGGCTTGCGGACATGTTGAGTTTCCTGGGTATGGAGAAAATTAAGTTCGCCTTGAGGGGATCTGTGCAGGGGTTCGTCCGGAGGTGGCAACCATTTATTGACTTCTTTGCGGGAGAGTGAGCGTCGGTGGGGGGGGGGGGGGGGGGGGGGGGGGTTGAGTAGAGTAGGAGGAAAAATATGGCGGGTAGTACCGGTGGGAGAGGAGCGGGCTTGTGCAATATGTTATGATTGAAGTATTGAAAGTACATGGATTTTTGCCTTTTTTTGCTTTCTTTCTGATGATGTCTGTAACTGTTTATAAAGCCAAAAACTACCTCAATAAAATTGTTTATTAAAAAAAAAGATCAGTGCCACATGGTCAGCCGGCCAGTTCACCGAAAGTTCAGTGGCTAACCGGCTGGCTCTGTTGTGAGTATATTAAAACCGCTATTCTAAACCTACAAGCACGTGTCCGTAGAATTGTTGGTTCCAACAGCCCTGCAAGCGACTACTCTGCCACCGAAGAGGATCTGGAACTCTCACCACGACTGGCTTCCATCAAGCTCGACCAGTCGCAACCACGCTAACTCGCCAAGACTACAACGACAGTGCAGCTCAACGGACACAGAACAAGGTGCCTGCTGGACTCCGGGAGCACGGAAAGTTTCGTCCACCCCGACACGGTAAGACGCTGCGCGCTCCCCATCCACCCAGTTAAACATAAGATTGAATTGGCCTCAGGTTCGCATTCCGTCCAAATCACCGGGTGCTGCATAGCGGACCTCACAGTCCAGGGGAGGGTTTTCAAAAATTTCAAACTCCTCATTCTCCCCCGTCTATGCGCTCCGGCACGCTTGGGCCTGGACTTCCAGTGCAACCTGCAGAGCTTGACTTTTCAATTTGGCGGCCCTATTCCTCCTCTTACTATTTGCAGCCTCGCGTCCCTCAAAATGGACCCCCCTTCCTTGTTTGCTAATCTCACCCCAGATTGTAAACCTGTCGCCACTCGGAGCAGACAATACAGTGCCCAGGACCGGACCTTCATCGGGTCCGAGGTCCAGAGGCTCCTTAAGGAAGGAGTTATCGAGGCCAGCAACAGTCCCTAGCGAGCCCAAGTGCTGGTAGTTCAGACTGGGGAGAAAAACCGGATGGTCATCGATTACAGTCAGACCATCAACAGGTTTACGCAGCTGGACGCGTATCCTCTCCCCCGTATTTCCGACCTGGTTAACAGGATCGCGAAGTACAAAGTCTTCTCCACGGTGGACCTTAAGTCTGCCTACCACCAGCTCCCCATCCGCGCGAGTGACCGAAAGTACACTGTGTTTGAGGCAGATGGGCACCTCTACCACTTCCTCAGGGTTCCATTCGGTGTCACAAATGGAGTCTCGGTCTTCCAACAGGAGATGGACCGAATGGTCGACAAGAACGGTTTACGGGCCACCTTCCCGTATCTCGATAACGTTACCATCTGCGGCCACGACCAGCAGGACCACGACATCAACCTCCAAAAATTCCTCCGAACCGCAAAACTCCTTAATTTAACTTACAATAAGGATAAGTGCGTGTTTAGCACCGACCGCCTAGCCATCCTTGGCTACGTAGTGCGTAACGGAGTGATAGGCCCCGATCCCGAACGCATGCGCCCCTGATGGAACTTCCCCTCCCCAACTCCCTCAAATCCCTCAAACGCTGCCTGGGCTTCTTCTCATACTACGCCCAGTGGGTCCCTAACTACGCCGACAAAGCCCGCCCCCTCATCCAGTCCACCTCCTTTCCCCTGTCGATGGAGGCCCGCCAGGCCTTTAGCCGCATCAAAGCGGATATCGCAAAGGACACGATGCATGCTATCGACGAGTCCCTCCCATTCTAGGTCGAGAGCGACGCGTCTGACGTAGCTCTGGCGGCCACCCTGAACCAAGCGGGCAGACCCGTGGCTTTCTTTTCACGAACTCTCCACGCTTCAGAAATCCGCCATTCCTCGGTGGAAAAGGAGGCACAGGCCATAGTTGAAGCTGTGCGATACTGGAGGCACTATCTGTGAGGTTTACCCTCCTCACAGACCAATGGTCAGTAGATTTCATGTTCGACAATGCACAGAGGGGCAAGATCAAGAATGACAAGATCTTGCGGTGGCGGATCAAGTTGTCCACGTACAACTACGATATTTTGTATCGTCCTGGGAAGCTCAACGAGCCTTCCGATGCCCTATCCCGTGGTACCTGCGCCAGCGCGCAGATTGACCGCCTCCGCTCCCTCCACACGGACCTCTGCCATCCAGGGGTCACCCGTTTCTACCATTTTATTAAGACCCGCAACCTGCCCTACTCCGTCGAGGAAGTCGGGACTGCCACGTCTGCATCGAGTGCAAACCGCACTTTTTCCGCCCCGAACGAGCGCATCTGATCAAGGCATCCCGCCCCTTTTAACGTCTCAGTATAGACTTCAAGGGTTCCCTCCCCTCCAACAACCGTAACACTTATTTCTTGAGTGTTATCGCCGAATACTCTCGATTCCCTTTCGCTATTCCCTGTCCCGACATGACCACAACAACCATCATAAAGGCCTCCTATCCATCTTCTCCCTGTTCGGTTACCCCGCATACATCCACAGCGACCGGGGGTCCTCTTTTATGAGTGACGAACTGCATCAGTTCCTGCTCAGCAGGGGCATAGCCTCTAGCAGGACGACCAGTTATAACCCCCGGGGTAACGGTCGGGTCGAGCGGGAGAATGGTACCATTTGGAAGACCATCCTGCTGGCCCTACGGTCCAGAGATCTCCCTATTCCCCGTTGGCAAGAAGTCATTCCTGACGCCCTGCATTCAATCCGGTCTCTCCTCTGTACTACCACTAATCAAACACCTCATGAATGTCTTCTTGTTTTCCCCAGGAAGTCGTCCTCAGGATCCCCTCTCCCGACCTGGCTGGCCACCACCGGGCCCATTTGCTCCGGAAGCATGTGCGGGTGCACAAGTCCGACCCGTTGGTTGAGCGAGTCCAGTTACTCCACGCCAACCTGCAATAAGCGTACATGGAGTATCCCGACAGTTGGAAGGATATGGTCTCACTCCGGGACCTGGCACCCGCCGGCGTGCGGCCTTCTTTCCCTACACCAACACCTCCCCCCCAACCCTAATCCCCCCCAGCGCCCCCCGTGCCCCCACGACCCAGCGCACATGCCCCCTCTTCCCCGATTACAGCGTCTCCACCACCGGCCCGGGGTACGGAGACACATCTATGACCAACGCTCCCGGAGGCAAGGACGACCATCGGCCCGATGTCACCGGCTCCACTGTGACAGTCCTCCAGAACACCACGGGCACACGACAGGCTGATCGTCTCCATCTGATGCTGTTGTTATTAGTAGTAGTAGTATTGTTTTGCCACGAGCCAGTGGGTAGCTCACCCCTATCGATTTTTGCTGCTCATACCACCAGTCCTTGGACCCCCCGCTCTCCCACCTACCCCCTCCCCCCCCCCCTTCTTTTTCCACAAGTGGTGAATGTGGTGGTATGGATATGAGCACTGCCATTGGTGCAGAGCACTAGCTTCCCATTGGCTCTGGCTGGTCATGTGCCTCTCGTCCGATTGGTTGGGACCAGTCATGTGACTGCTCTCCAATTGGTCGAGAGGCAAGTAGGCCCCACCTCCGAGGTGGGGTATAAGTACCCAGAGTTCCCGGCGGTCGGCCATTCTCTGTAGTCGGCCACCGGGCTAACAACTAGCAGATTAAAGCCACAGTTCGCATCCTAAATGTGTCTTGAGTCGAATTGATGGTACATCAGTAGGGGAGAATCCCGGCCAGTGTTTTTTAAACTTTTATTCCCGTAACCCACTTTTGCCAACCGACGGACCTTCGGGACCCCCGCTGGCCGATGGACGTAACCCAAGCCAGCCGGCCTCCACGACTCAATATTATTGCTTACCTTTAATGCGGCAGATGTGCCTGCTTGGCCCTCACACTCTCACTTGCTTTGTCATTCAATGTTACATTTATGCTAAGGAGTTCAGCTGAGAATTTAAGCTCTCACTGCATCCTTTGAAAAAAAATCAAGACGTTTGTCCTCGAACCTTCCATGCTTAGTCTTCAAATGTCTTTGAAGATTTGAGGGTTTCAAACTTTCATTTGCCAGTTCTTCCCTGCTTATAACACACATGGGCTTTGCATCCTGATTTGCATTGGCACAATTAAAGCCATACCCCAAGAAATCATCTTTCTATTGTTTGGTCTCGATTTCAGTTTCTGCTTAATTGTTTGATCACCAGAGGCCCTGGAGCTCTGGATACTGCCGAAATAAGCACTGCTGGCGTGGTGCTCTAAACTGTAATGTCGGAATTTGGATGGCCCAAATTTTTTGTATAAAGATAATGAGGTAGATTTTGCGGTGGCAAGGCTACGGCACTTGCAGCTGTCCTAAAAGAAAACTGACTGTAAAGATCTAGCCAAATCGTTGGCACTGACTTTCCCTTTCCCAATGATAGTTTAAATTTGACACCACACCAAGATGATTTTCAGGTATGGACCAAAAGTGATGTCAACAGCAGGTGAAGCAACCAGTCACAATGAAATGTTCTTACTGTTCTAAATACTTTATGCTTCACGTCTTAATTTTCAGAAATCAAAATAAAGTTTGTTGAATTTAGATAGAAGTTAAATTATTAGTATAATCAAACCTGAAAATTGTTACTTCACAATATTTTTTTATCATAAAAATCAACATTCCATAAATCGAAAATGATCATCGCAGTGCTGGTGAGGATGTTTAGCAGTAATTATGATATTAGTATACTGTGCATTGAATCCCATTCAACAAGTTATAGGGCGCGATTCTCTGCTGCCCACGACGGGTCGGAGAATAGCGGGAGGGCCTTCCCGACATTTTTCCTGACCTCCCACTATTCTCCTCCCCCCCCCCCCCCCCCCAACGGCCGCCCCATGACATGAATCGCTATCGCTGCTCGCCGTTTTTTACGGCGAACAGCGATTCTCCCCTGGCCGATGGGCCGAGTTCCCAGGCCTTTACGGCCGTTTTCACGAACGCAAACACACCTGCTCTCACCGTTCGTGAAAACGGCCGCAAAGTGCCGTCCCGGACAACCATGGCACCGATTGGCACGGCCGCACCACGGCCGTGCCAAGGGTGGCATGGGCCCGCGATCAGTGCCCACCAATCGCGGGCAGAGGGTCCGATACCTGCGCACTCTTTGTTCCTCCGCCGCCCCGCAGGATCAGTCCGCGGGGCGGCTGAGGGGCATGACGACCCGCACATGCGCGGGTTTGACGCATATGCGTGATGACGTCATCCGCGCATGCGCGGGTTGGAGCCGTCCAACCCGCGTATGCGACGGTCGCTAAGCCCGCAATGCCGTGCTTCAAGGGGTCGCGCTGCTAGCCCCGCCCGGGGGGGAGAATCGGGTCCCGGGAGGGGGCGCGGAGGCTGCCGTGAAACACGGCCAGTTTTACGGCAGCCTTTACGACTCTCCGCATTTGCGGAGAATCGCGCCCATAATTTTTCCACCAGTTTGTACAGAGAGACCAAAAGTGGATATTTTTGTCACTTCACTGATTACTTGTGAATCATGTTCAGTTGGGCAGTTTTTTTGGGGGGAGGGGATGAGATGGGGCATTTGTTAACAATGCACCCTCTTAAATAGCACAGAATCACTGACAGCAACATCTGGATTTTTGCGATATTCTTCAAACTTGTGGACACCCAAAATTGCAGTCAGTACCAGTGGGGTAATGAAGCGCTCAGTGTTTCACTGTTGTTACCACTTCAAATTTCAGGGCATATACTAGATAGATGGTGAATGCTTTTGAGGAATACTAATATTCTGAAGTATTTCTTCCTACTGTGATGTCAAGGTTCCATTGTAGTTGTATTCTCAAACTGTGGTGGTTGGGTTTAACGTCAATAGCAGTGAACAAAAGCTTGCATCAAATAAGTTTTTGCAAAATCTTAAAGGTATATATACCTTTGAACGCAAGGATGTCTCAGTGAAGGGATAAATTCTATTTTGCATGGCATCACCTGGTATAAAAGAGTCAAGGAGAAGAGAAGATCAGCAAGAAATGATATTGAGTTGATAAAAGGCTTGGATTTCCATACCCATGCTGTCACCTGTGGGAGCAAGAGTTGTGTACCAGACTAAAAGTTTGGAAAGATCTCAATATCAACACAAGAAAATAATTCAAATCACACTATTTCTTTACCCCAGCAATATTTCTACAGACACATATAAATTGAGATAGATTATCAATTTACAATAACCATCTTTATACCCTGACATTCAGAGTGAGTATGAGGTACATGCAAATCAACAGGTGAACTGTAGGAAAGTAGGCAACTATAGACCGGTTAACCTCTGTGGTGGGGCGTTGCTGGAATCAATCAGTAAGGAGGAGATGACTGAACATTTGGAAAGACAAAGCTCAGTCCACCCGGCATAATCTGGATCCCACCCATGCTGGGCGTGATCCAGATCAACATATTTAATGGCTCATTTAACTAGCTTTCATCTGGTGCCTCGAGGTCAACGGCCATCCTGTGCGATCACGACCAGGCACCATTTAGCACTGGTTTCCACAAACGTGGACCAGGCGTGATGGCTCCTCGGGGGTCTCGATGGCCATTACAGACTACCAGCTGGTCGGTGACAGGGCAGGGTGGTACCTGACACTCCCCTTGCACCTGGGTATCTTGGCATTGCCATATAAACACCCTGCTAAACTGGCACTGCCAGGGTAACCAGATGGCACAGCCAGGGTGCCAGACAGGCGGTGCAAGGTTGGCACCACCAGGGTTCAGGCCCGGGAAGAGGGCCTTGCACATTAGAGGGGAGGTTCCAGAGGCCACGAGAATGTTGGGGTGGGTGAAGGAGGGGTATCCATAAAGCAGGAGGGCCTCAGAGGGGATGTATAGATTGGGGCAACTGTCAAAATGGCACCCCGATCTGCTCAGCTCGCCAGTGCACTAAAATGTGGCCTCAGCGGTAGAAACTCCCGAAGCCCAAAAAAATGGTGAATCTCGGTACTGCAGCCGCTGAGAAACACTCTGCCAAATGTGCCCGAAAGCGGACTTTGTTTCATGTCTGCTGAATCATGCCCAAAGTATCATTTTGGGCACTGATTGGCGGGGTGTTCCATCGGTTTTTTGGGTGAGATCCAGACCTGTATTTACCCACAATTTGGACGCAATCGAACGGGGGAAAAAAAGAGTCTGTTCTGGATGAGAGGGATTGTTCCTGGCGCTGGTAGCAGCAGGAACGACCCTGCTGTCTAGTGGCTGTCTGTTTTTTCTTCTGGCCGTTAGTGGGAAATGCCCTGCAAGGCCTCATTCAGTTGCATTTCAGGAAGAGAGATCTCTTGACCCTCCGACGTGACCCTGGACCCCCCCCCCCCCCCCCCCCCCCCCCCATGCGCCAACTTACCTGTTGGGCATCCTCGATCCACTTGCAGTCCACCTCATACAGGCAGGGCACCCAGGGACCTGAGCCCTGGCCTAGGCAAAATGCCACCTGGGCACCTTGGCACTGCTAACCTGGAACCGTGGCAGTGCCACTACCAGCATGCAGTGTCACTTGGACACGTTGGCCATGCCAGGCTGGAACCCAGGTGCCACTGTCAGGGTGCCCAGGTGGCACTCAAGGGTACCAGGCTGGCAGTGCCAAGGTGCCACCCTGTCCAAATACCAACCATCCAAGGGCCTCCGATCACCTGTGAGACCACCCCCACCCCCCCAATCAAGTGGCATTCTGCCTTGTCATAGTTTGCAATATACTCTATCTGACTGGGCACTCCTCAGCGAGGCAGGTAGATCCTGGGCATTGGTTCGATCTGGCGTTGGCAGAATTAAATGAGCTTTTAAGCTATATGCACATTGGTGTGCGAAGTACACTTGGAACACAATTTGGTGGGGTTGAATAGTGTTATTTTGTTTTGGTGTGAGGAGACAAAAGAAACCGCAGTGAGAATAAATACCGCAAGTGTTATGTAACAATTATTAAAGACTATTTCTTAAACTAAAGAAAAGACAAATAAATGAAAAATGAAATGAAAATGAAAATCGCTTATTGTCACAAGTAGGCTTCAATGAAGTTACTGTGAAAAGCCCCTAGTCGCCACGTTCCAGTGCCTGTTCGGGGAGGCTGGAACGGGAATTGAACCGTGCTGCTGGCCTGCCTTGGTCTGCTTTAAAAGCCAGCGATTTAGCCCAGTGTGCTAAACTAGCCCTTAAATACACATAATTAGAATTATTCTACCCTCACTTAAGATGTATGAATTACTAAACACATACATTATCGATAGAATAGAATAGAACAGTACAGCACAGAACAGGCCCTTCGGCCCTCGATGTTGTGCCGAGCAATGATCACCCTACTTAAACCCACGTAACCCGTATCCCAACAATCCCCCCATTAACCTTACACTACGGGCAATTTAGCATGGCCAATCCACCTAACCCGCACATCTTTGGACTGTGGGAGGAAACCGGAGCACCCGGAGGAAACCCACGCACACACAGGGAGGACGTGCAGACTCCACACAGACAGTGACCCAGCCGGGAATTGAACCTGGGACCCTGGAGCTGTGAAGCATTGATGCTAACCACCATGCTACCGTGAGGCTGTACCCCTTGTTACAAAATATATCTACGATACCTGAACATCTGAATTGAATAACCAATTATTCAAAGGGCAGCACAGTAGCATTGTGGATAGCACAATGGATTCACAGCTCCAGGGTCCCAGGTTCGATTCCGGCTTGGGTCACTGTCTGTGCGGAGTCTGCACATCCTCCCCGTGTGTGCGTGGGTTTCCTCCGGGTGCTCCGGTTTCCTCCCACAGTCCAAAGATGTGCAGGTTAGGTGGATTGGCCATGATAAATTGCCCTTAGTGTCCAAAATTGCCCTTAGTGTTGGGTGGGGTTACTGGGTTATTGGGATAGGGTGGAGGTGTTGAACTTGGGTAGGGTGCTCTTTCCAAGAGCCGGTGCAGACTCGATGAGCCGAATGGCCTCCTTCTGCACTGTAAATTCTATGATCTATGATTACAGTTACCACAGAATATAGGGATGATACTCAAATCTGGGAACCGTGTTCTTCTTGGCCCAGTGAAGATATTTTAAAACTGCTGCTATGAAGGTTTTCTGTACTGCCTTGGCTTGAAGACGTTGAAGCTTGTTAGCTGTAAACTTGGCCTCAGCTGAGTTGCTGGAAACTGAGATGTCCGCTTTCTAAGACTGAGTTAACTGCTTCCATTCCTTCTCGGGGAGCGTCAATTATGTCGTTATTGTTCATTGATTATGTCTTCTGTGGATTCAACTGCCTTCCCCCATCAACTTCCTTGACTATGCATGAACAAATGTATTTCTGAGGGACCTTCCAAATCATCTATAATCTGTTTCTCCTCCATAAACTATTGACATAGTCAAGGAAGTTGATTGGGGAAGGCAGCTGAATCCACAGAAGGCATAATCATGGAACAATAACTGCCATTTCTGACAGCGACTTCAAAGTCACTTTTCCTGCCAAACATCGGCCTTTTGTCAATATCGGGGAACGTCCTAGCCAGGATCTTTCACATTCCTTAGAGGTTTATGGTCACTGCTGGGGTCTTTGCAGACCTGGCATCTCCCCACAGTGAAATGGAATGTGGCATGCATAGTGATGCAAATTGGGGCAGGAAAGTCTGTCCATGATTTCCAGTCATCCCATTTAGTCTATTATTTCTTAAAAGTTCAGCTCCAAGTTTCCAGCCAGTGGATTAAAAATCACTATTTGAAATAAACATATCTTCATAAAAGCGCCCAGATTCCAATATACCATTGAGTTCTGCAATCTCTCTCTGGTTAAATAATATACTGCTTTTCGATTATTGCTTCCAAAGTGGACAAGTTAATGTTTTCTGAAATTATACTTCATCTGCCAATTTTTTGCTCTCTCGCTTAACCTTTGTAAATCCCTTTGTAGACTCTTTACATTCTTATCACAATTTACTTTCCTACATATCATTGTGTCATCAGCAAATTTAGCAACCATACCCTCAATCTCTTCATCCAAGTCATTGCTATAGATTGTAAATAGCTTAAACCCAAGCACTGATCCCTGTGGCACTCCAAAGCTTGCGAATGCAAATATGACCCATTTATCTGTACTTTCTGTTTCCTGTCAGCTAACCAATTGTCTGTCCATGATAATATTTTACCCCCTCCGCCATGGGATCTTAAATTGTATAGTATCCCTTGATGTGGCACCTTTTTGAACACCTTTTGGAAATCTATGTACACAATATCTCCACGTTCCCACTTTCAATAGATACATAAAAGATAGGAGCAGGAGTAGGCATTTTGGCCATTCGAGCCTGCTCCGCCATTCATCACGACCATGGCTGATCATCCAACTCAATAGCCTAATTCTGCTTTCTCCCCATAGCCTTTGATCCCATTCTCCCCAAGTGCTATATCCAGCCGCCTCTTGAATATGTTCAAAGTTTTAGCATCAACTACTTCCTGTGGTAATGAATTCCACAGGCTCACCACTCTTTGTGTGAAGAAGTGTCTCCCTATCTCTGTCCAAAATGGTTTACCCTGAATCTTCAGGCTGTGACCCCTGGTTCTGGACACACCCATCATTGGTAACATCTTCCCTGCATCTACCCTGTCTAGTCCTGTTAGAATTTTATAAGTCTCTATGAGATCCCCCTCATTCTTCTGAACTCCAGCGAGAACAATCCCAACCTAGTCAATCTTTCCTCATATGACAGTCCCGCCATCCCTGGAATCAGTCTGGTAAATCTTCGCTGCACTCCCTCGAGAGCAAGAACATTCTTCCTCAGAGAAGACCAAAACTGCACACAATATTCCAAGTGTGGCCTCACCAAGGCACTGTACAATTGCAGCAGCACATCCCTGCTTCTATACTCAAAACCTTTCGCAATGAAGGCCAACATACCATTAGCCTTCTTTACCACTTGCTGCACCTACATGCTTACCTTCAGCGAATGGTGCACAAAGACACCCAGCTCCCACTGCACACTCCCCTCTCCCAATTTACAACCATTCAGGTAGTAATCTGACTTCCTGTTTTTGCTTCCAAAATGAATAACCTCACACTTATCCAAATTATACTGCATCTGGCATTGGTTTGCCCATTCGCCCAACCTGTCCAGATCTTGCTGTAGGATCCCTGCATCCTCGTCACAATTCACTCTCCCACCTAATTTGGTATCATCTGCAAACTTTGAGATGTTACATTTTGTTCCCTCATCCAAATCATTAATATATATTGTGAATAGCTGGGATCCCAGCACCGATCCCAGTCATACCCCACTGGTTACTGCCTGCCAATTTGAAAAGGACTCATTTATCCCTACTCTGTTTCCTCTCCGCCAACCAGTTTTCTATCTACCTCAATACATTTCCCCCAATCCCATGCGCTTTAATTTTGCACAATAATCTCTTCTGCGGGACTTTGTCAAACGCCTTCTGAAAGTCCAAATATACCACATCGACTGGCTCCCCCTTGTCGACTGTACTGGTTACCTTCAAAGAATTCCAACAGATTTGTCCAGCATAATTTTCCCTTCATAAATTCATGCTGACTCTGACTGATCCTTTCACTGGTTTCTAAATGTTCCGCTATAAAGTCCTTGATAATGGATTCAAGCATTTTCCCCACTACCGATGTTAGGCTTACTGGTCTATAATTCCCTGCTTTCTCTCTCCCACCCTTTATGAATATCGGAGTGACGTGAGCTACCCTTCAATCTGCAGGGACAGTTCCAGAGTCTCTAGAATCCTGGAAGATGACCACCAATGCATCCACTATTTCCAGAGCCACCTCCTTAAGCACTCTGGGATGCAGATTCTCAGGCCCTGGGGATTTATCCGCCTTCAATCCCATCAGCTTTCCCAGCACCATTTTCCTACTAATTCCCCAATATTTCTGGGATCTGATTTGTTTCCTCATTTGTGAAGACAGAACCAAAGTATGTATTTAATTGCTCAGCCATTCCTTCGTCCCTTATTATGCATTCCCCTGTTTCTGTCTGTAGTGGGCCTACATTTCTCTTTACCAATCTCTTTCTCATCACATATATGTATACTCTTAGTGTCAGTCTTTCTGTTCCCTGCAAGCTTCCTTTTGTACTGTATTTTCCCTTTCTTAATCAATCCTATCGTCCTTCTTTGCTGAATTCTAAACTGCTCCCAATCCTCAGACCTATTATTTTTCTTGGCCAATCTGTATGCTTCTTCCTTGTATCGGATACTATTTCTAATTTCATCTGTAAGACATGGATTGGCCCTCTAACCCTCTTTGTTTTTGTGCCAGACAGGAATGAACAATTGTGATAGTTCCTCCATGCGTTCCTTGAATGTTTGCCATTGTCAATCCACTGTCATCCCTTTAAGTAATTCTCCCCAATCTATCAAGGCCAACTCATGCCTCATATCCTCATAGTTCCCTTCATTAAGATTCAGCACCCTCGTCTCCGAATCAACTACTTCACTCTCCACCTTGATAAAAAATTCCACCATGTTATGGTCGCTCATCCCCAAGGGGTCTCTTACAGCCAGATTGGCAATAATTCCCTTCTCATTACACAGCACCCAATCTAAGATGGCCTGCTCTCTAGTTGGTTCCTCCACATATTGGTCAAGAAAACCATCCAGTATACACTTCAGGAATTCCTCTTCTATGACATTGTGGCTAATTTGATTTGCCCAATCTATGTGAAGATTAAAATCACCCATGATCACCGATATTCCCTTATTACATGCATCACTAATTTCTTGTTTAATGCCATTCTGACCTCACCAGTGCAGTTTGGGGGTCTATATATGGCACCCACTGATGTTTTTGTCCCTTGGTATTTCTCAACTCTACCCACATTACTTGTTACTTCCCCAAAAACTCTAATAAATTAGTCCAACATAATTTTCCTTTCACAAAACCATTTTCTAATTGCCCTGCTATAACTTCCTTAATAACAATCCTGGCATTTTCCCTGTGATAGATTTCAGGCTAATTTATTCCTGTCTCCCTCATATCTTGAATAGAGGTGTTACATTCACTATTTTCCAATCTGAGTGGATCTTTCCAGAATCGAGGGAATTTTGGAAAATTACAACCATTGCATCTACTATCTCCACTGCCAATTCTTTTAAGACTCTAAGGTAATGTGCACCAGGCCTTGGGGACTTTTCAGCCTTCAATTCTAATACATTCCTCTGCCTCGCTACCTCAATCCCCTCTTCATGCACTTGTTAAAACCTGCTTCTTTGATCATACTTTTGATCACCAGAACTTCCTCATGGCTTGGAATTTTTATTAATATCACCTTTTTAGCACCTTGTGACATTTCATTGTGTTAATTATGCTTTTTAAATGTAAGACATTATGTCAATGAAAATTAGTCCCCGCAAAGATATAAAACTGTGAATTAAAGCAAAGGCAAGAACAATATTCCAGAAACCAATTGCCTCAACCAATGGGGGTTGTCTATTTTTGGATTTCTAATTCACCATGTTAATCTAAATGAATTGTCTGTTAACAAATGTCATCCTTTACACTCATTGTTGCTTGTAAAATGTTTTGCTTACCTCCTCCCAGATTCTCAAGGTGGTAAATGGTGAATTGAAACAATAAAGGGAAAAGTCAGAATCACTCAGCAGCTTGGCAGGGGTCTGTGGAGAGATCAGACAAGTTAACATTTTATGTGTGGACCCTTTATCAGACCTGGTTACAGATAAACAGCATTTTATAAGGTAAAAAAGAGTGCTTGAGGAAGAAATGTGCACACATGGATATGATGAATTAGAATGATTCATGGAGTCCTAAATGTAGAACAGGAAATGGTTAAATATCAACTGATTTGTCCAAGGATGGCAAAAAAGTACCTTAACAACAAGGATGCAGAAATGAGAGTTAATAGTATGCTCACCATTTGGGCGTGAACGGGACCTCACCATCGGGAGCGAGCCAAGTGAACTGCAAACTGGTTCGCGCCTGCCGCGAATTTCAGTTTTGACCTTTCCCACTATTTACCCAGCACGTTGGGCCCAAGGCAGTGGTTGAATCACACCAGTAAATTCATTCTGGTAGAGGTCATAATTCTTATCTTAAAATTGTGGACTGTAGAGAACAAAAATTCAAACCCTGACTAATCTGATTTAACCGAGAATTATCTGCAATCTCTATGATTAAGTCCAGTTTCAGCTACACAATGAAAAGTTCTTCGGTGGGATTCTCCACTTTGCTGGCAGCGCACCCATGCCCACGGGTTTCCCGACGGCATGGGTTGGCCACAGTGGGAAACCCCACTGGCCAGCTGCGGGAAAGGAGAAACCCGCTGCCGTTAGTGGCATGCCACGTGATCTGGTGAAATGTGCCCTGCGTGGGTTTTGCGGGGGTGTGGGGACTCTCCCATAGTGCATCTAGCAGGTTCACGATTTCATGACAGAACTTAACAGCAATCCACTTGATTTGCTTCTAACCAGCTTTAGACATACTGATCTTTGTTACACAACTTTCTTGCTACTTAGCTCCTTACTGAGATGGCAAGCACAGAGATAGCTAGTCAGGAGGGCACCTGTCAGAAGGCTGCTAAGCAGACATACTGATGATGTGGGCAGACTTGGTAACCCCATATGGACTCGATGTCAGTATCCTGACACCAACCAGAAATTCCAGCCCTTCATGTCTGGTGGCACAATAGGATATGAAGGAGTGGTAAATGTTTTGTAAAAACAAAATATTGCCATTGTACCATGTCAGTTGATTCTGTTGCCTCAGAATCATTAGTTCATTCTATGAAGCACATTTTATTTATCAAATTCACCACCAAAATGGCTACAATGGTGTGAAATACTGAATGCATGACAGACATGTGGCATGGGAGTGTCATAGAGTCAGAGTTTTACAGCATAGAAAGAGGCCCTTTGTCACATCAGGCCTGTGCAGGCCATCAAGCACCTATCTAATCCCATTTTCGGCACTTGGTCCGTCGCCTTGTATACTAAGTCATCATCTGAATGTTTCTTCAATGTTGTGAGGGATCCTTCTCTACCTCCCTTACAGGAACTGACTTACAGACTCCCGTCACCCTCCAGGTGAAAATGATTTTCCTCAAATTCCCTCTCCATCTCCTGCCCCTTACCTTGGCACAATTCTCTGGAAAGATTTCTAAGTGTTGTAGCAAGCGGTAATTGCCACGAGCTTCCCGGCGCTCAGCCCAGCGAGGCCGGCAACGCTATTCAACGTTAATTGGTCCACTTAATGAGGCCTCACGGGCGTCTCGCCAGAAATGAAGGTTCGCGAACTGATTTTGCCAGCACCACGCTCGGCAGCCCCCACTAACAAGGTCGAGCAACAACATAAACTGCACTTGCTCAGCTAACCCCAGTCAGCTCGCAACAATGTCACCGAGGAGACCTGACCCACGATTCGGGGAAGCTGACCTGGGTAGGCTCCTAGAAGCAATGGAGGCCAGGAAAAATTTAGCCCATGTTTATTTTGTATTACAAACCAAGTCAACGAAGGAATTCCAGGAGTTGTTCCCCTGTTCCATTGATTTAGTTTGATTCCCCACTTGGGACAGGTTCCCCTGTAGTTCACAACTACTCTGACATGCTGTGAACCATGTATTTTTACTGAAGGAGCTCAACTCCAGAAAATTGTGAAAAGTGTTGGATGTTTCTAGACAGATACATGAATGGGCAGGGAGCAGAGGGATACAGATCCTTAGAAAATAGGCGACAGTTTTAGATAGAGGGTCTGGATCGGCGCCGTCTTGGAGAGCCGAAGGGCCTGGTCCTGTGCTGTAATTTTTCTTTGTTCTTTTTGCTCTTTGTACGCCCCCCCCCCCCCCCCCCCCCCCCCCCCCCGACCCACACACACACACACACGCACAAGCACAATGGAGCATTCAAGGGTGGAAGTGCTGGCTGCATACAACAACTTTATCCCACACTGATAAAATAGCCAGGAATGTGAATTGGGGTCTGGAATCCAAGAATTGAATCCTGTCTGCGATTTTAAAATGACACGCAGGTCAGCCTGACTCAGACATAATTTGGATGGTTATATTTACACAAGATGTGGAGATGCCGGAGTTGGACTGGGGTGAGCACAGTAAGAAGTCTTACAACACCAAGTTAAAGTCCAACAGGTTTGTTTGGAATCATTAGCTTTTGGACCACATCTGATGAAGGAGCTGCGCTCCGAAAGCTAGTGATCCCAAACAAACCTGTTGGACTTTAACCTGGTGTTGTATGAATATTTACACAAGACAAGGGAATACACAATGAATGGAAGTACAGAGGACCAGAGGGACCTTGGGGTGTATATCCAAAGATCCCTGAATGCAGCAAGATAGATATTTACCCCCCCCCTCCCTCCCCCCCCCCACCCCCTCCCCCACTGCTGGTACCCCGGTGGTGGAAGGTGTGGACAATGGCAAAACCCACTGACAGTAGCGGGACTGGAAGATTGCACCGCCGGCCAATGGCAGGCAGCTCTGGCGGAGAAAACACACCGGGGCGTGGGAGAAGGGAATTCCTATCTCTGGTGTTTCAATTTTAGGAGTTACATTCAGTGTTGTATGGTATACTGCAGTGATTGATTGTTGTGGCCTGTAAAGATAAATTGACCATTACATTGATCAACAGTGTGTAAATGTTGAGATGCATTACAGTCTATTTCCTATTAGGAAAAGTGCTGTTATGTGTTCAAAACTGAAAATAAACAGTGCTTGGGAATTCTGGTGCAATAATCTGTGTTGAATTACATGACTAGAGCCTTTTAAAACTGAAAAAGACATCAGTAGCTGTCAGAAAAAAACATAGACAATAGCTGATGGAGTGCATTGATTGACAGGCCACCTGATGTAGCTTAAAACGTTTAGTTTAGAATGGCTCTTTTTATTATTTAATAATAATCTTATTGTCACAAGTAGAGTTACATTAACACTGCAATTAAGTTACTGTGAAAAGTCCCTAGTCGCCACATTCAGGCGCCTGTTCGGGTACATGGAGGGCGAATCGGAATGATTTGTTATATATTTCAAAAGACATCTAGAGATTTTCTCACAGTGGTTACTCGGTGAGTGACAATGGGGGATACATGGACATGGAAGGGGTATGGGGGATATCAGGGGGCATGAGAGATAAAGTGTGCATGGTGTTGGGCAGGGACTAGAGAGATGAGGGTTAAGGACCTGACATCCATCACTAAAATTGGGCAAATGACGAGTACACAGAGGTGGACGTTCTAGCCTGCTGGCCATCCGCCTGGCTATGTTGCCGCTCGGGCTTGCCACTGGACAAAATTTCCCAATTCAGCCTTCCCACCTCCATGAAAAGCAGCCAAACAAGTCCCGAAATAATGACCTTATTGCCAACCATTCCTAGCATTAAGCAAGTTTAAATTAAAGGTTTGTTCAATTAAGTAAACAACCATCACTGTGAAACTGTCACCCTCATTCTTAGCCTATGAGGGAATGAATTGAAGATTTATTTTTCTGAGAGCCTGAAGAACAATCTAAACTGTGTTTCCTTTTTTTCATATTTAATAAGAGTTTAAAGCATGTTTAAAAAACTGAAAATGTTGGAAGTAACACAGCAGATTTTACAGCATCTGAAAGAATTAAAGCATAGGGGCAGGTCCTTCATCAGCATATATATGGATTAACGGTCCTGTCCAATTTAATTGCCATGCGCTGACACTTTCCAACAACATCACTGAGTTAGAAGAGAGAGCAGAAACCCTAGATTACTTTTGCTCTTTCTACCCTAGCACTAAAACATGGAAAGCAATTGTGTACTCCTTAACAGAACCGTAACTGAAATTAGTTCAATTAGAACACAGCAAGGATCTGGACTGATGACTGACTAAATATCACAAAACTGCAGACCTATTTGTGATGCACCTGCACTGTTTGGGGGTGGAAACAATAGAATGTCTGTCATTTTAGTGGAGATTATTCCACATAGAAGCTGCTCTGCTTGGCTATTCAAGAATTGCAGATCAGAGAAATCCAATATTTTGTAGATTGGAGATGTTAGGACAGAAGAAGGCTGAGAGGGGACTTAGAATCATAGAATTTACAGTGCAGAAGGAGGCCATTCGGCCCATCGAGTCTGCACTGGCTCTTGGAAAGAGCACCCTACCCAAGGTCAACACATCCACCTTATCCCCATAACCCAGTAACCCCACCCAACACTAAGGGCAATTTTGGACACTAAGGGCAATTTATCATGGCCAATCCACCTAA
This sequence comes from Scyliorhinus canicula, assembly GCF_902713615.1. Lineage (NCBI taxonomy): Eukaryota > Metazoa > Chordata > Chondrichthyes > Carcharhiniformes > Scyliorhinidae > Scyliorhinus > Scyliorhinus canicula. The sequence goes on along the minus strand of NC_052161.1, from coordinate 107,160,503 downwards.
CCTGCACATCTTTGGACTGTGGGAGGAAACCGGAGCACCCGGAGGAAACCCACGCACACACGGGGAGGATGTGCAGACTGCACACAGACAGTGACCCAAGCTGGAATCGAACTTGGGACCCTGGAGTTGTGAAGCAATTGTGCTATCCACAAGGCTACCGTGCTGCCCTTTTGTTGGACTTGTTGGAGGTTTTCAAGATCTTGAGGGAATGGACATGGTAAATAGTGGGGAACTGTTCCCATTCAACAGCATCAAAAACTAGAGGACGCAGATTCAAAATAATTAGCAAACGAAGTAAAAGTGATGTGAGGATTTATTTTCTCACCCAGAGGATGGTAGGAGTCTGGAATGAATTCCCTGAGAGGGTGGTGGAGGTAGGTTCGATCAAGGTGTTAAAAAGGGAATTGGACAGTTATCTGAAAAGGAAGAATGTGCAAGGTTACAGGGATAAGGCAGGGTAGTGGGACTAGGTAGAATGTTCTTTCGGACAGCCAGTGCATCATGAATGCCAAATGACCTCCTCCTACACTGTAAAGATTCTGTGAAAAGGAATGATGACCATAAATGGGCCTTTTAGTCTGTATGAATCAGAGGTTCATTGTCTTGTTTAGTTGTGGTGGATGTTTTGCAGAGCTAGAGTCAGGTTAGAACCTGGTTGACAATCAAGCAGTGCTAGAATCATCTAGAGCTTATGGGCGGAATCTTACCATATTTTTTCAAAGTGTCGGGCTCAGACTGAAAACTGGCATGTAGCTCTCCAGTTGCACAGACTAGTTTTCACTCCAAATCTTGAGCTCTTTAAAGAAAGGAAATTGGTGGACGTGGTTTACTCCATCACTTTGGTGGAACAGGAGCTGACAGAGCTGGCAATCGGCTCCACAGATTGGTGCTGCATCTTTAAAGGGTGGCCCGATCAGAAAAGTGTTAATTTCTCCCCCACCCAACCACAAAGGTATTGGGGGCTCCCCGCCAATCGGGGGTGTCTGACAGTGCCAATCTATAGGTTCCTGGGCTCTGCATGGTCATTTTTCTTTCCCCCGAGGACTACACGTACCATTGCACCCTAGGAGGAATCACCTTGACTGTTCCTTGTTTTTAAAAAGCTGTTGCAAATCTGACTGAGGTAACGGCACATTGGCGAGTTATGAATGTTTAGTGAGGGGAAATCCTGTGGTAGGGGGTCCTTTAATATTAATGTAATGCATTTACATGAGGCTCTCGCCCTTTGTGGGCATGAACCTCAGAACGTCGCTAGCGAAGGTGGGGAAAAATTGCGTTTCCCAATTTTCTCTGGCTTTTCCGTCCACATCACTGTTTTCTCTGATGGCGATCACAGGCTGAAAATCACCCCGTTGACTCATTTTGTTGCTGCCCTTGCCCAATTGATCTGAACCACCACCCCTGAAAAGTCTGTGTTCAAAATATCCAACTTGCCTATTCTTCAACCTGACAGCAGAGCATTGTCATAAAGAAGTTGAGGGGGCAGCACGGTGGCACAGTGGTTAGCACTGCTGCCTCACGGCGCCGAGGTACCTGGTTCGATCCCGGCTCTGGGACGCTGTCCGTGTGGAATTTGCACATTTTCCCCGTGTTTGTGTGGGTTTCGCCCCCGCAACCCAAAGATGTGCAGGGTAGGTGGATTGGCCATGCTAAATTGCCCTTAATTGGAGAAAATGAATTGGGTACTCTAAATTTATATGAAAAAAAAAAACAAATAAAGAAATTGAGGAACCAAAAATCAGTAGAGGCTGAACTTGGGATTGATTACTGAAAGTTTAATTTTTATTCAGTGTGCCTAAATGATATACTGTACCCCTTTAAATATTTAAAGTGACTATGTACCACCATTTACAATCATAAACATTATTGAATTGCATTTTCTATTATAGGTGTTATAAGTTGGCTGTTCACGTGGAAGCATTCAGAAGAAAAGGAGACTTTAGCATCAAATTTACAGTTTTTCTTAAGAACCTTTTCTACCATCCACCAAACCCACCTTTCATCAGGGCAGAAACTAAAATGGAAAGTGATGATGACCCTTTGGTGCAGCATCTATGGTTGGAGGAAGAAGAGGACGATGTGTTGGTCAACTCTTATAGAGGTCAAAGCCTGTGCAAGAAATGCCACTGTAGCTTTAAAAGATTATTCTATGACTTGAATGTTAAAGGCTTTTGGGGAGTAGTTGGGTGGATATTTACAAACCCATATTGCACTGCCTTAATATTAGTGATAGGTTGCATAATCCCAACAATTCTGACTGTTGTTATGCTTATGCATTGTTCTGCTCTCGACATAGATATATCCTACAACGCCTTTGAGATACGTAACCATGTGTCCTCGCAGCGCTTTGATGCACTGACCCTTGCTTTAAAATCACAGTTTGGGTCTTGGGGGAGGAACAGGCGTGATTTGGCTGAGTACACATCTGCAACCTTGGAAAAACTCATTATTGAAGAGCTTCAAAAACTGCACAATAATGCTTCGCAGGTTAGCGATATCTCCTTTTTTAAAGCTATTTACAGATCAAATAAAGCCCAACAGCCTGATGGAATTCAACTGCGGAAAAGAGACTTATTCTCGCACCCTGTGATCAAGGAAAGCTATGATGGATATAGAGTGCAGCAAGCAAGGGCCATGCCACACAAGAACTATCCAAACACCTACATTAATGGGGATACTCAGACACATGCACTGTGGAGGATGGAGCTGGTATTTCTGGCAAGAGGTGATGATGAAAGGAATATTTTCACGGAAGAGCGTTTGTTGACGATTCATGACATTGAAAAAAAAGTCATGGATCATCCTAGGTTTCGAGAGTTTTGCTGGAAGCCTCATGAAGTCCTCAAAGACATGCCACTTGGTTCATATTCCTATTGCTCACCTCCCAGTTCTCTCATGACATATTTTTTCCCGACAGCACAAGGTGGAAGGATTTACTACGATGGGATGGGGCAGAAATTGGCAGATATTCATGGTAAGTTCTCATTTAATCTTGGTCAATAAGTTAGAAAAATTGTAAGAATTGAGACCTGACTTGAGTCTTGTTGATGTATGGTTTGATTTTAATTCACAATGCTTCTGAACCGTTATGTGTCCCATTTTGTTAATAATTATTCTAAAGCAATGTATAGGTATTAATCATGGAGACAACTTGCCTTCCATCATGTTTGGTCAGCAGTTGAAGGAAGAAATCCGAAGGAAAGCAATTTTCCATTAATAAGAATTAATGGCCACTAACCAATTAGCCAAGTTACAGTTTTTTAAATAATGAATGCTGAGTCGAAGAATGTAAAAAGAAGGCACTGAAAACAATAGCAGGATGCTCAAAACAAGGGAAGATAGATGAATTTCTAATATATGTGGAGCAGAACATTGAAGAGTGATTGCTAAAGGTGATCATAAATGAATGATGCAGCAGCTACCTTCGTAAGAGCTTGCAGCAAGTTTCAGGGTGAATCTGAACTGATTCGTTCTGTTGTTTATTGAGGGTGAAAATTGGATTCACTTCCAATTTTAAAATTTGTAATGGGCAATTGCTCAGAGAACTAGAGGGTGCAACTAATGTGACATAATGTTGGCTTTCCCAACTAAATACAGGGTTTTATATAATGGCCGAAAATATTTATTTTCCAACTGATTTCGCAGCTTGGTCAGGCAGAAGTATTGACCAGTAGTTAAGAAAAACTAATGTCTGCTTGCAAGCAATATAAACTGAATAGTGCAACTTTTAAAGGGGTGCAAGAACAGGTGTGCACAGAAATCCTTGAAGGTAGCAAGGCAAGTTCAGAAGGCTGTTAAGGCTTGTAGGATCCTTGATTTTATAAATAAAGACAATAGGCGGGATTTTCCGCGTGTCCCACCATTGCCAATGTGGTTTCCCATTTAATGCACCCCTTCCTGCTGGGAAATCCATGGCAGGGGTTTGCCATCAGCGGAACCTGAAGATCCCTTCAGCGAGAACACAGAAAATTCTGGTTACAGAATACAAAAGCACAGAAGCTATGCTAAACCTTACATAGGTTAGGCCCCAGCTGGTGAATTGGAGTCAATTCTGGGTGCTGTTATGGGAACGGAGTTTTAAGAACCCCAAAATGTATCATGGAGTTCAGCGACCTCTCCCTTTAATGTATTGTTGCTTTTGAACCACACAGCTTGGTCTCCAGGTGTGGTATTACAATTATGGACACATGGGTTTTTAAACACAAAACAATATTTATTCCATGAATTCAACTTAACCTTTTCAAATAAACATTGGATCATTTACCACCCCTTACTCCAAAGATAATCCCGAAAATAATACAACACTAAATAATCCCTCAAAATGTTCCTTCAAACCTCCAAAAGACTCAACACCTTTAACAACAGAAACACACCATGTTAAAGACATTACTATTATGAGTTAAATCACCCAAATGATTCCGAGATAGTCTTTCATGGCGGACATCACCACAGATCCAGCTCACTGCAAACACAGACACACCCAAGTTTTTTTTCTCAAAACTGGCTTTCTCCTTTGAAACAGCTCACAGCAAAAACAGCCAGGCACTTTTCAGCTGCTCTCTCTCAAACTGAAACTAACTCCCAAAAAGCAGAAGTGAGCTCAACTCAGCTACCCCCACCCTCTGACATCACTTCAGTAATATGAGCTGCTCCATTTCTTAAAGGGACATTGCTTAAACATCAATTTCTTAAAGGTACTCTCACATGACAGTGTCCCGCTTTAGGAAGACGTTAAGGCCTTAGAGAAGTTGCAGAGAAGATTAACTAGAATAGTGCCAGAACTTAGGGACTCCTGTTATCTGAAGCGGCCCATTAGCTGTTTATTTTTAGAGCAGAGGAGGCTAAAGGGTAATTTAATGGAGGTGTTGAAAATCATGACGGATTTTTATAGAGTAAATGAGAAGAAACTGTTTTCATTGGTGACAGTAAGGTAATAGGAGGACACAGTTTTAAACTCACCTGCAAAAGAACCAGAAGTAACACGAAAATTTGTTTTGTTACTCAGAAATTACTATAACCTGGAATACAATGGCATGGATTCTCCAACCCCCCGCCGGGTCGGAGAATCCCTGGGGGGAGGCGTGAATCCTGCCCCGACGCCGGCTGCCCTATTCTCCGGCGCTGTTTTTCGAGCGGCGGCGGGATTCCCGCCTAGCCGGTCAGGGGCCTTTGACAACGGCCCCCCCCCGGCGATTCTCCGGGCCCCGATGGGCCGAGCAGCCGTCCAGTTTTGGCCATTCCGCCGGCATGAATTACTCACCTCACACACGGCGGGACCTGGCAGGTGAGTGTGCGGGGGCGGTCCTCGATGGGGATGCTGGGGGATCCCACGGTGGCCTGGCCCGCGATCGGGGCCTACCGATCTGCGGGCGGGCTAATTCCGTGTGGGGACTTATTTCCTCCGCGCCGGGTCCCTGTAGGGCTCCACCATATTGCCCGGGGGCCAACGCGGAGAAGAGAACCCCTGCGCATGTATGGAAATACGTCGGCCGGTCCACGCATGTGCGAGATCACGTCGGCCGTTCCACGCATGCTCGAACTCGCGCCAGCCCTTCGGCACCGGCTGGATCAATGGGGACGACTCCGGCGGCAACCTAGCCCCCTAGAAAGGTGAGAATTCCTCACTTTGGGGGGCTGTTAACGCTGAAGTGGTTGGTGCAGCTTTCCCGCCGGCGTGTGTATATAGCCCTATTTTCAGAGAATCCCGCCCAATGTGTATCGGGGGTATGGAAGCAGATTCAATAATCTCTTTCAAAAGAGCACTGAATAAATTCTTGAAGTGGAAAATTATTCAGGGCTGTGGAGAAAGTGCAAGGGATTGGAGCTAGCTTATTTTATAAATTTATAGTTTTAGAGCTGCACAGGCCTAATGAGTTAATTGGCATCCTTCTGTGCTGCATCATTCTGTGAATCAAAATATATCTCATTTTACCACACCACATTTAGAAAATGTTTGTTTGAAAATGAAATCTAACCAACTTTTCATTTGACCCAAGGGACCATGAGCAACAAAATCTTGAATTTGAGCTTATACTTGATCAGTTAAAGCTACCTGAACATACTGAATTATGTTGTTATTATAAACGATTTTATATGAAACTGCCTGTAACAAATCCCATTAATTTCTACACTTGCCCTGGAAAAATGAGACTTTCTGCCAGCTCCTGTTATTTTTAATTAAACAGTCCCAGAGGCATTGGTCATGCTGGGAATTGTGTGATCACTTGTTCCAAATAACACATTTGTACCAACTATGGCAAATTCATTTTTCTGAGCTACCATTCCATTCACTTTACAATTTCTCTGCTGCATGAATATGCAAAATCTAAAATTTTGGTTCTTGAGCATGTTTTATATCTAATTACTGTTACTTCAGTTTCATCAGCTTCGGCTAGCATACTGGAGTAGTGGCATATGTATCATGATCTGGGATAATTAATGCCCCAGAACTCCTGGAGAAATATTTAAATGAGTATCTACGACAATTTCTTGGCTCTTGTCCCAAGATTGTATTTTTGTTTTCAAAGCCCACTTTGAACGCTGCAAGAGAAATGGTTTTATTTATGTCAGAGCTTCGAACAGAGTAAATTATAAGATTTAGTTTGTGACCAAATGTAAGTTTTGTTGTCTTTAATCAGAATTTTGGAGCATGAAGCACAGGCAGTTAAAGGGTTGGCTTTCAATGCTGAGCTGAGAGGAAGGAGACATACACAAAAAGCCAGAGAATGGAAGCATTTGGCAGGTGGAAATCATAGTGGTGAAGGAGGTAACACAGATAGAAATAAATGAGTGCATGTAACATTTAGGGCGTGATTCTCCTGTTTCCACACTAAATGCTCCCGTCAGGGCAAAAAACAGGGTGATTTCTGCTGGCGCTAAGAGCAATGCCACCTAGAATTTTCTTTTCATAGGATCGGGCTTTACGTTGGACCTATTAGGGGCAGGGCCAAAACCCACTGACAGGTCCTGCTCCTCAGAGATCAGGGCACCATTTTCAAAAGGCATCCCGATCTGAGAATACTGTTACCACCAACCCCCCCCACCCCCCACCCCACCCCAATCACTGGCAAGGCTCCCCATAACCCTCTGCCCCAATACCTCCCTCCCATAGTCCCCCTTTTCAGACCCTTGGCAGTGCCAACCTGGCCTTGCAATCTGGGGAAGAGGGTGGTTTGGGGGTCAAGGGGTTCAGAGGGAAGTACTTCAGGGGAGATGGGGTCGGAGGCCTTGGGCTGTGCTGCAGGGGCTCAGGTCTAGGATCATTCGTGGGATTTGGCTGGTCTTCCCATCTGCAGCCTTTAAACCCATTAGACTGTCTCCAACATGTCAACATTAAAGATGGATTGGCCATGCTAAATTGACTTTTAGTGTCCAAAAAGGTTAGGAGGGGTTATTGGGTTACGGGGATAGGGTGGAAGAGAGGGCTTCAGTGGGTCGGTGCAGACTCGATGGGCCGAATGGCCTCCTTCTGCACTGTATGTTCTATGTGTGAGAATAAAGTGAAAATGTTCCCATCTACAGCCCTTAAACTGTCAGCATTATAAAATGAAACATCTGGCAGCACAGTGGCTCAGTGGTTAGCATTGCTGCCTCATGACGCCGAGGTCCCAGGTTCGATCCTGGCTCTGGGTCACTGTCTGTGTGGAGTTTGAACATTCTCCCCGTGTTTGCGTGGGTTTCGCCCCATAACCCAAAAACGATGTGCAGGGTAGGTGGATTGGCCACGATAAATTGCCCCTTAATTGGAAAAAATGAATTGGGTACTCTAAATTTATTTTTAAAAATAAATAAATAAAATGAAACATCTGTGAGACGAAGGTAAAGGTCTACCCTCTAATGTGGTGGAAACCTTTGAAGTGCTTTTTTCACAGTCAGTTTCATTGGCCTTTATCTTTTTCAAGCCTGTGTGAATGCCCAGAAGCCGAAAAGCCTTGAACTACATTATTTGCATTCAATTTCGCCGACGATTGCCTTTTAAAACCCTCTTGGGGCATTTTTGCAGAGATGGATTAATGGAATGGGTAGCTAATCAAGCTCATTAATAGTCTATTGAGACCAATAAAAGACCAGCTGGAATTTTTTGAGAGTGAAGTTAGGAGATAGAAATGGATATTCTTTATGATAATGATGATGGGAACAGAAGTATGCCATCAGATCCTCAAACTTTTTAAAAAATTGTTTCATGGGGTGTGGTGCCCGATCGAAAGACCTCCTTGGGCCCGACTTGTGACACGAGAGGCCTCTTGTGAGATTTGCGATGGGCGGAGTGCCTCGCGAGATCTAACGAGATCTTGTGAGATGTCATTGGGCGTGATCCGGATTTACATATTTCAGTGAGCAATTAGACTCACTTAAATATGTCAGCGCCTGATTGTCCCAAGGCCCGGGGGACCTCGCCATGGTGCCATTTAATACTGGTCCACACAAACATGGGCCAGACATAATGGCATCTGTGGATGGGGAAGGGGTGTCTTCCAGGCCATCGGAGGCCCCCGGGTGGTTGACTGGCAGTGCCAAGGTGCCCAGGTGCTAGGTTGCCCATGCCGGGGAATTGGGCCTGGGGTGCCATTCCCTTATGCGGAGTGGTGAGGGGGGTCATGGATTCTCTAACAGTTGAGTTGGGGGGTTGGATGGGTTTGGAGGCCATGATGGGGGGTGGGGGGGGGGGTTGTGAGATTGAGGCGGCATTTAAAAATGGCCCCCCCAATCTCTTCCTGCCCTGACGAGCTGAGCTGATCAGTACAGGAAATTAAAGTAAATGCGGCTTTGGCAGGCCGTTCCTCGCCGCGACCAAAAAAGAGCAGTGTCCAGTTTGATAACAGGGTCTTTCTCGGTGCTGCAGGTGCCAATAAACACCCAGTTAAACGCGCCAAAACGGGTCTCTGTTTTTACCAGTTAAATCATGCCCATGGATTACATTGGCAAGGCCAGTATTATTTGCCCATGAGGATAATTAAGAATCAACCACATTACTGTGGATCTGGAGTCTCATATAGATCATGCCAAACCTGGCAGGAATGGAAGATGTCCTTTCCTAAAAGACATCGGTGATCAAGATGGGTTTTTACAACAATCAACAATGGTTTCCTAGTCACCATTACTGAGACGAGCTTTATATTCCAGATTTTTATTCCGAGATTTGAACCTGTGTCCCCAGATCATTAGTCTGGATCTCTGAATTACAAATCATTAACGCCTTGGTCTACCTTAGATGTGTTTGGTAGATGGATTGGCCACGCTAAGTTGCCCCTTAATTGGAAAAAATGAATTGGGTACTCAAAATTTATTTTAAAAGTATCATCTTTGTTTCAGTGAAATCTGAGAGTTTTGCACTATTGAAGTATAAAATACTTCAACAATTTCTATTCCCCATGTAGAATCTATATTGAATGTTGTAGTGTGAGTACCTGGCACATATGATGTTAAACTCTGTTGGTAACTCAATAATAAGAATTAGAAAGCCGGTCTTGACTTCTTCGACTCCCAAGTTTATTGTGTTCAGCAATCACTTTTCCAAAACCACAATGCCACCTGTATCCTGTATATTTGGTGCAGTCTATTAAACAATAAGTGCAGCCCATTAAACAATTAAAACCCCAATTCCAGCGAGGGAACATTAACTCTTTCCTAACAAATGAACTAAGCCCACTCCTAACAAAAGAAAATGATTAATTAAAAATTAATTAAAAATTAATCACAACTGAATAGGCATCTTTAAAACCCCAACAAAAGCTATGATTCGATGTTTCCAAGAACATTGCACTAAAGCAAGGAAGACTCTTAAGGAGTTGATCCAGGCAGTCATTGTTGAATATATTTAAATGCTGAGATCATGAACATCATTACAGCAGGAACCTGCCAAAACTGGTAAACACAGGAAAAGCCTTTGTGATGAACCAGATGGCGGCACCATTTTGGATTTTCGGAAACCTTTGAAGCGGAACCTGCAAGTTAATAATTATGACCATTAATCAGAAATCTCCTCTCCCAAACGTATATGTATTTATTCAAGGCCCAGATCAATCACAAATTTGGGAGAAGAAGATTCCTTAGAAACATGATTGCTTCAAGTCTGGATGAAAAGACAGAAGCTGAACAAGTTAACACACTAGCCTGATTTTTCCAGCCGGTCCCGCCGATGGGATTTTCTCGTCTTGCTGATTCCAAACCCCCCTGTGGGTTTCCCGGCACATGGGGTGCATACAACTGGTAACCATATTGACAGCAGCGGGAACAAAAATCCTGTCGCTGATCAATGGCAGGCCGCCACAAAACATGCTGTGGTGGTGCAAAGAAAATCACGCCCACTGTTTCATTCAGTAGGCCCGATAGCCGACTAAATTTAATAAACTTGTCCAGCAGCCAGGATAACCTATCAGCTCTTTCATTAATGAGTTGTACAGAATGGCTGAATACTGTGAAATCTGAACTAGCCAGGGGAAGTAATAATTATGTAAATACCAGGGGTAAAGGTGGGATAGAATTGTTGTAGAATTGGTGGACAATGCACTCTCAGACATGTTTCAAATTAAGGTACATCTAACCTTTGAGATGGAAATCTGAAATCTGTTTGCAGCACTGATCCATATTAAGGGAAGAAAGAAAACCATGATACAAAGGGAAGCAATACCCTAATCAGAGTAGTAGAGCAGGCACATCTGTGGGCAAAGTGCCTCCACGGGCATGATCAAAGTCCGGCAATTTAAGCCGAGTGACTTCAATGTAACCGAAGCTGTGCAAAGCCAAAACATAAAAAAGTACTGAAGATTCCATGAGGGTTCATGAGCTTGAGACAGCACAAAGAAGACTCACAATTATGCTTCTTGAATGAGGTCAAAGATCCTGGATTTTCAGTATGGAATGTGGACATCTTGGTTAATGGCCATCCCACAAACTTTTAAGTTGGCCACAGGAGCCAGTGTTAATATCCTATTGGACAGAGAACTATGGCTGGTGACCCAATACACTTGTATGGAGGAGAAGGCATCAAACTCTCGGTGAAAGGTACATTGCAGGCAACTCTCGGGTACAAGGCAAATAATCTGAGACAACAACCAGGATTGTTCACTGCTCAACGGAAAAGCCTGCCTTAAACTTAACCTTTTACAAAAAAGATGATGAGGTCAACCAACAAGATTCTGGCTCCCGAGTATGAAAAGGAGTTGCCGAAGTTCTTTACAGGAATGTGGCTACTGAGGAATGCATTCCAGATTGCACAGAAGAAGGATGCTAAACTAGTGTTCCTGTTCATGCCACAACAGAGACCCCACTGTCTTATGGAAACAAGTACAGCAGCAGGTGACAAGCTTGGGGGGTCGTCGTCTCTCCAGTCACGCAGCCAACCGCATGGTGTTTCAGGGGATGGTCTCAGTCCCAAAACCAAATCCATCCAACTGCATTTGCGTTGACTTGACACTGCTTAATAAAGCCGTAGACAGAAAAGTTCATCCAATGTCCTCAGGGAACAAAAGCCTGACTAAACTCTCTCAAGAGCACAGTGTAGTCAAAGTTGGGCGCCAGCAGCGGCTTTTGGCAACTTCCCCTAGATGAAGAGTCCATGTTGCTGACCTTTTTTATGTCCCTTAGCAGATTCTGCCTCAACCGCCTGTTTTTTGGAATCACCTCAGCACTGGAAATATTTTGATGAACAATGTCAGCCATTTTGCAAGGCCTACATTGTTTTGGTTCGTGGCACAACAGTGGAGGATACCACAAATGACACTCAGCAGTCTGTGAAGCAGGGCTGGTGCTGGAGAACTGCGAGATGTCAATTTGGTTCCTGGGACATATTAGCAATACAGACCTTAATGGGGACCCACGGAAAAAAAAGCTATTAGCGAGTTCCCAACCCCATGCTTGATTCTCGACTTCCGGAGATTTGTGGGGATCAGGACACCAGTTAGCAGAATTCATACTAAATTTGGACCGCACACAACCTTTAAGACATCTACTTAAGAAAGACAAATCAGTCCTTGGACACATCAAGAGGAAGCATTCATTCGTATCAAAGTGATGCTGCTCTCAACTGACATTCTGACCCACTTTGTCCCACCGCCATGATCGCTGATGTTTCATCCAGTGGCCTCCGAGCACTTTTATTTCAAGAGCAATTCGATGCAAATTGCCAACTGGTGTTCCAGAAGACTGTTGGACACAGAGACGAGGTATGCCATCATCTAAAAAGAAACTCTTGCAGTCAGGTGGGCGGGCAAGAACTTTTCAGACTAAGTCATTGGCTTCAAGTCGCAATTGAGACAGACCAGCGGCCACAGGTCTCATTGCTAGATACAAAGGAGCTGGTAAAGGTGTCTCAGAATCCAGAGATTCTGCCTGCACCTCATGAGGTTTTTCCACGAGACAGTATAGGTCCAGGGCGAAAAGCAAAAAACAGCATACACACTTTCCAGGTTCAGATTGGACCTTCTAATAAAACAGGATATCAACCTGAGTGAGGAGCTTGAATCTTACTCCCAATTGGCAAAAAAATATCTGCCAGAGACTGCAAGTAAATTCCAAAGATTTGCCATGGTCTAATGAGAGATGAGGAGTGTGTTGCATCCCGTTACTGCCAACAAAGGTGGGTCTTTGGCGCTGTGAGGCAGCAGTGCTAACCACTGTGCCACCAGGATGCCCTCAAATAGCACTGCTAGCCTACAGGTTCACTCTGTTGCAATGTGGTCAGGCCCCATTCAAAGTCCTGATGGACAGAAAACTCCACATATAACTCAATCGTACCGAAAAAAATAATACTAGGGTTAATAGCCAAGGATTATCAGGACATCCAACACATCGAACAGTCCTACAGACGGAAGCAGGACGAGATCTACAATAAAAGATACTGCAGCAAATACTTCCCATAGCCACAAAAAGGGCAGCAAGATCTTCTAGAGAGAGAGGGCACTATCATTTCAAAAGATGTTAGCACCCCAGACGGTATGGTTAGAGGAAACAAAGAACATACAGTGCAGGAGGAGGCCATTTGGCCCATCGGGACTGCACCAACCCACTTAAGCCCTCATTTCCACCCTATCCCCGTAACCCAATAATCCCTCTGAACCTTTTTTGGACACTAAGGGCAATTTAGCATGACTAATCCACCTAACCTGCACATCTTTGGACTGTGTGAGCAAACCGGAGCACCCGGAGGAAACACATGCAGACACGGGGAGAGAGTGAAAACTCCACACAGACAGTGGCCCAAGCGGGACCCTGGAGCTGTGAAGCAACTGTGATAACCATTGTGCTGCCGTGCCCCCATTGCAGATAATGCAGAGTTTGTTAAGACGATGGTGGCAACAGGAATACAGTTTATCTTGGGTAATGATATAGCTGGATCGCAGGCGGGAGTGATGCCTACTGTGGCTGATAAGCCAGTGGAAAATCAGACAACTGAAGTGTTGAAGGACAAATATCCTAGGATTTTACGGATTGTGCAGTAACAAGGTCGCAAAGTCACAGGTTAAGACAAGAGCAGAAATCAAAGGATGAAGTTGAAGTGCAATTTTCAGAAACGATTTTTGATCAGATGGTTGGAAGCAGAATAGGTGGTCGATGAGGCGGATATTTTTAGCTCCGGAAAACTGGCGGAGTTACAACAGAAAGATATAGAAATAAAACAGATGTATCAGAAAGCATACACAGAAGAGGAATCTGAGTGTATACCAGAATGCTATTACCATAAAAGTGATGTCTTGATGAAAAAATGGAGACCTTTACATATGCAAGCAGATGAAAAGTGGGCAGAAGTTCATCAAGTGGTATTGCCGGTAGGGTATAGAAAGGAGATGTTGCGAGTAGCACATGAGGTACCAGTGGGAGGTCATTTGGGAGTAAGAAAAACTCAAGGTAAAATACAAAAACATTTTTATTGGCCTGGACTACATAAAGATGTAGTTAAATTTTGTCGATCATGTCACACATGTCAAGTGATCGGGAAACCTCAAGCACTGATAAAACCCATGCCCTTAATACCCATTCCAGCATTTGAGGAAACATTTAACAGAGTCTTAATTGATTGTGTTGGACTGCTTCCTAAAACTAAAAGTGGGAATCAATATCTTTTGACTATAATGGATGTGTCTACTAGGTTTCCAGAGGTCAGTCCAGTACGCAATATTACAACTAAAAAGATTGTGGAGGAGTTGCTTAAACTCTTTACTAGATATGGACTACCCACAGAAATACAATCAGATCAAGTATCACATTTTACCTCAAGGTTATTCAAAGATGTTATGGATAGCTTGGGAATAAAACAATTTAAATCAACTGCGTACCATCCAGAATCGCAGGGAGCGTTAGAAAGGTGGCATCATACATTAAAGACAACGTTGAGGGCTTATTGTCAAGATTATCCAGAGCATTGTGATAAAGGAATTCCATTCGTACTGTTTGCAATTAGGGATGCACCTAATGAGTAAACCAAATTCAGTCCTTTTGAACTAATTTTTGGTCATGAGGTAAGAGGACCACTTAAATTGATTAAGGAAAAATTGGTGAGTGAGCAGTCATAACTTACATTATTGGACTACGTGCCAAATTTTAGGGAACGACTAAATAGAGCAGGAGAATTGGCTAGACAACATTTAAAAGTTGCACAACATGTGATGAAACGGGTAGCGAACAAGAAAGCAAAAGTTCATAGTTTTGCCAGTGGAGATAAAGTTTTTGTATTGTTACCAGTAGTAGGTGAACCTTTAAAAGCAAGGGTTTTGTGGACCTTATCAGATTGAAAGAAAATTAAGTGAGGTGAATTATGTGGTAAGAACGCCAAATAGAAGGAAATTCACCGAGTGTGTCATGTGAATATGCTTAAAAGGTACTTTGATAGGAAAGGAGAGCAAAAGAAGGAGGTTTTATTGATTCTAACTCAGTGAAGAACCAAATCCAGATGACTTTGAATTTGACATACCTCAAATTAAATTGGAAAACGAGGATGTTCTTAAAAATTGGGATAAATTGTTGAGTTACCTTCCAGAGGACAAACACACTGACCTGAAAGAGTTAATGATATCACATGGGCAAGTTTGTGGAGGTAAGTCGGGATGCACTAAAATGGCCAAATGTGATGTAGATGTTGGAAATGCTGTTCCAATTGGCACAGGTTAACAAGGAAATTGAAAGTATGCTTTAAAATTGCATAATTGAAGTGGGTTGCAGCCAATGGAGCTCACCCATAGTGATGGTACCAAAACCGGACGGTATGCAACGGTTGTGTGTGGACTATAGAAAGGTTAAGGCAGTTACAAGAATGGTCTTATCCTATCCCGGGTTTGGAGGATTGCATTGAGAAGGTGGGACAATCAGTTTTATTTCCAAACTGGATTTACTTAAAGGTTACTGACAGGTACCTTTATCCGACAGGGCGAAGGAGATTTCAGCTTTTGTGACTCCAGATGGTATATACCAATTCAAAGTTATGCCATTTGGCATGAAAAACGCCCCAGCCACATTTCAACTGACAAAGCTGTTTCATGATTACCCAATTGTGCGGTATACATCGACGATCTGGAAATTTTCAGTCAGACATGGAAAGAACATTTAAAACAGCTGATGCATTTATTCGATCGACTTCAAGAGGCGGGTTTGGTGATAAACCTAGCAAAAAGTGAATTTGGAAAAGCCCAAGTCACTTTCCTTGGCCATACAATCGGACAGGGTTGAATGGTCCCAAGGGATGTGAAAACAAAAGTTATTGGGGAGTTTCCAATACCCTCGACACAAAGGGAAATAATGCAATTTCTTGGCATGAGTGGATTTTACCAGAAATTTGTGCCGAACTTTAGCAGTGTGGTTGCTCCACTTCCGGACTTGCTAAAGAAGCGTAACAAATTTAAGTGGACAGCGGAGTGTCAACAGGCGTTTGTCTGCCTAAAGGCTGTGTTAACCAGTGCTCCTCTGTTGGAGAATTATAAGGGGCTCTGTAATCGGATTGAACTAAAGTAACTGACCTCAAAGAGAAATGAAAATGAAAATCGCTTATTGTCACAAGTAGGCTTCAGTGAAGTTACTGTGACAAGCCCCTAGTCGCCACATTCCAGCGCCTGGTCGGGGAGGCTGGTACGGGAATCGAACCGTGCTGCTGGCCTGCTTGGTCTGCTTTAAAAGCCAGCGATTTAGCCCAGTGTGTTAAACCAGCCCCTAAACCAGCCCGAGGCGTGGAGAAACAAATGGATCATGCAGAGACCTTCTTGTCCAAAGAGACTGTCAATCAAGAGGTATTCCAGTTGGAGGAAGAAGGGCTAAAATGGACTATGTTTGCGAGTTTTTTTTTGTTAAACAAAAAAGGTATATTCACTGTCAATGTTGTTTAAAAGAAAGTGAAAAGTTGAAAAATGAAACCATCTTAAAGTTGATGGTTATTTTCTTTTCTTGGGGGGAGGTGTCATGTGAATGTCCCTTTAAGAAAAGTGTGCTTTATTAAGTGGCTGAAGTTATGTAATTGTTGGAGTGGAGCTGGGCTCTGCCCTGCTTTTATTTTCGTTTTGTGCTGAAAGCTGTTTTGGCTCTGTTTTTAGTTTTGTTTTCAGTTGGAGAGCTGCATTCAAACCAAGCAGATGTGTATATTGATTTCTCTCTCTGCATTACACCTGTAAAGTGGGCCCTTGTGCTCCCAATAACCAAAATCTATTCAAAGTTGTGGGTCAGGTGAACTCCATAATATACTTTGGTGTTCTCTAAACCCTGACCCAAAATAAGGGCCATAAATGGAAAGAACTTAATTCTGTTGGAAGTGGTCCAGGAGCTGT
Source organism: Scyliorhinus canicula (assembly GCF_902713615.1). Classification (NCBI taxonomy): domain Eukaryota; kingdom Metazoa; phylum Chordata; class Chondrichthyes; order Carcharhiniformes; family Scyliorhinidae; genus Scyliorhinus; species Scyliorhinus canicula. Next base: position 107,143,758 of record NC_052161.1, on the reverse strand, counting down.
CAATCAAAGCTTCTGCAAATTCAGCTCCGGCGGGAGAATGTAGTGTGAAGCCAAATGATTGGGAAGCCTTTAAAGTCAAGCAGAGGACAACTAAAAAGCAATGAGGGGGGAGAAGATGAAATATGAGTGTAGTGTTTGTAGTGTTTTTCAATATATAAAAGGTAATAGAGAGGCAAGAATAGACATTGGACCACTGGAAAATGAGGCTGGAGAAGTAGTAATAGGAAACAAAGGAATGGCAAAGGAGCTGAATAATTACTTTGCATAAATCTTCTCGGCGGAAGACACCAGTGGGATACCAGAAGTTAAGGAGAATCAGGGGGCAGAGGTGAGTATAATGGCCAACATTAAGGGGAAACTGAAAGGTCTGAAGATGGATAAATCACCTGCACCAGATGGGCTACACCCCAGGGTTCTAAAAGGGATACCTGAGGAGATTGTGGAGGCATTGGTGGTGATCTTTCAGGAATCACTGGAGACAGGGAGGGTCTCAGAGGACTGGAAAATGGCTAATGTAACACCCCTGTTTAAGAAGGGAGAGAGGCAGAAAACAGGAAATTATAGGCTGGTTCGCCAGACTTCAGTCATTGGTAAGATTTTTGTGTCCATTATTAAAGATGAGATTGCATAGGACTTGGAAGTGCATGATAAATAGGACTGAGTCAGCATGGCTTTGTCAAGCGGAGGTCATACCTGACAACCCTGATGGAATTCTTTGAATGGTAACAGGAAAGTTAGACAAAGGAGAATCAGTTGACGTGATCTATTTAGATTTCCATAAGGCATTGCATAGTGTTAAACAAGTTAAGAAACCATGGTGTTAAGGGTAAGATACTGACATGGATAGAGAATTGGCTGACTGGCAGAAGGCAAGACCCGTAACTAGTGGTCTCAGGGGCCCATGTTGGGACCACAACTTTTCACAATATACATTAACGATCTGGATGAAGGAACTGAGGACACTGTTGCTAAGTTTGCAGATCATACAAAGATATGCAGAGAGACAGGTAGTGTTGAGTAAACGGGGCTGCAGAAGGATTTGGGCAGGCTAGGAGAGTGGACAAAGAAGTGGCAAATGGAATACAATGTGGAAAAGTGCGAGGTTAGGCACTTTTAGTAGGAGGAATGGAGCTACAGGTTATTTTCTAAATGGGAAAAGTCTTAGGAAATCACAAGGGACTTAGGAGTCCTAGTTCAATGGAAATTCCCATTGATAGTGGCAGGAGCAGAGAATCCCGCCACCAGCGAACAGTACGCCGCCGAGGAACATGCAGCTGGGAGGCTGACGAATCCTGCCATATGTTTTTCAACTTAAATAAGGGCATTCATGAGGGCATGAAAACTGAGTTGGTTAAATTACATTACCTGTACCACAGTGTCATGGTCAGTTAGCTCAACTACCCTGCAGCCCCCATTACATCCAAACAAGCTTAAAAAAAACACAGATCTGTTGGACAATTGTCAAGGCTGAGGCTCCTGTGCTCCTGCCTTCTGAGTCCCATTACCTGCCTCACTTACAATCACACTCTCCTGTCTATGACCCCTGACCAAATCAGAAGACCCTGTCCTAAGAGGGGTGACTGCCTCCTGGTACAAAGTTTCCAGGTAACTTTCCCCCTCTCTAATGTGTCAGATTATCTGTAGTTCAGCCTCCAATTGATAATCTCCAAGCCAAAGGTGCTCAAACTTTAAACACTTACCTCAGATGTTTTTTTCCTGGATCAAACTGGTATCCAGGAGCTCTCACATGTTGCAGCTGTGACACATCACCTGTCCTACAATCATTTAATGTGATCTAATGAACCATTTAATTATCTTATTTAATTGTTTATTTACTTTTGTTTTTATATATTTTATGAACGCACCAGTTGCTGGACTATTTCGAACCTTAGGACTAGAATAAATCTTCGTCACTTACCAGAAATCCACCAAGTAAGTTTCTTCTCCTACAACAGAGAAAGACCATTTCCATAGCATCCCTACACTGCAGAAGGAGGTCATTCAGCCCATTGAGTCTGCACCAGCCCACGACTCCATCCTATCCCCGTAACCCAGTAACACCATCTAACCTTTTGGAAACTAAGGGGCATTTTACCATGGCCAATCCACCTAACCTGCACTTCTTTGGATTGTGGGAGGAAACGGGAGCACCCAGAGAAAACCCACGCAGACACATGCAGAAAGTGCAAACTCCACACAGTCACCCGAGGCCGGAATTGAACCCAGGTCCCTGGAGCTGTGAAGCGGCAGTGCTAACCACTGTGCCACCTGAAAGCTGAGAAAGTTAGAAAGCAAAAAACATAAGAGCATCTCTTTCCCTTCCTTCCCTAACTCCCTTAATTACCCAACTCTAAGTAATCTATTCTAAGTCATACTTCTTGCAGTAAACCTTACCTAAAGCACCTCTTTCCCCATATGCACTGAATTCCCACTTTGATTCCCAAATATACAGATGTTAATGTATAGTCAATAAGGTTGATGGGGTAGACAGCCGAACAGACAGAAGGCATAATCAAAGAACAACAAAGGTATAATTGACCGGTTCCTAAGAAGGAAGGGAGGCAGTAACAAACTTAGCATGTCAGAAAGCGGGCAGGCCATTTTCCAGCCACCAAGCCTGAAGGCCAAGTTTACAGCAAACACACTTCTAAGTCTTAGAGCCAAGGCAATGTAGAAAATCTTCACAACAGCAGTTTTAAAATATTTTTGCTGGACCAGGAAAAAGACAGTTCCCAGAGGGAAAGTCTTACCGTGTTCAGGTATCGTGGATATATTTTGTAACAGGTGTGATAGCAGGACACTTTGAAAATATCAACACGATTACGCAAAGTCAATGTGAATTTATGAAAGAGAAGTCATTTGGACAAACCTGGAGATTTTTGAGGGCATAACTAGTAGAACAGTTACGGATGAGCCATGAGATATGGTGTCTCTGGATTTTCAGAAAGCTTTCAATTAAGTCCCACATAAGGGGCACGCTCGAATTACCACAATGGCACCTGAAAAGCAGCACACCATGGAGGCTGATAGAAGCCGGGAGACCCATTTCCCAGGATCTACCCGGTTTGCAATGCCTCACGAGATATTGCGATGTGAATTCCACCCATTGTGGGCAATATCATGTTTGGCAAGTCTGCATATTAGAGCGAGACAGCTAGTCTCACTTTAATATGCAGTTTCCCAAGGCGCCTGATGCGTTGGGATCTATCCCCTTCGCCTTGAAGACTCGGGCAACCACCGTTCAGCCCTGGTCTTGTTGCACGTTTTACTATGGGCGTAAAACGCGTTTATTGGGGTGTATTAACTTCCAAGTGCTTAACACCGCTAGGCTCTGTTGTATGTATTTATTCAGCTTTAGGAGTCGCCAGTTGCCGTATAGACAACGTCACTAGTATTCCAAGGTCAAGTTCAAAGTAATAAAGACGATACACCGATTAGTAAGGTCCAAACGATAATATTTATTATACAGTAATAATAAATATTCATGCACACACTAAGAGACTAAGCTATGACTAAACTAAAGTAATCAGAATACTTATCTAACAGGAACAGGCAAGGTCAGGGAGCGAGGCCTTCGTCCTGGTCTTGGGCTGCAACCTTCAGCAAGCGTTCTGGTCACTGGGGGTTCTAGCGGGCTTAGTTCGCGTAGCGAGCGTCGTACTGGCACTTACGGTTCGGCGGCTGGTGCTCAACGGCTGGAGTCAGAGTGGATCTTCTAAGTCGTGGTCGGAGCCGGAGCACGGAAAAAACAGACCGGACAACACGAGGTCCCTATCTTTTATAGGGGTTCCATTGTCCTTCCCTCTTCTTGGGCGGGCTCTACCTATTGGATCAATTTCTTATAGATACTGGATTAATTCCCCAATGCGAGGGGGTCTCCGTGATGGAGGGGGCGTTTCTTATGTCCTTTTGTTTGGAGGTTTCTGGTGCCTCGATGTCTGGGCCTTGATTAGAATGTGTCCATTCAGAACCAAATGTATCTATTGTGTGGGTGTTCAAGTCTGATGGCCTCATTAGCATGCAAAGCGTTTTGCCATTTGCACCTAGCTAAGGTCTTCTCACCTGAGCCCAAACTGGTTTCTGCTGCTGCAGAATGCAAACTGCTCTTTGCAGACTGCTGTTCTGGCTAAACTGTCTGTTTCCCAGCAGTCTTAGCGGTTGACCTATTTTGTAGCTCAGCATCCATTTTAGGTGGCTACATTCCCTCCTTGTGATCCTCACAATCAAAATATTGTGAAGGATCACAATGTACGTCGTCTTGAGTGCATCTGGGTTGCCTTCTTTGTGTCCCCTGACCTCTTGCCAGTTCCTGGGCTACTCTATCTTAAACTATGGGAAGAAAACATTTTTACCTAACATTCTACTTGGCGCTATGTCAAAGGGGACATGCATTACCATAAACTGGGAACCTCTACCTATCACAATTATCCCTAACTTTACTTAAACATTTCCTCACACTCTAAAACCTTAACCATTCACACCACAACATCACATTTCCTAACTCGGCAGTCGAGTATAGGACAATACAATACAGGGTTGAATTTTTATTCATTCTTTACACAGTGCTTTATTCATCATGGGGCAGAGGGGATTGATGAAATCGGAAAATCGGAGATCGAACTCCATAGACGGAAGGGCAAGAACGGGAGGCTCTCCTCTTCCACTTCCTCAACCTGAGGGTCTGTACAAGGATAACGAGGATCGCAATCACCAGTAGTGATTCGATTACATATGACATGGAGTACCATGTCATAAATTTAGTGCACCAGGTCTGAACCTCACTGATCAGAGCTGAGCACTGGGGAGTGGTTGTAAGGGAAACATTTACGGTGGGGGTTGTGGGGGAAACGTGTCTTGTTTCCACACAAACAAATATCACAGTTAACAACAGTAGGTGAGCTTCCATCATCTTTATCTTGGTATTCTTCTTTCTTCCTCCTGTATGGACAATCCTTGCTTCGATCCCTGTCTCGACCTTCGAAAGCTATGGGATCAAGCACAGTATCTGTCAATACACAGTTTAAGATCTTTACTTGTTATTGCATCTGTCTTTTATATTCCGATTGACCCTTAAAAAATGACTGGCCAAGTCACACCCTGTGACTCCCCTCATTTTTTTCTTTTTCAAAAGCGAATTTGAAGACCAGAATACACCTAACAATCCTTCTCCTGCGAGCCGTCTCGCAGGCTTTGCTAGTTTACCATCCGAATGTTCCTGGATGTAAATAGCATGTGGGATGGCGGCCGAAGGGCTGCCTAACGAAAAATGAAAACAAAATTTTGAAAGAAACGTCCGAATGAGTTGCGTATGGGCCGCTACGGGTACGAGTTGGATGGGATCCCCGGGTAGGGCGTGCTGTGCCATACCCGAGCTTGGCTGACCAAAGTGGGTTCTCAGACAGGGCGGGTCCTCAGTGCCGTTTGTCCACTGCCTGAGTAACCTGGAGTAAACGGGTACGAATGTGTTAACCGTGACTTGCAGCCTCTATTCGCCGAATAGAGGGGCACCTAAAACAATGGAGCCAAGAAGCTCCGTTCTGAAAACAGGGAACAAGTCGTGAACCGTGTCGGTTCACCAGCGGATACAACTGAAGTTCTCAGAGGTTTCGGCAGAGAAACTATTGGGTGTGTTGGAACCGAAGTTCTCAAAGGTTTCTGCGGACAAACTAACGTGTATGTGAGGTGGTCACAATCTTTTCAGCTGAAAAGAAGATGTCCATCCTCCAACTGAAACATTTACATTCCTGAAACAAAACAAACATAAAACGAAGACAAACATACGTGCAGGTTCCATCAGAAAGGACATCGTTTCCCTCAAACGATTCCTATTTTACATCATCTGGACACCTCACTTTTCCTCTGTCTCTGTGAACAGGGTCACAAAGGGGTTGCCGTGTCGGGAGTCAGACACCGTGTCGTCCTGCTCTCCCGGATCCCACACCCTTGTGTGGATCAGGCATGCTATTTTCGAATTGTGTGACCGGGGGTCACTCTCGTCATTGCGGACAAGTCTGTATGAATTGTCCCTGTGCCATAGTGTTGTGTCAAGTGTGTTGTCGGGGTAGTCGGGGTCGGGTGGTGGTTCTGGGTTTTTAAGGTAAGTGACTTCCATGGGGTCACTGGAGTCGGGGTCGTAGTTGGTGCAGTGTGGGCTGTATGGCTGTGTGCTGTCGCTGTCCTCAGAGTCAGTATCAGTCCTGCTGTCTCTGCTGTGGCAGCTTGTGGGCGTTTCGGGGCGTGGTCTGTCGTGGTCTGTGGGCGGAGTCGTGGGCGAGTCCGTTGATGAACTGGTCTGTGAGGGGGATGGTGGAAAAGTGTCTCTAGTGGGCGGGGTGAAGTGTTCTGCTGCATCTAGCAGTACATGATGAGCATGGTTAGACTGTGTCCGATATGCTTTAAGTTGGTTAATATGGAACCACGCGGTCTTCCCATTAGGATATTTTACCCTGTAAACTGAGGGGCTAATTTTATCCGAAATTGAGTAGGGACCGGAATATTTTGGAGCCAAAAAACTGCTGGGGTTGTAAACAGATAACATTACCTGTTGCCCAACCTGGAATTCTGTGGGGTGTACGGTCTTATTAAAACAAGCGGTGCGTTGTTGACGGCGTTTTCCAAGCTGAACTGCGGCTGCAATCTGTGCAGACCTCACAGTCTCAACCAAGTCTTTAACCGTCTTTTCGTGTGTGAGGGCTGTCACCTCGGGGCTGGTCATGTCCAGTCCTAAAAGGAATTCTGTCCCTTTCATAGGGCGTCCGGTCATGAGTGTGTGTGGTGTGTAGCCTGTGGAAGTGGAAACAGTGTTCCTTATGAACATGAGTGCAAATGGGAGCACTGAATCCCATGTGGAGTTATTCTCTTGAACCATTTTTCTAAGGGTAGTTTTTAGAGTCCGATTCATGCGCTCCACAATCCCGCTGGACTGTGGATGATACGCAATATGGAAATTTTGTTTTATCCCAAATATTGTCAGGACGTTCCTCATGACCCGTCCTGTAAAGTGAGATCCCTGGTCCGAATCGATACTTCGGGGTAAACCCCATCTCGTGAAGATGTGGTGGGTCAGGATCTTTGCAGCTGTCTTTGCTGTATTAGTTCTAGAGGGGAATGCCTCTACCCATTTGGTAAAGGTGTCGATGACCACCAGAACGTATTTATAGCCATTCCTGCAAGGGGGCAATGGTCCTATGAAATTGATCTGGAGGTTTGTCCAGGGGCCGTTCACTGGGCGAGTATGCCGAAGTTGTGCCTTCTTAGAATACCGCTCCGGGTTATTCTGTGCACAAATAAGGCAATTCTCTATGTAATGTGTGACATCAGTCCTGAGATTAGGCCACCAACAGAGTTGCCTGAGGTGCCTCGTTGTTGCATCAATTCCCTGATGCCCGTGGTTATCATGGAATAAAGCAATCATTGCATTCCTGTCCTGCTGCGGGACCACATAAAGTTGTTCCTTAATGATCACACCCTCATGTGTGGTCAGTGCGTGTTTAAAGCTCTCGTACTCTGGCACAAAATTGCCTTTAAAAACCTCCCGGAGGTCCTTATCCTGCTTCTGTGCTGCCACAAGATCTTTAATATCTGTCTGTGAGATGTGGACTGCGCTCACAGGGGCGCTAGCTGGTGCGCTAGCTGGGGGGGTCCATAAGTGTCCTCGCCTGGAACCTGCCTTAGCCAGTGCGTCGGCCTTTACATTCCCAGGGGGGGATGACCTATGGTGACTTCGTACCTTTATTATTCCGAAGGTCCTGTCCTTCGCTTTTTCTAAAATATGCTGGAGTAAAGGGGCTGATGGAAGGGGTTTCCCGTCTGCGGAGACAAAACTTCGTGTCCTCCACAGGGGCAAAAAATCTGTTAAGCTATTGCATACATATAAGCTGTCTGAATATATGTCTGCTGGGCTGGGGAAAGAATCGGGGTGGTCCACTATATACGCTATGGCTGCGAGCTCTGCTGCCTGCGCGCCTAAGTGACCTGGTAACTTAAGAGCTATCTCTTCGAGAGAGCGCCCCTGCGCGTCCTCTACATAGATGCCGCATCCTGTGATACGCTCACCATTTAAAACTGTGGAGGAACCGTCTACATAAATCCTCAAGGGTCCACACGTGTCTGTGGGTTGGGGGCTTTGTTTTGGGTTCCCTATCTTCCTGGGGGGTGTTTTTGCTATAAAGGGTCCTGTGTTATGCAGGGGAGCTACAATTTCACAGTCATGGGGCTGTCCTGGGTATTGGAGGTTGTCTGCTAAATATGTGTGTGTGCGGGTCCGTTTTACTGTAATGTCCCGTCCTTGTAGAAGTAGTGTCCATCTAGCTGCCCTAATCTGGCTAACTGAACCGTCCTTCAGTCGACCGTCTAGGAGTAGCTGTGTGTTCGGTCAGAATAGTAATGGGGTTGAGTCCGGTAATGTATGAGAAATATTGCACTGCCCAGAAGACAGCAAGGAGGTGCCTCTCACAGGCAGAGAATCCTTGTTCTACCGGGTCTAACAGTCGGGAGGCATAAGCCACTGGTCTTAGCTGCTCGTGCCGTTCCTGAAGCAACACGGCCGAGAGGGTCAGATCGGTGCTCGCCACCTCTATTGCGTAGGGTGAAAGTTGGTCTGGGACTAGCAGCGCGGGTGCTGCACTAAGGGCTCGTTTCAACTCCTCCACAGCGCCTGTATGCTGCGGAAGCCATTCCCAGGGGGCTCCTTTCTTAAGGAGGTCTGAGAGTGGGGCGGCTTTTGTCGCGAATCCGTCGATGTGGTTCCGACAATAGCCAACCAGTCCTAAAAACGACCGGAGGGCTGATACATTCTGGGGAAGGGGCAATTTGACAATCGAATCAATTCTTTTGAATTCGATCTCGCGTTTGCCGTGTGTGATGACTGTTCCCAAATACATCACTTTAGTTTCCAAAATCTGGGCCTTTCTTGGGTTAACTTTACATCCAATTGAAGTCAACAGTTCCAGGAGTTCGGCCAGAAGCGTAATGTGCTCTGCCTTTGTGTCTGTCTGCAGTAGTAGGTCGTCTACATACTGTACCAGACATTCGGGGCGGGAGAATTTCTCTAAACCACTTGCCAACTGTCGGTGGAAAATGGAGGGGGAATTGTGGAATCCTTGTGGAAGGCATGTCCACGTATACTGCTGCGATTTGAAAGTGAAGGCAAATTTGTACTGGCACGCTTTTGCCAATGGTATTGACCAGAATCCGTTACTGATGTCCAATACCGTGAAGTATTTGGAGTTGAGTCCCTGCTTGAGCATGGTCTCGGGACTAGTAGCTACCGTTGGGGCTACTGCGGGGGTGACTTTGTTGAGTTCCCGATAATCGATGGTCAGACGCCATGATCCATCGGGCTTCCTCACTGGCCAAATAGGGGCATTATTGGTCGAGGCTACCGATCTGAGCACACCTTGCTCCAATAAGCTTCCTATCACCTTTTCTATTTCCACCTCTGCTTCCAGGGGAAATCTGTACTGTTTCTGTGGTCGGGGGTCCTGTCCGGTAACGTGAACTGGTCCAGTCATTCTGCCACAGTCATGACGGTGACTTGCAAATGCTGTCCTGTGTTTGTTCAGTAGGGCTTTTATTTGTCTGTCGGTGTGGAGTGTAGTCAGGTCGAATGAGTACTCTCCCACTGCGCTAATCCGATTAGCGTAGTCTCCTACTGTGAGGGTGGCTGGTGCTCTGTCTGATCTAGCCATTCGCCAGACACACTGGTTTACTGGGTCGAACGACAAGCTATGAGCGTTCATAAAATCTATCCCCAGGATGTGTTCTGCTGTCCGGGGAAGATTTACTAAAACTACGGAGTGTTTGGTTGTGATGTTCCCTAGCTGGATCGGTACAGGTGCTGTGATGTGTCCCTGCTGCGAGTGTCCGGTGAACCCGCTAAGTGTAATGGTGGAGGTGGTCGGCCACGTGTCTGCGTGTGCCGTGATCGTGGAGTTAATGGTGGTGCGGGAGCCTCCTGTGTCCCACAGTAACTCTATGGGCTTCCCTTTTACTCTTGCTGTGACTACGGGTCTCCCTGATGAGTCCCAGAGTGTGTCACAGACCCAAGTGGGGGAGCCCGAACACCGTCAGTTCGTCTCGTCCACATTGGTGGGTCCTGACTGTACTGCTACATTGTGGATGGGTTTTGCCTTACTGCGGTTCAGAGTGCCTGTCTGCTGGCCTCTCTGAGATCGCTGGGGTGCTTGGCATTCTTTTGCCCAATGCCCTAACTGTCCACAGTTATAGCATTCCTGGCCTTTCTGTTGTGGGCTGCTCTTCCCTTCATTTACCCATGCGGGTTTCTGGTGCTCTCTCACTGCCTGAATATCTGCGGCAGCCTGAGCCTCTTCTGGGGATTGAACCTTATTCTTAGCCTGAATTGATTGCTCCCAAGCGCGGGACAACCTTTTCAGGACCCATTTCTCATTATGGGCCTCTTCTGAGGGGTCATAACTGTTGCAAGCGCTCTGGCCTGCCTCTGTTGCGTGTGAGATTATGGTTCGCGTCCATTTGACCATATTTTCCCGGTTCAAATGCGCTCTGTTTAACTTGCCGAAAACTGCATTGAAACGAATCCACAGCCTTCCTGCGAATGCTGTGGGGTGTTCGGATCTTTTCTGCCTGCACTTATTCAGTCCTTCTACGGGGTCACCTTGATTATACCCGATGGCATCTAAAATGGAGGTGTGCATCTCTTCTAGGGTGCCTCCTGCAACGTTCTGTGGGTCGGGGAGGGCTGCTACTACTGACTGGTCTAAGCTCAGCACGGTGAGCTTAACCTGCTCTCTCTCATCCAGGCCGTACATGGTAGCCTGCTGTTTTACTTTAGCGAAGAACTGGTGGGGGTCTGCGGTGGGGAGGAACGGAGTGATCTTCTCACATGCGTCCCTGAGCTGGGTTGCAGTTAAGGGGGTGGTGTAGGTTATATCTGGTGCGCCTTCTGCTATAGCTTTTCTCTGCGTGGTTACGGGGTTCATGGGTGCGGATATGATCTGATCTGTGGGGGGTGGGGGTGCCTGCCTTTTCTGTTGCGCTGGTGGCGCACATGTTCCCTGAACATATCGCTGCGCTGTTTCACTTAGTTCTTGCCAATCTGGGGCATTTTCTCCATCTAACTGGGTTCCAAAGGTGCTTTGGAACCCATTTTGCACCGAAAGCAGCGATTGCAGCTCTGCAATCTGTTTCCTGCATTTCGCGTGATCCACAGTACTTTGCCTTTGTTCTGTGGTTGCAGCATGGAGTGCTCTCAAAGCTGCTTTGAGATCAGAGCATTGCCTCTGCAATGCCTCCACCTGCTTCTCTGATTCCTCCCTTATCAGAACGGCACGTTGCACGTCCTGATAAGCCTTTTCGTACTGGGTCTGGGAACTGCTGAGATGGGCTAGACAAGACTGATGTGCCCTCTTGGCATCATCCACCTCTCTACCTTTCTCCATCAACTTCCCTCTTAGATCCAGATTCTCTTTCTCAATGTCCCTGACATCGACCTTACTCATGCGGTTCCTTTCCTCTAATTCTGCCCGGAGCGTCCTGACGACCTCCTCTGTGCCTCGCAATTGTGCCAAACAGGACACAATCGCCATCGGCTTGCGTGCTTTACTGAGGTTCTTTTTGTGAATTTGAGAGAGGTTCTCCCACCAAGTATGTCCTATACTTCCGGGACCTGTCTCCTCATTCAAACAAAACTCTTTCCAAAGGGGCCATCCCTTTCCTTGTAAATATTTGCGGAGTTCCAGCTCCCACGTGGGACACTGGCCTACCCTGCTACTGTTGCTGGTCGCTGCGACCACAAACTTTTCTGGATCCATCAGACGTTCCATTGCCTGCATGGCCATTTTCTCTGACTCTCTTTTATTAATTTGGAACAGGGGGTTGCTGGGGTTGTGTTTCAAGAAACGGGTACGGCTTATGCTATGTTCCGTTCAAAAACTGCCGAAAGTTTGTCGCAACAAAATGCTTTCAGTTTTACCTTACAGCCCTGTTAGTACGCATGCACTAAACACACTTCCGAATTACGCTTATTAGTTTGAACACCTTGAATACTCGTGATTTTCTTTACTTTCTTACTTTCTCTGTAATTTGGAGTTCCAATTCAAATTTCAGGGTCCTGGACGGTGTGGGGTTTCCACTTACAACCGTGTCCCGTCAGGGAGTCGCCACTAAATGTTGCACGTTTTACTATGGGCGTAAAACGCGTTTATTGGGGTGTATTAACTTCCAAGTGCTTAACACCGCTAGGCTCTGTTGTATGTATTTATTCAGCTTTAGGAGTCGCCAGTTGCCGTATAGACAACGTCACTAGTATTCCAAGGTCAAGTTCAAAGTAATAAAGACGATACACCGATTAGTAAGGTCCAAACGATAATATTTATTATACAGTAATAATAAATATTCATGCACACACTAAGAGACTAAGCTATGACTAAACTAAAGTAATCAGAATACTTATCTAACAGGAACAGGCAAGGTCAGGGAGCGAGGCCTTCGTCCTGGTCTTGGGCTGCAACCTTCAGCAAGCGTTCTGGTCACTGGGGGTTCTAGCGGGCTTAGTTCGCGTAGCGAGCGTCGGACTGGCACTTACGGTTCGGCGGCTGGTGCTCAACGGCTGGAGTCAGAGTGGATCTTCTAAGTCGTGGTCGGAGCCGGAGCACGGGAAAAACAGACCGGACAACACGAGGTCCCTATCTTTTATAGGGGTTCCATTGTCCTTCCCTCTTCTTGGGCGGGCTCTACCTATTGGATCAATTTCTTATAGATACTGGATTAATTCCCCAATGCGAGGGGGTCTCCGTGATGGAGGGGGCGTTTCTTATGTCCTTTTGTTTGGAGGTTTCTGGTGCCTCGATGTCTGGGCCTTGATTAGAATGTGTCCATTCAGAACCAAATGTATCTATTGTGTGGGTGTTCAAGTCTGATGGCCTCATTAGCATGCAAAGCGTTTTGCCATTTGCACCTAGCTAAGGTCTTCTCACCTGAGCCCAAACTGGTTTCTGCTGCTGCAGAATGCAAACTGCTCTTTGCAGACTGCTGTTCTGGCTAAACTGTCTGTTTCCCAGCAGTCTTAGCGGTTGACCTATTTTGTAGCTCAGCATCCATTTTAGGTGGCTACAGTCTCCACAAACAGGGAACAGTTGGAATGGCACATGTGGTGGTCTCCCATGGGATTGGATACCCCGATGTGCTTGCCCTCTAGGCAAGGTGGCACCCTGGCACTGCTAGTGCCAGGCACCCTGGTGGTGCCACCCATATGCCTTAGCAGTGCCAGGTTGGCACTTCTAGCTGACAGGGAAGTGCCAGTTTGCACAGCAACGATCGGGCCACTCTGAGTCCCCTTATCTAACCGGGGCACGTTAAATAGTGGGGTGTTTCTCGGCGTTCTGAGCACTAGGAAAACACGCAGCATTGGGGGTGTCGACCTGACCGTATGAGCGATTCCTTCCCCAATGCACCACCATCACAGCCACCTTAACCCTAGCTAGAGTTCAGCAAGTTATTACTACTTTTCCCTAAACCCCTTTGGAAGGATCCATGCGGATCCCTTGGGGAGGCAGATCCACAAGAAAACCAACAGCTTTCATTTATTGCAAGAAACTATTGCAAGGCGTTTTACAGAGCCTAATCAAATAAAATGGAATATTTGAGCCAAAGGGCTATTGGCAGGAGTGCCAAAAACTTGGGCAAACAAGTGAGATTTACGGAAGGTTTTAAGGAAGGTTTAGGGAAGTGAATTTCTGACTGTTGAAATAGTCAGGAAAAATAGGAAGCATATTGTGTAAATGGAGAGAAATTGCAGGGCTCGGCGATGAAGAGGGATCTGGGTGTCCTCGTGCATGAATTGCAAAAGGTTAGCATGCAGGTTTAGCAAGTAATTAGGAAAACTAATCAAATGTTATTGTTTATTTTGAGAGGAATTGAATACAAAAATAGAGGTTTATGCATCAGTTAAACAGGGCTTTGGTGAGACCATGCCTGGTGTACTCGATACAGTATTGGTCATTTTATGTGAGGAAAATGTATGTGCCTTGAAAGGATGTCAGTTTGTTGGAAGCAGTTCAGAGAAGGTTTACTGGACTAATACCTGGAATGGGAAAGTTGTCTTGTGAGGAAAGTTTGGACAGGCTTGTATCTGCGAGAGTTTAGAAGAGTAAGAAACAATTTGATGGAAACATACAAGATCCTGAGGGAGCTTCTCAGGTTGGATTTAGAGAGGATGTTTCCTCTTGTTGGAGAATCTAGAACTAAAAGGTCACTGTTTTAAAAATAAGGGGTCGCCCATTTTTGACAAATATGAAGAATTTTTTTTTCTCTGAAGGTGGTGAGTCCTTGGAAATCTCTTCCTTAAAAGGCAGTGGAAGCATAGTCTTTGAATATTTTTAAGCCAGAGGTAGATAGACTCTTGATATGCAAGGGGGTGAAAGGTTATTGGGAGTAGGTAGGAATGTGGAGTTGAGGATACATTGAGTTCAACCATGATCGCATCAGATGAGTAAGAAGGCTCAAGGGCCAAGTGGCCTACTCCTGCTCCTAATTTATATGAAGGGTGGATCTGATGATGAGGTCAGCATTATAGAAAAAGGTGGGCAAGGCCATGAAGACACGTGAAAATTAGAATTTTAAAAACCTCTGAGCTTTCCAACTGCTTTCTGTAATGGACTGTCCAAATCTCCATATAATACTCGAATGGTAAAATGGATTATTGCAGCATTGCAGTGCTTTGACATACTGGCAGACTCTTCAATTATGTTAACCTTTAGATCCGGTCCTAATATATCCACATTGGAAATTGCTGTTGATCCTTGAGTTGCCACATATGAATCCTCAGTTTGTATTGAGAGAGTAGGTTGAAGACCTGGTTGGCACAGGTTTGTACATCAGATTATATCTCGTTCTATTCACATTTAAGTTCTAGTTTGTGACAGCATATGGTGCATGGAAAAATCAAGAATACAATTGATAGTGATATTTAGACTCAGGTGCACTTTTTAGCAGGAAGTATGGATATGGAGCAGATTAAGCTCTTTAATTTATTTCAAAAGAAGTATTTAGATAAGCATGTTTCTCAGAAATATCCCAACATGCTTTACAGAAAATGAAAATGTTGTTGAATGAGCTAAATGTAAATTATTAGTGTATTTTGAGGAAAGGTGAATATATATTGAGATTTCATAAATTAATAAGCACAGATGAGAATATCAGCACCCTATCCTTACAGATACTTACAGACAAATGTTTGTTGAATTCATAAACAAATGTGGATAATATAGGATGAATTATCAAACTTATTTTAATAATAAGATGTATGAAATCCTTGAGACAAACTCATTAATGCCTAGGTTCAACTCATCCTATATGCAAGAGGTAGTTCAGCTCCAGTGTTTCAAATGTTAAAAAAATGGGACGAAAAAAATTCTTCAGTCTAATGGTGAAAAATATGTTCTAATTGTTGAGAAACCTCAGCAGCACTCATGCAGAACGTCACATGGTTTGTGACAATTAGAAATAAAGATGAGATAAACTGAGAAGTTGTAATTAAGTGATAACCATGCATTGTGTGGTTTTGAAATCCTGCAGATTGGAAGAAAAAGAGGTCAAGTAGTAAATCAGTGACTGCTATAGTAGATAATTATTGATCTTAATATTTCAGAAAAATGTAGTCGTATTTGTTTTTCATTTTGACTTTTCTGATTCTGGTCAACAAAGAATCTAACATACTTGGAATCCCACCACTACTGTAGAGTCTATGAATCAAACTACAGAGAACATTACAGCCCAATCTTCAGTTTGTTTATTATCTATGGTATGATTTATATTGATTTTAATTTTCCAGGCACACTCCAGCTGGCTATTACTCACCCTGAGTTTTACTGGTATGTCGATGAGGGGCTCACAGCAGAAAACATGAAAAGCTCTCTGCTTCGTAGTGAGATCCTGTTTGGAGCCCCGCTTCCTAATTACTACTCGGTGGATGACCGATGGGAAGAACAGCACAGGAAGTTTCAGAAGTTTGTGATATCCTACGTCGATCTGTTGGCCTCACAATCCACCAAGTGAGTACCTTTAGTGCATGATTGTGCCTAAGAGAAGGCTCTATTAGGCATTTTTATGTGCAATATAGACTTAACCTTATATTATTTCCAGAAAGATGGTTCATTTCTCTCCAGTTTTCTCCCTTTCCTGGTCAATGCTCTCACATGATGTTCCCGTACCAGCCTCCCCGGACAGGCGCCGGAATGTGGCAACTAGGGGCTTTTCACAGTAACTTCATTGAAGCCTACTCGTGACAATAAGCGATTTTCATTTCATTTCATGATGCCAGTTTCCCTTCATTAACTTCCCTAAAAAAACATTCTCCTGTGACTTAGTATTGGCTGAGTCTGTTCCCTGCAACCAGTGTCCACAAATTTCCAGCAAGAGCATATGGATGGTGAATGGAGCTGAAACTCTGGTTGATTTTTCCTGTCGTTTAGCCCCAGGGCACTGAGGCACATGCCAATGATATTACTGCCACCAAAACTGCGGTCAACTCATTCCAACACAGACCAGGAATCGACCCTGACTGAGTCTGTTTGTCTCAATTCCTTCCTGGGCATTGCAGTTGCCAAATGGACCAGAAATTAGCTTTTATATGTAAATCTCCAAACACCTCAATTAATCACATTTGTTTGTTTTTCTTAAGTTTTATATTTAAATTGTAATGGAAGGGCAGCACATTGGGCAGTGGTTAGCACTCTGCCTCACGGCGCCGAGGTCCCAGAATTGATCCCGACTCTGGGTCACTGTGCGTGTGGAGTTTGCACACTCTCCCCGTGTTTGCGTGGGTTCTACTCCCACAACCCAAAGATGTGCAGGGTAGGTGGATTGGCCATGCAAAATTGCCCCTTAATTGAAAAAAATGAATTCAGTACTCTAAATTTATTTAAAAAAAATAAATTGTAAGGGAAGAAATTCCGGCATCCAACTACTATCCCTATCTCGCTCTATTCTGTTTGCACCTTAACTATAATCATAATAAAATCTTTATTGTCACAAGTAGGCTTACATTAACACTGCAATGAAGTTACTGTGAAAAGCCCCTGGTCGCCACATTCCGGCGTCTGTTCGGGTACATGGAGGGAGAATTCATAATACCCAAATTACTTAACAGCGTGTCTTTCATTACTTGTGGGAGGAAACCAGAACACTCGGAGGAAACCCACGCAGGCACGGGGAGAACGTGCAGACTCCGCACAGACAGTGACCCAAGTCAGGAATCGTAGCTGGGACGCTGGTGCTATGAAGCAACACTGCTAACCAATGTACTACTGTGCCACCAGAGTAGTAGATGGCAATATCCCTAATGCTGTATGACATGTGAAAGAATGGTAGCAGTATTATTGTGTTACTAATTAATCAGATAAGAAGGCTTGTTCCCAAAGTCATGCTAGTTTTGGTTGATTTCGCTCTTGGTGATGTAAATGCTGAAGCCAAGAACTGACAAAATTGATTGAGGTAAGTTGTTCATGCCAGGCCAAAGGTTCACAAACCAGGGGATATGAGGCACACATGAGAAAATTAGGAGTAAGAAGGGAAGTTGGTAGCAGAAATCATCGAATCATAGAAAAGTTCAGCTCAGAAGGAGGCCATTCGGCCCATCTTGCCCGAGGACACCCAGATGCCCTTTCTAATCCCACCTTCCTGCATCCGGTCCATAGCCCTGTAGCTTAGAGCACTTAAGGTGCAGATCCAGGTACTTTTTAAAAGAGTTTAGTGTCTCTGCCTCCGCCACCAAACCAAATCATGCAGCGAATTTCAGATACCCACTGCGCTCTGAGTAAAAAGCTCTTCCTCATGCCCTCTCTACACCTCTGCCCCTTTAGATTCAGAATAAATTACCAGAGAAGGCCATGGTACAGATAGGTCATCCCAGTACTTTTCTGGTACAGGTTACTGTGTGATGCCGGAGATTTCAAACCCTGGAGGTAGTACAGAAAGGAGCCATAAGAATGGTCATAGACCTGAGGAATTTAAGAAAAGACTGAAAACCAGCCGGAAGTGTCAACGTTACAAGCTGTTTAGAAAAGATAAAACACTACTTCAGATTAAACTGTATCAAGAAGACACATGCTCAAAGTAGGGATAAGTTCATTTGGAGCGAGTGTCTGGAAGATTTTTAAGAAACATTTCTATTGTGTTATATTCGACAGTGGCATTTTCCAGATGTTTTATCTAAGATGGACTGAACAACATTTCTTATTATAATCTATTTCGTGTAGTGGTTAATTGGAGATGATAAAATGAGGAGGGGTTTGTTGGTTAATAAATAGAGATGTTACATAATATGGTGATTATTACCGGCATTTGTAGTTTCCATTGAAACGTATTCATTACGTTCTCCATCTTCATTTCTATAGATTTCTATTCAATTATATAGAGGTGATGATACCAAGTGGGCATTTGGTATGAGCTAACTGACTAAAGAAGGGCTGAATAACTACATAAAAATTTATAGTTGGGAAAATTAATTTCAGACAATTTAATGTAACAACAGGAAATTGATCACTGACTGCTCCATAAGCATCCTGTGCTTAGAGTTTCTTTCACACTGTTTTATCCACTTTATATTCAGACACGTATGCCTTAAGCTCTGCCGTGATTCCACAGCACTGATCTCTTTGTCTCACTCCTTCTCCTTCGTGTGTAGTCATTTTCTCAACTGCTTTCAGAAGGCTGACAGAACAGGGACGGAGAGATTAGCGTCCATAATTAGTTTTTTAAATGGAACCCTGAGCCAGGGTGATCAGGTCTGCACAGTGAAGGAATATTAAATGGTTTTCTTCAGAGATCTTGCCAGAGAATGAACCTTCCTTGTAACAGTGAAATAATGTATAGTAATGAATTATCCTGTGACATGGATAAGTCGTGGGAATGTCAGATGATCTGGCACATCATTAAAACTGAGACCACATTTGAAATACATTATAAATATTAATATTACACTTATTCAAAATGACTAGCTGTGCCTGCAAGTTGCTAAAATGTTGACTGATCATAATATCTCACTGAAGTAATTATAAATTGGGGGAAATCAAGAAATTATTAACCATTAATTTTGCCATGCTACCAGTTTCTTGACTTAAAAGATCATTACCTAAAGCAATAGGATACGTGATCGGCGCAGACTTGGAGGGCCGAAGGGCCTGTTCCTGTGCTGTACTGTTCTTTGTTCTGTTAATGAGAATATTAAAAGAAAATTCATCTGCTTCTGACAAACTTCTCTGTGTTACTTTAACGTTGACGACCCCCCCCCCCCCCCCCCCCCGGCCCATGTTTTCCTCGGCCTGGGATGGGCGTAGTACCGGCAGCAGTCATTACTTGCCAGGTGGTGCTGCTCAGCAATAAAAGGTTGCCAATCTCACAGTCTTGATCCCAAGGAAGGAATGGGATTCCTTGCTGGCCTTCAGTTGGTGGGTACGATGCCCATCCCTCTATTAAATACTGCCCATGGTAGCTCCTAAACCTGGGAAATTCTAATTATCTTCCGAATCTTAGTGTATAACACCAAACATGTGCATATTATGTGTAATCCAGTATTTCAAAGTTCAGAGGAAATGATGCACAGACTGAATGTGATTTAATAGAAACCATCGTACCCATTCACCAACATAACTTCATCGGCCTGAGAACACTTGGCGCGAGACCAGAAATCGCCGCTTGAGGTCAATAGACCTGTAAATGGTCTGCAAAATTTTTTATCCCAGTCACTGAGGAGCGTTGCCGATGGCATCAACACCTTGGTACAGACATCAGGGAGCCTCTAGGGCTGGCAGGCCAAATGATGCAGGAGCAGCCGGGGCTCGAACCAGCTGACCCTCCATCTCAAGGTGAATCCCAGGGCCCTGTGTGTACCGAGCGGGAGAAGGGGTGCTGGGTGCCACCCCGGACCCGTCCCATGGAGTGGGGATGGTGGCCATTGGCTCCTCTGAGTTCCACTCCTCTGTTGAGGCCATGTCTCGAGGTCAGCACATGGTAGAGGGTGGCACTACTGAGCATGTGCTGTCGGGGCACTCCAGCCAAAGAGTCCCCAGAGGACCCCCGCCAGGGGCATTGAAGCCCATGGAATGAGGTAAGCAACTGGCTGACTCCACCTCAGATATGCATCCTGGGGAGACACTTAGACATAGAGGTAGAACTAGGAAGGTGAAGCATGTTGAGGATTACTGTGGGTACCAGGGGAAGGGGGAGAGGGTGGAGGGGTTGTAGTTAGGGGGTGGTGGGGAGAGTAGCGCGGCACCAAAAATCCGTGAGCAAAACCAGTTTGATTCCTCTGTCACTTTCGTCCGCTATGTGGGTCGATCACCGAACCTGTGGGCCATCGCCCCCTTCCCGTAGCACTCACCCACCCATAGACATGTTTCTGGAGCTGTATCACATCCCCTGGATATTCTGATATTGGCTGCTGCGTGTTTGGTGTTGCTTCCCGCAGTGTTCAAGCACAGTATCCATGAATTAAGGTGTGATTTGATTTGCTAGGCAATGACTCTCTGAGGCACCCTCAATTATGACGCGAGAGCGAGGTCGGTAATCAAAAGGCTTTAATCTACAGAGAACAGGACAGCATTCGAGAGAAGTGTGCTTGCCACATGGAGCCTTATCCTATATACTGTTTCCTGGGGGCGTAGCCAGAGGCGGAGTCCCCCAGGGTTCCAAGCTTCTTAAAGGGGCATGGTATTAAAGGTCAGGTACCGTTTACGGCAGTTATTAATACCATTCATCACATTCACCCCCTGTTTAAAAAAAAACACATAGTCCGTCGGGGGTTAAGTGTAGTTATAAGTTCAGTCTTTGTGGTGGTCTGATCGTCCGTGCTGACGTTCGCTGCTCTGGTGGTGGCGCCGTGGATGCGGTCGGTTCCGATGGTGGTATATCCGGGAGCACGGTTAACTGAGCCTTTGCCTGCCTTGGAGGGGGAGGGGTATCAGGGGTGATTAGGGTGGTCGGTGCCGGCGCCGGCTGGGGGGCAGGGGGCGCTATGGGGGGGGGGGGGGGCGCTTTCGGAGTCTGCGGTCGGTGCAGGGCGGGGAGCGTCGGTAGAAGGGAGGGGTCAATGGGGAAAATGTCGGGGTCGGTGGGGGAGTCAGTGGGGTCGGTGGGAGAGCCAGCAGGTGCCAGGTCTCGCAGGGAGACGGTATCCTGCCTGCCATAGGGGTGCTCGACGTAGGCATATTGAGGGTTTGCGTGCAGCAGGTGGACCCTCTCGACTATTGGATCTGTTTTATGGCTCCTCACGTGCCTCCGGAGTAGGACTGGCCCCGGAGTCGTCAGCCAGAGTCGTCACCCCGGAGGTGGACTTCCTGGGGAAGACAAAGAAACGATTGTGAGGGGTCTCATTCATGGCCGTACAGAGGAGCGACCTAATGGAGTGCAGGGCATCGGGTAGGACCTACTGCCAGCGGGCGATTGGGAGACTCCTTGACCGTAGGGCTAGGAGGACAGCCTTCCAAACTGTCGCGTTCTCCCACTCCACTTGCCCGTTTCCCCGCGGTTTATAGCTCGTCGTTCTGCTCGAGGCAATGCCCTTGCTGAGCAGGTACCGACGCAGCTCATCGCTCATGAACGATGTACCCCGGTCGCTGTGGATATAAGCGGGGAAACCAAACAGTGTGAAGATGCTGCGCAGTGCCTTGATCACGGAGGCCGAGGTCATATCGGGGCAGGGGATAGCAAAAGGGAAGCGGGAGAATTCATCGATGAAGGTGAGGAAATAGATGTTGCAGTTGGTGGACGGGAGGGGCCCTTTGAAGTCCACACTTAGTCACTCAAAGGGCCCAGAGGCCTTTATCAGGCGGGCCTTGTCTGGTCGGTAGAATTGCAGTTTGCATTCCGCACAGATCTGGCATGCCTTAATCATGGCCTTGACCTCCCCTGTGGAGTAGGGTAGGTTGCGGGACTTGATGAAGTGGGCAAGCCGGGTGACCTCCGGGTGGCAGAGGTCATCGTGGATGGATCTCAGGCGGTCCAATTGCGCGTTGGCACACGTGCCGCGGGACAAGGCATCTGGGGACTCGTTGAGCTTCCCCGGGCGATATTTAATATCGTAGGTATAGGTGGAGAGCTCTATTCTCCACCTCAGAATTTTGTCATTCTTTATTTTGCCCCGTTGTGCGTTATCGAACATAAAGGCGACCGACCGTTGGTCGGTGACGAGGGTGAACCTCCTACCGGCTAGGTAGTGCCTCCAGTGTCGTACGGCCTCCATAATGGCTTGTGCCTCCTTCTCGACTGCAGAGTGCCGAATTTCTGAGGCGTTGAGGGTTCAGGAGAAGAACGCTACTGGTCTGCCCGCCTGGTTGAGGGTAGCAGCCAGGGCGACGTCTGATGCGTCGCTTTCTACTTGGAAGGGAATGGCTTCGTCCACCGCGTGCATGGCGGCCTTGATGATGCCGGGCTTGATACGGTCGAAAGCCGACTGGGCCTCATCCGTCAGGGGAAAACCCGTGGTCTTAATGAGTGGCCGGGCTTTGTCCGCACATCTGGGGACCCACTGGGCGTAATAGGAGAAAAGCCCCAAGCACCGTTTGAGTGCCTTGAGGCTACGGGGGAGGGGGAGTTCCTTAAGGGGACGCATGCGGTCGGCGTCCGGGCCTAGGACCCCATTTTCCACGACGTAGCCGAGGATGGCTAGACGGGTTGTGTGGAACACGCATTTCTCTTTGTTGTACGTGAGGTTGAGGGCCCGGGCAGTCTGGAGGAACTTCCTCAGGTTTGTGTCGTGGTCCTGCTGGTCATGGCCGCAGATGGTGACGTTGTCCAAGTACGAGAAGGTAGCCCGTAAGCCGTACTGGTCGACCATTTGATCCATCGCCCTCTGGAAAACGGAGACTCCGTTTGTAACACCAAAGGGGGCCCTGAGGAAGTGAAACAGCCGACCGGCTGCTTCGAAAACCATGTAGGGGCGGTCCTCTGAGCGGATAGGGAGTTGATGGTAGGCCGATTTTAGGTCAACCGTGGAGAATACCCGATACTGTGCGATGTGAGTCACTATTTCAGCTATGCAGGGAAGTGGGTAAGCATCGAGTTGTGTAAAGCGGTTTATGGTCTGGCTATAATCCACTACCATTCGTTGCTTTTCCCCGGAGCGGACTACCAATACCTGAGCCCTCCAAGGGCTGTTGCTGGCCTCTATGACCCCCTCTTTTAGTAGCCGCTGAACCTCTGACTTGATAAAAGTCATGTCTTGGGTACTGTACCGGCAACTCCTGGTGGCGACGGGCTTACAGTTGGGAGTGAGGTTCGCGGAGAGGGGGGGTGGCGCGACTTTGAGTGTCGCCAGGCTGCATACCATGACTGGGGGCAGGGGTCCGCCGAACTTCAGTGTCAGGCTCCAGTGGCTGCACTGGGCCCCCCGAGCAGCAGGGGGGCGCAGAGTTGAGGAAAGATGTAAAGTTTAAAACGGGTGTATTCAGCGCCTTGAATTGCGAGGTCAGCGACACAATACCCCGTGATTTTGAACCAAATGGGATCCTGAGGCGAGGGCGATAGTTTGGGAGGCGGGGTGGGTGCGCAGGGAGCAGCGCCTTACCGTGTCTGGATGGATAAAGCTCTCCATGCTCTCGGAGTCGAATAGGCAGGGAGTGTCGTGGCCGTTGATTCGCACTCGTATCATTGAGTTTTGGAGGTGTTTCGGCCGCGATTGATCGAGTGTGATCACTCCTAGTTTCGGGCCGTCAGAGTCGAACTCACAAAATGGCCGCCCGGAGTCACAAGACGGCCGCCGCCGCCGGTCGAACGTGTCGGGTTTTGAAGATGGCCGCCACCAAGATGGCCGCTCCCATGACTCGCACGAGGTCGATGACGCATCGGAAGTGGGCGTGCCCGGCCACAGCGCAGCCGCGTTGCGGGTTCTGTGAGGCCGGGAGCTTGATTTCTGGGCCTGGTGAGGGTTTCGTTTGTGTCCTTTGGGCCCAGCCAGGCAGACTTTAGCGAAGTGCCCTTTCTTCCCGCAGTCGTTGCAGATCGCGGAGCGGGCCGGGCAACGCTGACATGGGTGCTGGTCTTGCCCACAGAAATAGCATGGGGAACAACCGGAGTGGGTGGATCGCTGCGCGGCATAGGCCTGTAGCGTGGCCGAGTCTGGAGGGGATTGAGAGGGGTTCGCAAGGTCCGCGGAGTACGTACGGAGGTTACGGTGGGCCGTTTCGAGAGAAGAGGCGAGCATTACCGTGCCCTGGAGATCCTTTGCCCCGTCTTCTAGGAGCCGCTGCCGGATGTACGAGGACCTGATGCCGGACACAAGGGCGTCGCGAATATGTAAGTTCCTGTGGTCTTCTGCCGTCACTGCTTTGTGGACGCAGTTCCTCGCGAGCGCATTGAGTCTTTCCACGAACTCGCCCAGCGTTTCCCCGGAACACTGGCTGCATGTTGAGAGCAAATGTCTGATGTGTACCTCGTTAGTAGGTTTTATGAAGCGTTTCTTCAGTATTTCGACAGCCGCACCATAGGTCATTGCGTTCTCGATCACAGCGGAGAGTCGGTGGCCCACCCGGCCATGTAGTAAACACAGCTTGCGAGTGCTGTCGACATCAGTCGTTGAGGAGTCCAGGTAGTCCTCGAAACACCGGAGCCAATATTTAAAATTTTCCGGGGCTTCCGGCGACCTGGCGTCCAGGTTGAGTTTCTCCGGTTTTAGAGCGCTGTCCATCTTGATGTGTCTGTAGATTAAATTGAGGCACCCTCAATTACGACCCGAGAGCGAGGTCGGTAATCAAAAGGCTTTAATCTACAGAGAACAGGAGAGCATTCGAGAGAAGTGTGCTCGCCACATGGAGCCTTATCCTATATACCGTTTCCTGGGGGCGTAGCCAGAGGCGGAGTCCCCCAGTGTTCCAAGCCTCTTAAAGGGGCATGGTATTAAAGGTCAGGTACCGTTTACGGCAGTTATTAATACCGTTCATCACACTCTCACGTGCTACATGGCTCACCAAGCCACTGGAATCCACTTGTGTTGTGTGAACTGCTCACGTTACTATGATTGCTAATTCCCTAATAAGCAATACCCTTCAGCCACACAACCAGAGCCCCAGCAGTCAGTGGAGGTTATGGGTGGTCATGAGCAGGCGGGCAGGAGCTAGGGTTGTCCCTGGAACGGGTACATACTGGTGTCGTGCATGGTTGTTCCCCCAGCGCCTCCCCCCCCTCCTTCCCATGGCGGCCCACCCCTCCGGAGGGTGCCCCCCCCCCCCCCCCCCCCCCACCCAGTCGAGGCTTCCCCACCCCCTGCCGAACATTTGCCTGTTAGCAAAGATGTCTACTCACCTCCTCGGTTCCCCAAAGAAGCCCTTCTGCCAGGTTCACGTTTGCCAAAACTAATCAGCGCTAGTGTGCCGACTTGCAGGGGAAGCCGATGAATGACAGGAGGCCGTTAGATATGGGTTTGCGCCTGTTAATTGTATGGAAATAGGGCTTAAGTGGTGATAATTAATTTCTCACCGTGCTACAGCGAGATCCTGATTTCGTCTGAGGGAGCGAGCCGGTTTCATTGCAAACTGTTTGGCACCTGGTGCTGTTTTCGTTTTCTGCCTCTCCTGCTATTCACCAGCCTGACTTCGCTCGTGCGAGAGCACAATGAGGCATGAGAATCGCGCCCTTAATCGCCAACCAACACCACAAAAAACAACTGAACTGATTTACTTTTTTTCAAATTGGCTGCAACTTTTCCCAGCATAATAAAGACTGCGCTCAAACATAATTAATTGGATGTGAGGGGCTTTGAGACATCCGAAGAATATCAGAAACTGGTTACAGCACAGAATACCCCCCCTCCCACCCGAGCATTCTTGTTCTGGAATAATCTTAAAGAAAATGATGATTCCAGTAATGGTGATCATGGAACTATCAAATTGTCATAAACGCCCATCTTGTTCACAAATATCCTTTTTGGGAAAGGAAATCTGCCATCTTTGCCCGGTCTAGCCTATATATGACTCCACCCACACAACGTGATTGATTCTTAACTGACTCTGAAGTGGCCTAGTAAGCCTTTCAATTCTGCCAAATTGTTGCAGAAAAGTTGAAAAAGAATGGAAACTGACGGCTCATCGAGGATCAATGGAAATGACAACAGCACAGCCAGCCTGTAGTCCCTGAAAAGTCCTTCTGTGTCAAAATTGGAAGAATAGTCCCGCAGATGAGTCAAGCATCAATAACATAGTAGTACTCACAAATAATGGGCGGCATTCTGCATTTCTGAGACTAAGCCCGGCGACCGGAGAACCCCACCCAAGGTCAGTGGAGTTCTCCATTTTCTGCCTTACGCCCGTGGCGTTCTTATGACGGATGGGGCGGAAGAATCCAGCCCGAAAGTGTTGACCTTGACGCAGAAATCGTGGAGTTGCACAACAGCAAAACTGGTGCCGTACCTGGACCGATTCCGCTACTGTTAAGGGGCTAGCACGGCGCCACTTGGAACACAATCGATTCTGATGAGAAACGGTGCCGAATTCGCCAGTTTTGCTATTGACACTTAGGAGGCTGACAAACTGCATCTACATGTACACACTTCACTCCCCTCACACACCACCCCAGCCAAGAAGATGACAGCGAAGAGAGCAGTCCGAAGATGCACCGACACTGAGCTGGAGACCCTCCTTGGCGCGGTGGAGGAGAGGAGGATGACCCCGGCCCAGGAGGAGGCTGCCAGCCAGGTGGCGGAGGAGTTCAGGGGATAGGTCCACTCGCACCCTAATCCCATGGAGTAGCCCAAGGGACATCGGGCACCCCGAGGAAGGAGCAGTTGCTGTGGCCCTAACTGGTGACTCCCACAGGGAAGGTGTCGGTACGCTGCCTCACCTCAGATTCTCTCCCCGCCCTACCTCCTGCCTCTGGTGCAGCTGGTGGGCAGCGGGCAGAACAGGGCGGCAACATGACACGTTGGACACCCGAGTAAGGCCCGGTCACCCCAGAAGACGGCCCAGGTCACAGGGCAGGAATCACAGCAGGCCACCTCCACTCCTGCTGTACCGTCTGGGGATACACCCAGATGTAGCGTTAGGACTTGTAAGGCCAGAAAATTAGACAGCAATTAAATTGGCATGGGTGCAGGTCACTGTTTAGTTACAGGGGCTAGAACACATATATGTATATATTTGTTCACATTGAACACCTGTTACCGCTTACAACATGCCTCGGTGCTCTGACAGACGGTTATGAGGGATAGGCTGTCTGGGATGGCCAGAGAGGGGAAGGGGGATTGGGTAGATGTTGTGAGTGGCCCAGGCTCCCCATCTTCCTCCCCCAATCCCCCGACCGTCCCCACCAGCGTCACCCCAGTGATTCAATGGGACCATATGATGGAATGGCCAGGTTGAATGCATGGATCACCCAGGTGCATGTTGGAAAGTTCTACTGGCAGGAGTCAGATGTTGGCATACGATGCGGACACCAGAACTTATCGCAGAAAGGGTTGTCATCATCCTCCATTCCATGGACCATACCTGCTGATAATGCCACTTCAGGTCCCCCATTCCGTAGAGCGGCAGGTATGTATCACGGAGGGAGTTGCAGGCGGGGAGGGTGGCCGGGGTTGGAGTGAGGGGATGTGGGTGTGGGATACGGTGTCCGTGCCCTTTCAGAGCAGTCCAGGCACCTGAGCTGCATCTTCAAGAGGCTGAAGGACCCTTTGATCATACTACGGTTGCTGTATGGGCGTCGTTATAGCGGGTCTCTGCATCAGCCTGCGGCCTCCGGATCAGTGTAATCAGCCACGACTGCAGTGGATAACTTCTGTCACTGAGGAGCCAACCCCCCAGCCGGAATCGTCGAGTGTGCCAGGGTGGAGGTGCAGACGTGTATGATGCGCAGCTCGTGGTCACATATCAGCTGCACGTTCATTGCGTGGAACCCCTTCCGGGTGGTGTAGAGCGGCTGTCATCTGTAGGTGCTCATAAGGGGACCTTCATCCCGTCAATCCCCTGTACCAGGGGCATCCCATTAATGGTGGTTAACCCCACTGCCTGAACTTCCTTGTTGAGCCGCCTGGGCAAATAGGGCCTCCGTGATGGCACAGATGCACCTGTTCCCCAAGGTCTGTGAGATCGCAGACAGGTTCCTACTCGGCGCATGAAAGGACCCCATTCAGGGCAATTGTCACCTTGACGGCCACCAGGAGCAGTTACCCTGCGGTTCCAAGTGTGCCATCATATTGCAGATATGTCGCACTGTCTCTGCTCAACTGGAGTCTCCGACAGCATGCCGGGTCCGGCAAGT
Source organism: Scyliorhinus canicula (assembly GCF_902713615.1). Taxonomy (NCBI): domain Eukaryota; kingdom Metazoa; phylum Chordata; class Chondrichthyes; order Carcharhiniformes; family Scyliorhinidae; genus Scyliorhinus; species Scyliorhinus canicula. The sequence goes on along the minus strand of NC_052161.1, from coordinate 107,115,537 downwards.
CATCGAATGACAGGTGCTGTCCGTACACATGAGGCCTCATGCAGCGCTTCCTTGGCACGTCCTCCTCCTCCGCCTGTTGGGCTGGCTCTCCATCCTGGGTGCTGCCTCCTGTCCCTCTGTGGCATGCTCCGCTGCTGCATGCTCTGCTGCTGCAGCTTCCTCAACCCCCTCGAGCAGCGCCAGCTCGTACAGCCACAGGGCATCCCCCAATGCTGCGCCAACTAGTAGGAAGGCCATCATTGCTGGTTGAATTCCAATATCCATTGTCTGCAAGAGGTGAATGGCCAACACGTTAGCATGTTGCAGCCCCGTGCTCAACAGGCTACACGATAGCTCCGGATTAACACTGCAGACTCTGCCTCTGCATGTTTCCCCCCCCCAGCCCCTTCGATGCCCAGAGCCTCTGGCAATGGCGCCTGTCCCTGATGCCAGGGATACTGTCGGTTGGCACTGCCTTTACTCTCCACGCCCCCGCCCGACGCCCCGGTATGGGCTACATTGGGCATTGCGCTGGGTGCGTCGGCAGTAGATGACAGCTGAAAGGGGGGGGGGGGGGGGGGTGGAGGCACACTGCTGAACCAAGGGCAGAGGTGAGTGGTCAGTAGATGCATAGCAAGATGGCTGCCTTACAGGCCATGGGAATGGCGTACCTTGACTGTACACCGGCCCAGTCATGTGGGGGGGTCCCTCCGCCCACTCGGCCCATTGCCCCATCTCCTCCCTGATCCTGGCAAGACCCCGCCCCTCAGCCCAGCCAGCTCAGCCAGTGTCCGGCACGGTAGCTCACTGTCGCTCCTCTCCGAGTCCTACCTCCTCTCTCTCTCCCTCATCAGCCACGATGCTGGTTTCACGATTTTTAAAATCACAAGTGAATCGCGCCGTTGAAACTCGGCCCATTGGAGGAGGAGAATCCCGGAGGCCCCGGAGAATGCTGGGTCAGGCCCGCTAATGATATGTAAACGGTGTTTACTGTAGGTGTGTTATGGAACGCATTGTCACCACTATTGAGGTGACGGAGAATTACAATTTGGCGTCAAAGCAATTTTGCCGTCGGAACCAATTTTCCACTGAATTGCATTTCGCAATTTCGGTGTCAGCTAACTGAGAATCCTGCCCAATACCTTTATAGACCATCTCAACACCCCTATTACCATCCCACAGAATCACAGAATTGTACAGTACAGAAGGAGACAATGTGGCCCATCGAGTCTGCATTGGCTCTCTGAAACAACATTCTAGTCCCACTTCCCTGCCGTATCCCCATAACCTTCCACTTTCTTTCTTTTAAAAGAGCACTCCAATTCCCTTTTGAATACTTTAATCGAACCAGCCTTCACCAGCACTTCAGGAAGTTAATTCCAGACTCTATTCACGTTTATTGGTGAAAAAGAATTTCCACACATCACTTTTGCCTCTGTTGAATTAAGTTCATTGCCGAATTTAAACCATCAGTTTGACCCTGAAAGGCAACGTCTCTCAGAAATTTAAGCAACGGATGAAGCTAGTTGTTTCACGTTGTACTGTGCAATAGCAGCACAAGTGGCATTCACTATTAACACAGTGCTGCCATCGAGTGAAAAACTGCCTATCACACAAATAAATAATGTGGTCCACTTTATGAATTTCAGTTCCTGGATGATATTGGGTATATAGGCTGTTCATCCCAAAGACTGGCAGATTACATCAATCTGCAAGTTTCAGCTGCTATCCGCAATGGGCAAGGTACTGATCATACCCAACAGCATGTGCATGCAAAACTCAAAACACATGGGGCTGGATTCTCCGATTATGAGACTAAGTGCTGACTCCAGCTTGGGAACGGTGGCCTTTTACGACTGAACAAACGGCACAATACGGCCACCGATCCCCCATCTGGTAGGGGGCTAGCAGGCATACAGCATAAAGCACCTGGCTCCAGCTGCTGATACAGCCGGAGAATTGCCAGGTCCGTGGCTGCGCAGTTATAGGACTGACAGATTCTTTTTTAAATAGTTTTTAGATGTTCAAAAAAAAGTTGCAAGAAATAGCATCAAGCTTAAATTGTACGTAAGTTATCATTATCCTGAACTTTTCTGTTATCTTTGATTGCCCTACAACCTGTCAGAAATACTTGAAAGATGTCATTTTTACATTCAGTAAAATATGACTCTTTCTTCCTTTTATTTACTTTCACAATATATGTCTATTCACATTGCACAAAAATGTTTAAAGCTGGCCACAGATTTTTGAATTACTAACCTAGCATATGCAACAGTTGGTAAAGAGCTATGGGACATGATCTATGAGCTATTGCCTCATCCATTACCAGTCAGATTATTAATAGGACATAGATAATAATGTATTAATTGCTTCTCATCACATATCTCCATCCAGCCGCAACCATACCATTGCTGTGCTATTCCCATTTCAACTCAGTAATGCACTTGTGACTTTTCTTTTTTTTTAAAGTATTGTTATTAAGGTTTTGCACAAATTTTCATAATAAAACAGTAGTAACCATAATAACAAAACAAACTAGAGTGAACATTGACATAGTGCAAAAAGCGGCGGCACAGTGGTTAGCATTGCTGCCTACGGCGCTGAGGACCCAGGTACGAATCCCGGCCCTGGGTCACTGTCTGTGAGGAGTTTGCACATTCTCCCCGTGTCTGCGTGGGTTTCACCCCCACAACCCAAAGATGTGCAGGTTAGGTGGATTGGCCACGTTAAATTGTCCCTTAATTGGAAAAAATTAATTGGATATTCTAAATTTATTTAAAAAAACATAGTGCAAAAAGAGAATATACAATAACAATTAAATAGACATTACCCCATGCGACCCAGTCTTCACAATGAAACACTCACCCCCACGGATTGCTGCTGCTGATGATATTTTAATTTTCCCTAAGAAAGTCGACAAACGGCTGCCACCTCCGAGAGAACCCTAGCGTAGACCCTCTTAAGGCAAACTTTATTTTCTCGAGGCTGAGAAACCCAGCCATGTCGATAACCCACGTCTCTACACTCGGGGGGCTTCGAGTCCCTCCACATTAATAAAATCCGTCCCTGGGCTACTAGGGAGGCAAAGGCCAAGATGTCGGCCTCTTTCGCTCCCTGAACACCCGGGTCTTCTGACACTTCAAAGATCGCTATCTCTGGACTCGGCACCACCCATGTGTTAAGCACCTGGGACATTGCCCTCGCAAACCCTTGCCAGAACACTCTAAGCTCCGGCCATGTCCAAAACATGTGGACATGGTTTGCAGAGCTGCCCTTGCACCTCATACAACTGTCTTCTACCTCAAAAAACTTGCTCATTCCTGCTGCCGTCATGTGTGCCCGGTGGACCACTTTAAATTGAATTAGACTGAGCCTGGCACATGATGAGGAGGAATTAACCCTGCCCAGGACCTCTGCCCACAGAGCCGCTTCCATCTCCTCACCTAGCTCCTCTTCCCACTTGCCCTTGAGCTCCTCCCCCAGGGTTTCCTCCGCCTCCTGTAGTTGCTGGTAGATATCCGACACTCTCCCCTCCCCCACCCAGGTGCCGGAGACCACTCTGTCCTGTATCATCAGTGCTGGCAGCGTCAGAACGGCCACTACCTGTTTTTTCAGGAAGGCTCGTACTTGCAGATATTTAAAGGAGCACGTCCCACCTTTTAAAGTCCCCTTCCATTTGCTCCACCAACCGGGTCAGGCTGCGCCTATGCAGGGCATCCCATTTCCTGGCCACCTGTATACCCAGGTAACAAAAACTTTTCTCTACCATCCTGAACGGCAGCTCTTTCAGTCTCTCCTCCTGCCCCTTGGCCTGGATCACAAACAACTCGCTCTTTCCCATGTTCAAGTTGTACCCTGAAAAACTACCACAATCCCTCAGAATCCGCAGAACCTCCCCCATCCCCTCCACAGGGTCCGAAATGTTCAGGAGCAAATCATCCGCGTATAGCGAGACCCGATGTTTAACACTCCCCCCCCCCCCCCCCCCCCCCCCCCCCCCCCCCCCCCCCACCCCCCCCCCCCCCCCGAACCAGTCCCGCCAGTTCCTCGAGGCTCTCAGAGCCATAGCTAGTGGTCCTATAGCTAGGGCAAAAAGTAATGGGGAGAGGGGACACCCCTGCCTCATTCCCCGGTGAAGCTCGAAGTACACCGTTCTCAGCCAGTTTGTACATACACCTGCTACAGGTGCCTGTAAAGGTGCCAGCCAATCAAACCCGAAGCTCTCCAGCATTTCCCAGAGGTACTCCCACTCCACCCGGTCAAAGGCTTTCTCTGCGTCCATTGCTGTTACCACCTCCGCCTCCCCTCCCTCTGAGGGCATCATAATAACATTCAAAAGTCTCCGGACTATGGTATTCAGTTGTCTGCCTTTAAAAAACCCAGTCTGGTCTTCCTCTATCACCCCTGGGACACAATCCTCAATTCTTGTGGCCAGAATCTTAGCCAGCAATTTGGCATCCACGTTTAAAAGCGAAATCGGCCTGTATGACCCGCAATGTTCCGGGTCCTTCCCTCATGTTATAACCTGCCTGCTTACCATTGGCTGGGGACTAATGACAATCCCACAATCCTATGGGAGTATGAGCTTCCCGAATGAGGGGGCGGATAAATCATTAGCAGACTCCCTGCATAAATAGAGCTGGCCAGTTTGGAACCAGCAGAGAGAGAGGAGTGAGCAGCAAGGGAAGTTGCTCCTGCTGTTGTATATATATGTTATTGTAAATAAATGTTATTTCTTTGTATCCTGAAAACTCGTGCTGGATTCTTCATGGCCCTCACAAAATCTTGTTTAAGAATGAGTGAGATCAAAGCCTGTCACATTGTTGGGGGAGGGTTCCTTTCTCTCTAGCCTCATTGAAGGTCCTCATCAGGAGTGGGCTCAACATTTCCGAAACTTTCTTATAGAATTCTACTTGGTAACCGTCCGGCCCCGGGGCTTTGCCCTCTATACCCTTGACAATCTCCTCCAATTCATTCGGGGCCCCCAGCCCCTCCACCAGGTCCTCATCCACCTTTGGAAACCTCAACTAGTCCAAACATTGCCTCATCCCTTCCGCTCCTGTCGGGGGCTCCGATTTGTATAGTTTACTATAGAACGAATGTCTTCGTTCACCCCCCCTGGATCCAAGACCGTGTTACCCTCCTTATTCTTTACTCCCCTGATTTCCATGGCCGCCTCCCTCTTTCTCAGTTGGTGTGCCAGCATTCTACTCGCTTTCTCCCCATACTCATAGACTGCCCCCCTTGCCTTCCTCAGCTGTGCTACCGCTTTCCCTGTGGTCAGCAGTTCAAACTCCGCCTGCAGACTCTGCTGCTCCCTCAGTAGCCCCGCCTTGGGGGGCTCCGCGTATCTCCTGTCCACTCGGAGTATCTCCTCCACCAGTCTCTCCCTCTCGGCTCTTTCTCTTTTCCCTATGGGATCGAATTGAGATGAGTTCCCCTCTGATAACTGCCTTCAGAGCCTCCCAGACTGTTGCCGCTACTATCTCACCCGTATCGTTTGTTTCCAGTTAATCCTGGATGTTCCTGCTAATCCGCCCGCAAACCTCTTCGTCCGCCAGCAGCCCCACATCCCCAGAGTGGGTGCTGCCCTCTCTTCTCACAAAGCCGCAGGTCCACCCAGTGCGGGGCATGGTCCGAGCCTGTGATTGCTGAGTATTCTGTCCCCGCCACCTTTGGGATTAACGCCCTGCTCAAGACAAAGAAGTCGCACTTGTGACTTTTCAAAATGTTTGCAACTATTTAGGGGGAAATATTGAAGGTTTTTAAATCAACGTTCCCTTGATTTAAATAAAACACACAACTCAATATACACTTTATTTGACAAAAATATACATTTAAGAAATATGGTTCCATGAATCAGCATTTCTCAGTCTGAAAGGTTCTGGTGTCGCAGAACAATCCCACCAGACGCTCCAGGAATCACGGAATGGAAATGGAGATGAGTGGTCCTCAAGTGCATTAATCTGCCATTCAGGTGCTTTGACCAACCTTCTGAAAGCCACTTTGGCTAGATTGCGTTGACTACATCTAATGCAGTTTGCTATGGGACTCACAGCAGTAGTGCACATAGGTAATAACAAATCGCATGTCTAACACCCAGCTTTGTACAGCACAGATTCAATATGCTGCTGCTTGGTGTGAGGAAATACAAGACTTGAAAAATTGGGGATTATTTCATTAAAATGGAGGATATGGGCTTATTTAAGAATTCACACAAATGGCAATGGAAATCTATAACACGTTCCTCAAAATAAATTGCTGAAGCTGGAACAATTGAAAATTTCAGAACTGAGATGGATGATGTCATCTGAGAGTGCCTTTAAGAATTAGATGTTTAAGAAATGTACCTTTAAGAAATGAAGCTGACCATATTACTAAAGTTATGTCACGGGGGGGAGTTGAGCTCACTTCTGCTTTTTGGGAGTTTTAGTTTCAGTTTGAAGAAAGCTTGGGTCTGGCTGTGAGCTGCATTGCTGGTGATCTCTGCCATGAAGGACTATATCTTAATCCTTTGGTGAAATCGGAATTGTAAAAAGATCTCAGTATTGAATATAAATCTAATATGCCTCTGTTTGAAGGATTTGTTAAGTCTTTTGGATGTGTGAAGGAACAGTTTGCAGGATTGGGTAGTGTTGTATTATTTTCGGGGTTATCTTTGAAGTAAGGGGTGTTAAGAGATCCAATGTTAATTTAAAAGGTTAATTTGAGTTCATGGAATAAACATTGTTTTGTTTTAAAAACCATGTGTCCATAATTGTAATACTACACCTGGGGAACAAGCCGTGTGCTTCAAAAGCAACAATCCATTAAAGATGGGGGTTGGTTGAACTCCATGATACAATTTGGGGTTCTGAAAACACCTCTCCTATAACAATTTGGGGCTCGAGGGGGATAAAAGTCTATCTATTAAATTGGCTTTTGTGAACTTAAAGACAGTGAGGGATTGTTGCTTTTCCAGAGTGGTATTTTAGTTTAAGTGTGTTGTGGACAATGGCTCTTTCAGAGGCTCAGAAGTTTTTGGGGGTGGAGACTGTCACAAGCAGTACCTTACGGACAGAGACTAAAAGCAGACTGTTAGATTTGGCAAAAACATTGCAGTTAACATTACCTGACAAAATGTGAAAGATGAGGTAATTATGGCGGTGGCTAAGCATTTAAAGTTGCCTGAGATGCAGTTTGACTCATTGGAAATAGCAAAAATTCAGTTGCAAATTAAACAAATGGAACATGAGAAAGAATTAAAGTGGCTTGAATACAAAAGAGAGAGAGAGGGGAAAAAAAGGAGAGAGAAGAAAGGAGAAAATAAAGAATAGCCCTAGCAGAACAGAAAGAAAGAGAAGGGGAGATACAGATCAGGGAAAAAGATAAAGAGAGATTTTGAACTTCAGAAAATGGCCATGAAACAAGACAGTCAGTTAAAATTGGCAGATGTAAAGGGAAACGTACAGTTGGATGATAGTGATGAGGATGGGGAGAAAGAGCGTCAAAGTCAAAGGCGTGTCGGGGATCTATTTAAATAGGTCCAAGCATTGCCAAGGTTTGACGAGAAGGAAGTGGAAGCCTTTTTCATTTCATTTGAGAAGGTAGCTAAAGAAATGAAATGGCCACAGGACATGTGGGTGTTACTAATTCAAACAAAGCTGGTAGGTAGAGCTTGTGAGGTGTTTGCATCACTACCGGAGGAGGTATCTAGAATGTATGAGGAGGTGAAGAAATCCATCTTAAGTGCACATGAGCTAGTGCCTGAAGCTTACAGACAAAGGTTTAGAAATTTAAGGAAAGAATTTGGTCAAGCATACATGGAGTTTGAAAGACTCAAACAGAGTAATTTTGATACGTGGATAAGGGCTTTGAAAATAGACCAAACGTATGAAGCTCTCAGAGAAATTATACTTTTGGAGGAGTTTAAAAATTCAATTCCTGATGTAGTGAGAACTCATGTGGAAGAACAGAGGGTTAAAACTACGAGATTAGCAGCAGAAATGGCAGATGATTATGAATTAGTTCATAAATCAAAGATTGGTTTCTGACATCAGTTTCAGCTGGTGAGGGACAGAAACTGGGGACATGAGAAATCTGCAAGTGGTAAAGGTAATCTGATGGGAGACAATAAAGAGAATGTACCTCAGATTAAAAAAGAAATCCAGGAGGGTGGAAAAGAAATGAAAAGTTTCAAATGTTTTCACTGTAATAAACTAGGCCATGTAAAGTCACAGTGTTGGTGGTTGAAGAAAAAGCACTGGAAAGGCTGATGTGGTAAAACAGGATAAGACAGTGGGATTTGTTAGAGTGGTAAAGGAAAGCCCAAGGGAAGCGAAGGAGGTGCAAACAATTATACAGCCTGTTCAAGAAGTAATTGTTAAGAAGGTGCCAGATGTCTTTAAAGAATTTACTTGTGTGGGTAAAGTTTACTCATGTATCAGGAGGAGCAGGTAAAGAAGTCATAATTTTAAGAGATACAGGGGCTAGTCAACCTTTAATGGTAAGAGATGAGGAATTATGTAGTTTGGGAAGAATGTTGCCAGAAAAGGTGGTGATATGTGGAATTCAGGGTGAGAGGAGTAGCGTTCCATTATATAAGGTAAGGTTGGAAAGTCCAGTGAAGAGTGGTGAAGTGGTAGTAGGAGTAATAGATAAATTATATTGTCCAGGAATACAGTTTATCTTGGGTAATTATATAGCTGGATCGCAGGTGGGAGTGATGCCAACTGTGGTTGATAAGCCAGTGGAAAATCAGACAACTGAAGTGTTGAAGGACGAATGTCTTGAGATTTTTCCGGACTCTGTAGTAACAAGGTCGCAAAGTCACAGGTTAAGGCAAGAGAAGAAATCAAAGAGTGAAGATGAAGTTGAAGTGCAATTATCAGCAACGATTTTTGATCAGATGGTTGAAAAAGAACAAGAACAGATGGAGGATGATGCGGATATTTTTTGTTCGAGAAAATTGGCAGACTTACAACAGAAAGATGTAAAAATAAAGCGGATGTATCAGAAAGCATATACGGAAGAGGAATCTGAGAGTATACCAGAGTGTTATTACCGTAAAAGTGATGTCATAATGAGAAAATGGAGACCTGTACATATGCAGGCGGATGAAAGTGGGCAGAAGTTCATCAAGTAGTATTGCCGGTAGGGTATAGAAAGGAGGTGTTGCGAGTTCCACATGAGGTACCAGTGGGAGGTCATTTGGGAATAAGGAAAACTCAAGGTAAAATCCAGAAACATTTTTATTGGCCTGGACTACATAAAGGTGGAGTTAAATTTTGTCAATCATGTCACACATGTCAAGTGATAGGGAAACCTCAATCAGTGATAAAACCAGTGCCCTTAATACCCATTCCAGCATTTGAGGAATCTTTTACGAGGGTCCTAATTGATTGTGTAGGACCACTTTCTAAAACCACAAGTGGGAATCAATGTCTTTTAACTATAATGGATGTGTGTACTAGGTTTCCAGAGGCCATTCCAGTACGTAATATTACAACTAAAAGATTGTGGAGGAGTTACTTAAATTCTTTACTAGATATGGACGACCCTGGGCAGCACGGTGGCCTAGTGGTTAGCACAGCTGCCCCACGGCGCTGAGGTCCCAGGTTCGATCCCGGCTCTGGGTCAGGTCCGTGTGGAGTTTGCACATTCTCCCCGTGTCTGCGTGGGTTTCGCCCCCACAACTCAAAAATGTGCAGAGTAGGTGGATTGGCCACGCTAAATTGCCCCTTAATTGGAAAAAATAATTGAGTAATCTAAAAAAAAATTTTTAAAGATATGGACGATCCACAGAAATACAATCGGATCAAGGATCAAATTTTACCTCAAAGTTATTCAAAGAAGTTATGGATAGTTTAGGAATAAAACAATTTAAATCAACTGCGTACTATCCAGTATCGCAGGGAGCATTAGAAAGGTGGCATCAGACATTAACGGCAATGTTGAGGGCTTGTTGTCAAGATTATCCAGAGGATTGGGATGAAGGATTTCCATTCGTACTGTTTGCAGTTAGGGATGCACCTAATGAGTCTACCAAATTTAGTCCTTTTGAACTAATTTTTGGTCATGAGGTAAGAGGACCACTTAAATTGATCAAAGAAAAATTGGTGGGTGAGAAATCGGAAATTACACTATTGGATTACATGTCAAATTTTAGGGAACGATTAAATAGAGCAGGTGAATTGGCTAGACAACATTTGAAAGTTGCACAAAATGTGATGAAATGGGTAGCAGACAAGAAATCCACAGTTCGTAGTTTTGCAAGTGGAGATAAAGTTTTAGTGTTGTTACCAGTGGTAGAGGAGCCTTTAAAAGCCACGTTTTGTGGACCGTATCAGATTGAAATGAAATTAAGTGAGGTGAATTATATGGTAAAAACACCAGATTGAAGGAAGACTCACCGAGTGTGTCATGTGAATATGCTTGAAAGGTACTTTGAAAGGGAAGGAGAGAAAGAGGAGGTTTTAATGATTCTAACTCAAAGTGATGAACCAAATCCAGATGATTGTGAATTTGACATACCTCAAATTAAATTGGAAAATGAGGATGTTCTTAAAAATTGGGATGAATTGTTAGGTGATCTTCCAGAGGAAAAACGAACTGACCTGAAAGAGTTATAGATATCACATGGGCAAGTTTGTAGAGATACATTGGGAAGTACTAAAATAGCTAAACATGATGTAAAGGTGGGAAATGCTGTTCCGATCAAACAACATCCATATAGACTTAACCCCTTAAAATTGGCATAGGTTAACAAAGAGATTGAGAGTATGCTTAAAAATGGCATAATTGAAGTGGGTTGCAGCCAATGGAGCTCACCCGTAGTGATGGTACCTGAACCAGACGGTACCCAACGGTTGTGTGTGGACTATCGAAAGGTGAATGCAGTTACAAGAACGGACTCTGACCCTATCCACAAGAACGGACTCTGACCCGTAAGCCATGGGGTACGGGCCTCTGGCACGGAGTCTGTCCCTGTTGCTCAGAAGGGAAGGGGGGAAAGGAGTAGAACATTAGTAATTGGGGACTCAATAGTCAGGGGCACAGATAGAAGATTTTGTGGGAGCGAGAGAGACTCACATTTGGTATGTTGCCTCCCAGGTGCAAGGGTACGTGATGTTTCGGATCGTGTTTTCCGGGTCCTTAAGGGGGAGGGGGAGCAGCCCCAAGTCGTAGTCCACATTGGCACTAACGACATAGGTAGGAAAGGGGACAAGGATGTCAGGCAGGCCTTTAGGGAGCTAGGATGGAAGCTCAGAGCGAGAACAAACAGAGTTGTTATCTCTGGGTTGTTGCCCGTGCCACATGATAGTGAGACGAGGAATAGGGAGAGAGAGCAATTAAACACGTGGCTACAGGGATGGTGCAGGCGGGAGGGATTCAGATTTCTGGATAACTGGGGCTCTTTCTGGGGAAGGTGGGACCTCTATAGACAGGATGGTCTACTTCTGAACCTGAGGGGCACCAATATCCTGGGGGGGGAGATTTGTTAGTGCTCTTTGGGGGGGTTTAAACTAATTCAGCAGGGGCATGGGAACCTGGATTGTAGTTTTGGGGTACGGGAGATTGAGAGTATAGAGGTCAGGAGCACAGATTTGACTTCGCAGTAGGGTGCCAGTGTTCAGGTAGGTAGTTTGAAGTGTGTCTACTTCAATGCCAGGAGTATACGAAATAAGGTAGGGGAACTGGCAGCATGGGTTGGTACCTGGGACTTCGATATTGTGGCCATTTCAGAGACATGGATAGAGCAGGGACAGGAATGGTTGTTGCAGGTTCCGGGGTTTAGGTGTTTTAGTAAGCTCAGAAAAGGGGGCAACAAAGGGGGGAGGTGTGGAGCTGCTAGTCAAGGACAGTATTACGGTGGCGGAAAGGATGCTAGATGGGGACTCTTCTTCCGAGGTAGTATGGGCTGAGGTTAGAAACAGGAAAGGAGAGGTCACCCTGTTGGGAGTTTTCTATAGGCCACCTAATAGTTCTAGGGATGTAGAGGAAAGGATGGCGAAGATGATTCTGGAAAAGAGCGAAAGTAACAGGGTAGTTGTTATGGGAGACTTTAACTTTCCAATATTGACTGGAAAAGATATAGTTCGAGTACATTAGATGGGTCGTTCTTTGTACAATGTGTGCAGGAGGGTTTCCTGACACAATATGTTGACAGGCCAACAAGAGGCGAGGGCCACATTGGATTTGGTTTTGGGTAATGAACCAGGCCAGGTGTTAGATCTGGAGGTAGGTGAGCACTTTGGAAACAGTGACCACAATTCGGTGACCTTTACGTTAGTGATGGAAAGGGATAAGTATACCCCCGCAGGGCAAGAGTTATAGCTGGGGGAAGGGCAATTATGATGCCATTAGACATGACTTAGGATTTGTAGGTTGGAGAAGTAGGCTGCAAGGGTTGGGCACACTGGATATGTGGAGCTTGTTCAAGGAACAGCTATTGCATGTTCTTGATAAGTACATACCAGTCAGGCAGGGAGGAAGGGGTCGAGCGAGGGAACCATGGTTTACCAAAGAAGTGGAATCTCTTGTTAAGAGGAAGAAGGAGGCCTATGTGAAGATGAGGTGTGAAGTTTCAGTTGGGGCGCTTGATAGTTACAAGGAAGCGAGGAAGGATCTAAAGAGAGAGCTGAGACGGCAAGGAGGGGCCATGAGAAGTCCTTGGCAGGTAGGATCAAGGAAAACCCAAAAGCTTTCTATAGGTATGTCAGGAATAAAAGAATGATTAGGGTAAGAGTAGGGCCAGTCAAGGACAGTGGTGGGAAGTTGTGTGTGGAGGCTGAGGAGATAAGCGAGATACTAAATGAATACTTTTCGTCAGTATTCACTCAGGAAAAAGATAATATTGTGGAGGAGAATGCTGAGACCCAGGCTATTAGAATAGATGGCATTGAGGTGCGTAGGGAAGAAGTGTTGGCAATTCTGGACAAGGTGAAAATAGATAAGTCCCCGGGGCCTGATGGGATTTATCCTAGGATTCTCTGGGAAGCCAGGGAAGAGATTGCTGAGCCTTTGGCTTTGATTTTTAGGTCATCATTGGCTACAGGAATAGTGCCAGAGGACTGGAGGATAGCAAATGTGGTCCCTTTGTTCAAGAAGGGGAGTAGAGGCCTTACGGCCTCACGGTAGCATGGTGGTTAGCATCAATGCTTCACAGCTCCAGGGTCCCAGGTTCGGTTCCCGGCTGGGTCACTGTCTGTGTGGAGTCTGCACATCCTCCCCGTGTGTGCGTGGGTTTTCTCCGGGTGCTCCGGTTTCCTCCCACAGTCCAAAGATGTGTGGGTTAGGTGGATTGGCCATGCTAAATTGCCCGTAGTGTAAGGTTAATGGGGGGATTGTTGGGTTACGGGTATACGGGTTACGTGGGTTTAAGTAGGGTGATCATTGCTCGGCGCAACATCGAGGGCCAAAGGGCCTGTTCTGTGCTGTACTGTTCTATGTTCTTCTATAACCCCGGTAACTATAGGCCGGTGAGCCTAACGTCTGTGGTGGGTAAAGTCTTGGAGAGGATTATAAAAGATACGATTATAATCATCTAGATAGGAATAATATGATTAGGGATAGTCAGCATGGTTTTGTGAAGGGTAGGTCATCGCCTCACAAACCTTATCGAGTTCTTTGAGAAGGTGACTGAACAGGTAGACGAGGGTAGAGCATTTGATGTGGTGTATAGGATTCAGTAAAGCGTTTGATAAGGTTCCCCACGGTCGGCTATTGCAGAAAATACGGAGGCTGGGGATTGAGGGTGATTTAGAGATGTGGATCAGAAATTGGCTAGTTGAAAGAAGACAGAGAGTGGTAGTTGATGGGAAATGTTCAGAATGGAGTTCAGTTACGAGTGGCGTACCACAAGGATCTGTTCTGGGGCCGTTGCTGTTTGTCATTTTTATAAATGACCTAGAGGAGGGCGCAGAAGGATGGGTGAGTAAATTTGCAGACGACACAAGTCGGTGGAGTTGTAGACAGTGCGGAAGGATGTTGCAGGTTACAGAGGGACATAGATAAGCTGCAGAGCTGGGCTGAGAGGTGGCAAATGGAGTTTAATGTAGAGAAATGTGAGGTGATTCACTTTGGAAAGAATAACGAATGCGGAATATTTGGCTAATGGTAAAATTCTTGGTAGTGTGGATGAGCAGAGGGATCTCGGTGTCCATGTACATAGATCCCTGAAAGTTGCCACCCAGGTTGATAGGGTTGTGAAGAAGGCTATGGTGTGTTGGCCTTTATTGGTAGGGGAATTGAGTTCCGGAGTCCATGAGGTCATGTTGCAGTTGTACAAAACTCTAGTACGGCCGCATTTGGAGTATTGCGTACAGTTCTGGTCGCCTCATTATAGGAAGGCGTGAAGCTTTGGAACGGGTGCAGAGGAGATTTACCAGGACGTTGCCTGGTATGGAGGGAAAATCTTATGAGGAAAGGCTGATGGACTTGAGTTGTTTTCGTTAGAGAGAAGAAGGTTAAGAGGTGACTTAATAGAGGCATATAAAATGATCAGAGGGTTAGATAGGGTGGACAGCGAGAGCCTTCTCCCGCGGATGGAGGTGGCTAGCACGAGGGGACATAGCCTTAAATTGAGGGGTAATAGATATAGGACTGAGGTCAGAGGTGGGTTTTTTACGCAAAGAGTGGTGAGGCCGTGGAATGCCCTACCTGTAACAGTAGTGAACTCGCCAACATTGAGGGCATTTAAAGTTTATTGGATAAGGCATATGGATGATAAGGGCATAGTGTAGGTTAGAGGCCTTTAGTTTTTTCCATGTCGGTGCAACATCGAGGGCCGAAGGGCCTGTACTGCGCTGTATTGTTCTATGTTCTATGTTCTATCCCACGTTTGAAGGATTGCTTTGAGAAAGTGGGACAATCTGCTTTTATTTCCAACTTCCAGACATGGAAAAAACATTTAAAACACCGTATGAAGTTCTTCGAGCGACTTCAGGGGGCAGATTTGGTGATGAACCTAGCCAAAAGTGAATTTGGGGAAGCCCGAATCACTTTCCTTGAGGAGTTTCTGATACCTTCAAGACGAAGGGAAATAATGCAGTTTCTTGGTATGAGTGGATTTTACTGTAAATTTGTACCAAATTTTAGCAGTGTGGTCGCTCCACTGACGGACTTGCTCAAGAAGCATAACAGATTCTAGTGGACAGCGGAGTGTCAACAGGGGTTTGACAGCCTGAAGACTGTGTTTACCACTGCTCCTGTGTTAGTCATCCCAAATTGTACCAAACCATTCAAAGTGGCTGTTGATACGAGTGATGTGGGTGTAGGTGCGGTGCTTCTACAGGACGACGACGAAAGGCTAGAGCGGCCTGTTGGTTATTTTTCAAAGAAATTGAATTCTCACCAGAAAATGTATTCGACGATTGAGAAGGAGACTTTGAGTTTGGTGCTGGCTTTGCAACATTTTCACATTTATGTGACCAGCAATCCATCTGACAACATTATATATACTGATCATAATCCTTTGACATTTTTGGAGCGATTCCGGAATAACAATGCAAGGCTGTTTCACTGGAGTTTATTGTTACAGCCATTTCATTTAAAAATAGTACATGTGGCAGGACGTGAAAATGTGATAGCCGATGCTTTGTCACGAATGTGATAAATGGAAGGATTTTGGTAGAAGGAAGAAGAACGGGAAAGATGGACTTTATTATTATGCCTGTTTGCATGTGTTGTTTTTTTTAAACAAAAACGTATATTTACTGTGTGCATTTCTTAGTGGATGGTGCAAAAGTGAAAAATGAAACCATCTTGAAGTTGATGGTTTATTTTTTTTACTTGGGGGGAGGTGTCATGTGAGAGTGCCTTTAAGAATTGGATGTTTAAGAAATGTACCTTTAAGAAATGAAGCTGATCATATAATTGAAATGATGTTACAGGGAGGGAGCTGAGGTCACTTCTGCTTTTTGGGAGTTTTAGTTTCAGTTTGAAGAAAGCTTGGGTGTGGCCATGAGCTGCATTGCTGGTGATCTCTGCCAAGAAGGACTATCTTTTAATCCTTTGGTGAAATCGGAATTGTAAAAAGGTCTCAGTATTGAATATAAATCTAATGTGCTTCTGTTTGAAGGTTTTGTTAAGTCTTTTGGATGTGTAAAGGAACAGTTTGCAGGATTGGGTAGTGTTGTATTATTTTCGGGGTTATCTTTGAAGTAAGGGGTGTTAAGAGATCCAATGTTAATTTAAAAGGTTAATTTGAGTTGAACACCTCTCCCATAACAATGGATTTTTTTTTGGCAAGGATGGTAAATGTTATAGAACTAAAGTAGTTAGATTTAAAATACAGATTGGCCATGATCATATTGAATGACATATATGATTTGTCCCTGTGTTTCTTTACTTGTTGTGCTCCCCATGTGGTAACTCGCCACTGGGTGGGATTGGACCTTTAAGTGACCATTAATTGGCCACTTGAGAATCTCAATTGGAGGCAGAGCAGGAAGGCAGTCCATTCCACAGGCCTTCCCACCACAAACTTAATGGAAGTGGGAAAGTGGTGGTGTCTCCACCGGCCATTCTCCCAACTGATTAAACGTCTCCCCGCTTCCAAACATGTCTCATGGGAGGACACAAGATTCCATCCTGGTTAGAATAATCTTGCTACTTTGTTAACCATTGGAAGTAGTGCTGCAGATGAAATTGTATAAACTGTGGAATTGCAAACTTATCTTCCAAGAAAGGTGAATTACTTATTGTATTATCAATGGAGAATTCATAGATCAAAAGAAAGATCAGAAGCCCTGAAGGATAGTGGATCAAAGGTTTGAAGGTACTTACAAAATAATTAAAGCGTTTCAGATGTGAGCTTCAATTAATGTCAAAAGATGCTGTTGTCATTAATTCCTTTCTTTATGGATTCCAGACTGATTTAATTCCAAACTCTGAAGAGAAAAGAATTGGAAAGGGAATTAATAAACTGTGACACTCGGATAGGTAGCACTTCTTTCAATGGTTTAAATAATATTCCTTCATCCTTTTTCTCAGTACTTCCGACTATAAAATTGAATATTTTGCTGAAAAGATTTGATATGCCTTTCAAGATGCTTTACACTAGGGTGGCTCTTTAAGGTCTGCTGAAAATGGAGGCAGTAATCCCAAGCCGTGATCAGTGATAAATTTTGTCAACTTCCATCATCTTATGGTAAACTGTTATCTCATTCATTTGGTGGCAGAAGAACAAATTATAGGTCCTTAATGCAGAAGGTCTTCAACCTTCGTTCAAGTGGCAACATTGTTTCATCGAAATAACTAGTGGGAAGGTGGTGACGTAAAGATAATGTCGCTGAACAAGTAAATCAGGGCTACAGTCGAATGCTCTGAGCAGTTGGTGGAATTGAAATTTGACTAATAAAATCTTGAATATAAAGCTAGTTTCAGTCCCAACGTGCGCGCTTTTCCGGCCTCGTTGCGGTCTCGCTTGAGCAAACCGAGGGCGGTGAATAGCAGGAGAGGCCAAAAACGAGAACGTGCCAGCGCCAAACAGTTTGCGATGCAACCAGCCTGCTCCCGTAGGCAAAATCGGGATCTTATTGTAGCATGGCGAGAAATCAATTTATCACCACTTAAGCACTATTTCCATACAATTAACAGGAGTCACACCATTTGCAACAGCCTCCGGTCATTCATCAGTCCCAAAGCAATTTGTCACACTGGCGCTGACTAGTATTCCTTTTTTTAAAACGTGAACCTTGTGGAAGGGCTTCTATGGGGAGCCGAGAAGTTAAGTAGCCATCTTTGCTCATAGGCAAAAGAACCCTGGGTTGCTGGGCTTGCCACCCCAGTGCTCGGTGGGGCGAGGGTTGGGTACCCTCGGCTGTGGATGGGGTTCCCCTGGAGGGGTGGGCCGCCATCGGAGGGTGGGAGGGAGGCCTGGTACTCGGTCACAAACAACCCGAGGAGGACATTCTGTCGAGACCCTCAGCCATGGCCATCACCAACTGTCCAATCCCTTGGACACCTTCACTAATGGTGCTGACCTCGTGCACCATGCTCGCCACTGCGGTCGCCATCTCAACAGTACTGACCTCAGTGCCATACATTGCTGACGACATCTCCTGCACCCATAGCCTCTGGGACTCCTCCAATTGGCCATGGATCTGCTGGAATGTCGCTTACATCTCCCCCTTAATGTCCTGACCGCTTCCTCTCATCTCCATCAGCTCCACCAGCTTCCATAGGCTCAGCATCAGGCTGGGACCCAGCTGGGTCCTGGGATCCAGTAGACTTCCGACTGCTATCTCACCGAGGCATTCCTGCCTCCTGATGTGCACCGGCAGCTGTGTGATGCTACCCAGATTGTGCCCCAGAATCCTGACCATTAAGGGTGGCGATTCTCCGGGCCGGAGAATCGCTGCAACCGCACCACCACACCCTGCTGCAAATGGCGTGCGATTCTCCGAGCTGCGGAGAATCGGTGCCATTTGCGGTGGTGCGGTTGATGCGGCGCCAGCTCCGGGCCGCTGGAATCGGCGGGGCTACCGATTCTCCGGCCCGAATGGGCCGAGCGGTCGCGCGGATATGACACAATCCCGCCGGCGCCGTTCACCCTGGTCGCTGCCGGTGGGAACTCTGCGCGAACTGCTGGGGGGAGGGGCTCAATCTCCGGGGGGGCCTCCGATGGGGTCTGGCCCGCGATTGGGGCCCACCGATCGGCGGCCTGCCTCTCCCCCCCCCCCCCCCCCCGGGCCTACGTTCTGGCGCGGCTGGCTCCTGAACACTGACTCCATGTTGAGTCGGGGCCGGCACGCGGAAGAAGTCCCCCGCGCATGCGCAGGTTGGCGCGGCGCCCATTTGGCGCCGGGAAGGGAGGCTGGAAGTGAACCGCTCCAGCGCCGTGCTGGCCTCCTGTGGGGGCCTAAATCGGTCGTACCCTGGTCCGGTTCGCGCCGTCGTGAAACGTGACGGCATTCACGACGGCGCAAACACGGGCTCCATTTGGGAGAATCGCCCCCAACGTTTCCCATCGAGGTGAGTGTATCTGCGCTGGTGGAGTGTGGGAATGACAGCTGTGATACCTCCAAAGAACAAAGAAAAGTACAGCACAGGAACAGGCCCTTTGGCCCTCCAAGCCTGCGCCGACCATGCTGCCTGTCTAAACTAAAATCTTCTACACTTCCGGGGTCCGTATCCCTCTATTCCTACCCTATTCCTGTATTTGTCAAGACGCCCCTTAAACGTCACTATCGTCCTTGCTTCCACCACCCCCTCCGGCAGCGAGTTCCTGGCACCCACTACCATTCGTGTCAAAAGACTTGCCTCGTACATCTCCTCTAAACCTTGCCCCTCGCACCTTAAACCTGTGCCCCCTAGTAATTGATCTCTCTACCCTGGGAAAAAGTCTCTGACCATCCACTCTGTCTATGCCCGTCATAATTTTGTAGACCTCTATCAAGTCGCCCCTCAACCTCCGACGTTTCAGTGAGAACAAACCGAGTTTATTCAACCGCTCCTCATAGCTAATGCCCTTCATACCAGGCAACATCCTGGTAAATCTCTTCTGCACCCTCTCCAAAGTCTCCACATCCTTCTGGTAGTGTGGCAACCAGAATTAAACACTATACTCCAAGTTTGGCCTAACTAAGGTTCTATACAGCTACAACATGACTTGCCAATTTTTCTGCTCAATGCCCCAGCCAATGAAGGCAAGCATGCCGTATGCCTTCTTGACTACCTTCTACACCTGTGTTAACACTTTCAGTGACCTCGATTGTGTTTTCCTCGGAGTTCCCTTCCGAGGTGGTCTCCTGGGAGGCTGGGGAAGGGCCCACCCGGGATCGGCCAGTGCCGTTGGCTGGAGGACCTCTGGGAGAATGGACATGTGATCCGTGGATGGGATGGGTCAGTCAGAAAGGCAATAACAACTCCTGTTTGACAGGTTCTCCGGGTGGAGCCCAGTGGTTCCTCACCTCTGCCGCGTCCGCCAACCTCCGCGTGGGTGACTGCCCTGTCCTTGGCCAACCTAGTCACCTGGAGGGCCTGCTCCTCGAAGGAGATGAGGATTCTTAGGCTTGGCACCCCACCGCCAATTAGCACCCTCTCCTGGTGATTGTGGGGAGCTTGTCCTGAGAAGACACGGAGAGAGCGTTGTTAGCCTCATGTGGTTCACAGTGGTAGGGGGGTGAAGAAAGGGTTGGGGGCATTGAAGGGAGAGCGCGGTGAATGGAGGGTTTGGGCTGTTGAAGGGAGGGTTGGGGGTCGCATGGAGACTTGTGGAGGTGGATGCTCATGTGGGGGCGGAAAAGCCTTGTTGTGGGGCGTTGGTGTCTGCTCATTCGTGTGGCCCAGTGTACGTTGTTGACATTTTTCGGCACTGGAGGCCGCTCCTCCTGGTCACACCCATGGATCTTACAGCCGCCATCTCATCTCAGGCAGCACTGGCTGCCCTGTGGCTGACCTTCTGGGACCCTCGAGGAACAGGACATTTCTCCAGGTCTCACTGCATGTTGGAGCCTCCCCAGGTCTGCATCCACCAATCTTGGGGTCGGTCTCCTTGGTACCATTATTGTGAGCTGGCCAGGGTCAGCTGAAAGTGCTGCTCAATCTTATCAGTGGGGGGCTAACGAGTGGGCGGTGCCAGCGAATTGGCTGGCAAGCCTTCCTTTGCGGCAAGAAGCCCGTGGGGTCTCGTTAAGTGGACCAATTAACATTGAATAGTGTTGCCGACCTTACTGGGCCGAGTGCCGGGAAGCTCGCTGCAGTTTCCACTCGCTACCACACTTAGAAATCTTTCAGGAGAATCACATAGTCTCCCAAACGAAGAAGCTCACCCCTTGTCTTAAATAATTTGATGTATTTTGTTAATACACTGGATAGGCATTTCAAACACATATTAGCATGTTCACATGCTACTATTGCACAGTGATAAAGACTTCAGATTTTTCTGCCTCTGTGTAATATGAGAATAGAAATTGCTGGAAAGACTCAGCATGTCCATCATCATTGTATCAAAAAAAAGAGAAGAGAATTTAGCATTGTAGAGAATTAATACATCTGAAGCTTAGTTAACCTCACTTTATCCTTTTACATTTTCATTCCCAGCAATTTGTGATTTGCACTTCATATTTGCAGCTTTTCCCCTTCTGTGTGACCACCTCTAATACATGGACACTAATTGGGATCCTGCTGCTCCAATTCACAGTTGCGGGAGACTGTCGCGAATCACAAAGGCCATGAAAATTAAAAGAGATGCTATTTGTGTATACAGTATCAAATATTCATGAGCAATGTCATGAGTACTTCGGCTATTAGCTGACAAACTAGGTGCCAAGGAGGATTCACGCTGTTCTCATCTCAATTATCTGAAAACAAGCAAAATAAACAGGAAATATGGGGATTAAGCAGGATTGTTTTGTACTTGGGCTACCCTAAATTGTGAACACAATTTGGTGCTCCATTGACAAACAGCTATTAAAATACTAATCTGTTGCATGATCTGGAAAGGATTTATGGGATTACAAGAGCTTTTGAAGAAAAGCCAGAGGGTTTTCAAATGGTCCCATTTCTTGCTCAATCACGCTGTGCACTAGTTTGCTTTCAGGTTTGTGTTGCAGGCAATATTCTGAACTCTTTGACGAGATCTTGCTGCTGCCTGATTTTTTTCAGCCTGCCTCACCCTGAATTGGAAGAGGCATTAAACTCCAGTTATTTGTATATGTGTATGACAAATTGGAAATGTCAGTTTAGTGTAGTCAACTAAAATCTCCTGAGGGAAAAGGCACATTGTTGAGGTTGATCAGAATGCGCTTTAATCTGTATTCAACCCAGCTTTTCAACATGGAAATGCTTGATTCTGACATTCGATGTCCAGAGAATTTGAAAGGATTGTTCCCCAGGGCTTTTCTCCATCATTCTTAATGGGTACAAAGTTCACCAAATGATCTAAAAAATAAAGAAAATATTAATACTGTATAGTGCATTCCATGACCTCAGGATGTCCCAAATTGCTCTGAAGCTAATTAAATGTTTTAGCATTGTGCTCACTAAAGTAACATAGGAAATGTGGCAGCAATTTGCACACTCCTAAACAGCACTCAGCTAACCAGATAATAAGTTTTACTTCCGTCAATTCAGAGATGAAATAAAAACTCTTTACTGTTCTTCAAAATAATGCTGTGGTATGTTTTGGGCATGCCCTAAGCTTAGGGGGTACTGGGAGGGATTTGCGGGCGTCATGTCCCGGGTGCTAAAAACAAGGGTGGTGATGGGTCCAGGGGTGGCAATTTTTGGGGTTTCGGAAGACCCGGGAGTCCAGGGGGAGAAAGAGGCCGATGTTTTAGCCTTTGCTTCCCTGATAGCCCGGCGACGAATACTATTGGCGTGGAGGGACTCAAAGCCCCCGAAGACTGAGTTGTGGCTTGCGGACATGTCGAGTTTCCTGGGTATGGAAAAAATTTAATTTGCCTTGAGGGGATCTGTACAGGGGTTCGCCCGGAGGTGGCAACCATTTATTGACTTCTTTGCGGGAGAGTGAGGGGGGGGGGGGGGGGGGGGGGGGGGGGAGGGGAAGAGTAGAGTAGGAGGGATAAAATGGCGGGTAGTACCGGTGGGAGAGGAGCGGGCTTGTGCAGTATGTTACGATTGAAGTATTGAAAGTACGTGGATGTTTGCACATTTTTGCCTTTTTTGCTTTCTTTCTGTTGATGTCTGTAACTGTTTACAAAGCCAAAAACTACCTCAATAAAATTGTTTATTAAAAAAATAAAAATAAAAAAATAAAATAATGCTGTGGTATCTTTTATGTCCACCTGCAAGGACAATCTAGTTCTTATCTAATGTCTCATTTGAAAAATAACATCTTCCTCAGTACTGAAGTATTGGTCTATATTTTGTGTTCCAGTCTCTTGAATGGGGCTTGAATCAAGAACCTGAGACTCAGACAATTCTGCTACCACCTGAACACGAAGGAAAATCCCAGTTATTTCCATTCTTTCCATGGATCCTCAAGTTTCATAAAAATTGGGTGGGGCAGGTCTTTCACCCCAGTTTTAACAGTAGGGCCAGAGGCACGGCAATTTTAATTCATAAAAGAACACAATTTTCCTCTTCTTGGGTTATAGGTGACACTAATGGTTGGTATATTATTGCCTGTGGTTCACTGGCAAACACTCAGTAATCCTGGTAATGATCTATGCCCCCAATTGGAACAACTCAAACTTTATAAACTTGCTGGTGAACTCACTCCCTGACCTGGATTTACACTGGATGATTCTGGGAAGCGACCTGAACTGTGGCTTGGACCCTAAATTGATTGTTCCATACCAAAATCTCTGACCCCACCTGAGATGGCCAGGGCATATTAGTCCTCATTTACAAAACAGATGGATGGGTAGATACGTTTTGACATTGCCCGGGCGCTGGCAGACCTGCACCAGTCCCGAAGGGAGTTGGCACAATCACGAAGTGATGTGGCACAGTCCCAGAAGGAGGTGACCCAGTCCCTGTGCTCCACAGCCGTGAGCATGGAGACCCAGGGACCTCAAGGACTGGAGGCACCAAATGGCGGGGGAGCCCCAGGAGTTCGCTCCAGTCACACCCCCATCCCACGGAATATCCCAGAGATCACCAGGCATCCCGAAGCAGGTGATGGTGACTCCCGCAGGGGCGATGCTGGAACACAACAGCGCCTCGGAATCCCCGCCCCCCCCCCCCCCCCCCCCCCCCCCCTTCTCACCCCCTCCTGTCCCTGGCGCATCCTGTGGACAACGGGCAGAACAGGATAGTACCACGCCACTTGGGACACCCGAGTGACAGCCAGGCCCATCCAGGTCTGGTCTATCCAGAGGACAGCTGCCAAAGGGAACCCATGCCCCGGGTGATGAGGTAGCACAGTGGTTAGCACTGTGCTTCACCACACCAGGGTCCCAGGTTCAATTCCCGGCTTGGGTCACTGTGTGCACATTCTCCCCTGCCTGGGTGTGTGGTTTTCCTCCGGGTGCTCCAGTTTCCTCCTAGAAGTCCCGAAAGAGGTGCTGTTGGGTAAATTGGACATTTTGAATTCTCCCTCTGTGTACCCGAACAGGCGCCGGAGTAAGGTGACTAGGGGCTTTTCACAGTTGCAGTGTTAATGTAAGCCTACTTGTGACAATAAAGATTACTATGTCACAGAGCAGGATTTGCAACAGGCCGCATCCTCTCCTGATGTACCACCTGGGGATCCACCTAGGCATAGCATTAGGGCTCATAAGGCCAGAAAGGTAGACATCATTTAAGTTGGCATGGGTACAGCACATAGGTCAGCTTTAGGGCTAGGGCACAGACTGCAATATAAATGTTCCCATGTTCTTTGTAAAATACTCAACTGTGCACAAAAGTTCCAAACTGCCTCGGTGCTCTTTCAGAAGTGCGTGAGAGTTGGGCTGAGCTGTGCTGAGCTGGCTGCAGGGGGGGTGGGTAGATGGACGGTGCAGGCGGTCGCGAGCTGGGGCCCCTGGTCGGAACCAGCATATTGCCCAGATACCCCACCCATCTCCCTCCCTCTCACCCAACAATCCCCACCTCCGGCACTCCCAAGGTTTCGATGGGATTGTTTAATGGAATGGCGAGCTCGCATACAGGGATCACCCAGGTGGCCGGTGGGCAGGAGTCAGTTGTCAAATGACACAGTGCACCAGAGCTTATTGCAGAGCGGGTCGTCATCATCCTTCATCCCAAGTATCAGACCTGCTGTTACTGCCAACCTGGGGCCCGCACCCTCAGGTAGGAATCACGCAGGAAGTTTCAGGGAAGGGGGGGGGGGGGGGGGTGATGTAAGACTGATGGTCATGGGAGGGAGTGGTCTGCCGGTCGGGGGTGTGGGAGAGGAGATGCGCTGGAGTGAGATGGATGTCCGTGCCGTTGGCTAGGCCCCTTAGTCGGTCAACCTGGAGTCGATTGAGGGTTCCGTGCACGCAGGCCCTGGGGCACACATTATGCAGCTTCCTGTGCTTTTCCAGGCGCCGTGCCCTGCTGATCCGGGCCCCCCTCCGCATTCTCTTCTTTGGACGAGGCCTGGCATTCAGCCCCTCCTCCAGCACGTAGCCCCTCTGTTGTGCAATGTTGTGGAGGACGCAGCAGGCCACACGATGTGGGAGACTCTACTAGCACTACACTGGAGGGATCCTCCAGAGTGTTCCAGGCCCTGAACTGCATCTTCAGGATGCTAAGGACCATTCGATCACGCCCCTGTTCACTGCATGGGCATCATTGCAGTAGGTCTCCGCATCGGCCTGTGGCCTCCGGATAGACATCATCAGCCACGACCGCAGCGGATAACCCCTGTCACCCAAGAGCCAATCCCTCACCCGGTGGTGCGCCTCGAAGGTGTCAAGAACCACCGATTGTGCCAGAATGAAGGCATCATACACAGTGCTTGGATATCGGGCACAGACGTACATGACGCAGACGTGCATCTCATGGTCACACACCAGCTGCACGTTCATCAAGTGGAACTCCTTTTGGTTTGTGAAGACTAGCCCATCATGAGCCACTGCTCGTGGGAGATATGAATGCCATTGGTCATCCCCTGGATCTGGGGCATCCCAGCGATGGAGACGAAACCTGCTGCCCGGGCATCCTGGTAGCTCAGTCCACATTGAATTTGATATTTTATGCCGAGCGAGCATACGAGGCCTCCGTTACAGCGTGGATGTACCTGTGCACCGAGGTCTGTGCGATTCCGGGCAGGTCCCCTTGGAAGGACCCCATGGTTTAACAATTCAGGGCAACAGTTTCCTTGACGGCCACCGGGAGCGGGTGTCCTCCCCCATACTCCCATGGTTCCAGAAGCGCAATAATCCACGAGATTTATTGCACGGTTCCTCCTGCTCAGCTGGAGTCTTCGACGGCTTGCCGGGTTTGGCAGGTCCACAAATGACAGTTGCTGCCTGTATACACGAGGCCTCATATGGCGCCTCCTCCCCACCTCCTCCGATGCTTGTGGGGCTGTCAGCTCTCCATCCTCGCCTGCTGCCTCCTGTTCCTCTGGGGCAGCTCCTGTTCGTGCAGCCTCAGTGCATCCACCAGGACTGCAGCAGCCAGGATGAAGGTCACCATTCCTGGTTGGATTCCAAAGTCCATTGTCTGGAGGGGTGAAAGGCAGACATGTTAGCATGGTGTTTACCCCATGCCCAACCAGGTCCAACTGGCTATACATGGCCCTGACCTGCACTGCAGTCCCTGCTCCCTCATTTCCCTCTCCCCCACCCCTCCTGTCCCTTCCCCTCACCCACCCCTGGCCATTCCCCTGGCACTCTGCCCACCGCACCATACCTCTGGCACCATCGGTGCCCGGCACAGCGTGGGCCTCTGACCCTGGCACCTGTCCCTGCCGGCTGGGGTACCGGTGGCTGGACCTCCCCATGCCAGTGGTATGCTCTGCGGCCCCTGTCCAGCAACCTCCTTTAAGGGCTACTGTGGGTGTTGCCTCTGAGTGGGCCACGTGATGCCCTGCCGGTGGATGGCGTCCGGTTGTGGATGGGGGAAAGGCGGATGGCGGGGTGGAGGAACGGGTCGCTGGGGTGGGGGTGGGGGAGGGTTTGGTGGTATGAAGGGAAAGTTTGCAGTGGAGGGTCGGTGGGTTGGAGGTGGGGGTGGGGGTGGTGTGCATCCATACAGCCGGGGTCACTCTGCGCAATCATGGGTCACTGTAACCAGTCAGTGGGGTGCGCAACATGATGGCTGCCCTGCAGACCGCAGCAATGGTGGCCGTTGCCTTGACACTACCCCAGTCCCAAGGGGTTCACCCCGATGCCACGGCCCATCTTCTAGTTGCCCCCCCCCCCCCATCGCATCCCTGCTATACCCCTCTGGCCCTGACAGAAGACCCCACTCCAGCCAGCCCTGCCAGCAGCAGGAGCGGCAGGACATGATTACATCTCTGGGAACATGCCCTCTCTTCTCTATCTCCCTCAACAGCCACGGCACCTGTTTCCCAATTTTTAATACCACATGTGAAACTCACTGTTGGTAATTCCTCCTGACAAGGCGGAGCAGCGCGGAAGCCCAGCTGAATACCGAGTCAGGTCCATCAATGATATGCCAACGGCGTTTACTGTACCTGTGGAGTAGAACGTATTGGTGCTGCTGTTGAGGCACCGAGGCATGGCATTCCGCCGGGGTCCCGGCACCGGACATGATTTTCCGGCTTACATTTCCGGCTTACATTTCTCCGCCCAATCGCATTTCGTGATTCCGCTGTCGTTGGACCGAGAATCCCCCCTATAGTGTCTTTGGATGCTGGAAAAGCATTTGATAGGATGGAATGGAACTACCTACTTGAGATTCTGGGGAAATTTGGATTCTGTCCTAAATTTGCCTGGATTCGTTTTGTTGGACAATGTCCCCAAGGCCAACATTTGGACAAAGACGGTATTTTCAGAACATTTTCCCTTGGGCAGAGGCACTAGTCAGGGCTGCCCTTTCTCTCCGCTGCTGTTTGCCTTAGCTATTGAGCCCCTCTCGATAGAGTTGAGGGCTTCTGCTCGATGAAGGTGTATTTTTTGGAATGGATTGGAGCATCGGGTATCACCTTATGCTTCGACCTACTTCTGTACATTACAGACCCGATTCCCTCCACATACACACCACGTTTGGTACCTTTTCTGGTTACAGATTATATGTTGGTATGAATCTACCTGCCAGAGGTCCTGACTTAGTTCACTGCGTTTCGCAGTCGGTATACCCCATAACTGGGCATCACTTCACAAACTGAATTACTCTAGCCTCTTCAGTGATGTCAAAGCTGATCTGCAGAGGTGGAATAGCCTCCCTTTATCCTTGGCAGGATAGGATGGAAACAATTAAAATGAATGTGCTTCCTAGATTTCTCTTTTGCTTTTAATGTTATATTTTTGCCCATGTCATTTTTTATTATGATGAATAAATTGATTTCCACTTTTATTTTGGCGGGCAGATGTCCCAGAGTCTGCAGCGCTCAGCTTCAGATAGATATGGGATCGGTACGTTTGGCCCTCCTGAATCTTTTGTTTTATTATTGGGCTGCCAACATTCTAAAAATTCTGTAATGGCTTAGTGACACTGAATCAATTTGGGGAAAAATGGAGGCTCATTTCTGAACCATAGTTACTGCACCAGCTACTCTTAGCCCTGCAGGATTTTCCTCGAGTATTGTGATTTCCACACTCGGGGTTTGGAAACAGTTTCGGCAGCATTTCAACCTTCGTTCTCTGTCTTCTTTAGCCCCGATTTGTGGTAATCACCTCTTTTTTTCGTTCGGCGTGGACCCATCATTCAAGTATTAGGGGCAAAGGGACCTGCGCATTTCGGTGATCTATTCTTAGAGGGCAGATTTTCCAGCTTTGAGAAGCTCACCAACAAATTTTAGTTGCCCTGTGTGGTGAAATGCCTATGAGCAATATCATAGTTGGATGGCGTGCGACCTCCAACCAGCAGGTGGCAGGACAGGCACACCATGCGGTCTCCAGACCAAGATCCTGGGACCTGGATATTAACAAAAACAAATCTGGCCATCTTCATAAGAACATTGGGAGAGTGATAAGATGTACATGTAATTGGTCAGTGCTAGGTGTACGTTCCAAAGGAGTAGTATTACGGGCCAGGGTTTAGAGAACCCCAAAATGTATCCTGGAGTTCACCTGACCCATAGCTTTTATTAGATTTTGGTTATGGAGAGCACAAGGGCCCACTCTACAGGTGTGATGCAAGAGAGATCTAAAGTACTTTTAAAACAAAACAATGTTTATTATATGAATCCAGTTAACATTTTATAAGCACACAGTAAACATCTTAGCAACTATTAACTCAAATACTTCCCCTAAAGAATACAGTTCTCTATAACCAACCCTTAATCTTTCCTAGCAGCATCCATAAGACAAATACTCTCTTTAACAAAGACGGCAGATTTAAATTCTCTACTGAGAACAGTTATCACTTTTAAATTATCAAATGATCTGAAAACATTCTTTTCATGCAGAGAGAGATCAAACGTATACCTTCTTTGTCTGGATGCAGCTCCAACTCTGAAAACAAAACCAAGCACATGCTGTAGCTGCCAGCTCAAAAATGAAAGTAAAAACAGACAGACAGCCAAGCTTCACCCACACTCTGACATTACTGCAGCTATTTGATAAACACCCATTTCTTAAAGGTACATCCACTACAGCTATTTGATAAACACTCATTTCTTAACAGTACTCTCACATGACAGTAACAATACTCCATGATAACGTGCTCTGTATCAGATTGCCATCTTACCACCTAAGACACCATAAAAGGATCCTGGTTCGGACAGATCAAAGTGTTTGGTGAGTTACTTCTTAAAGTACAAGGGACCAAACACAACATGGTACCACATGTGCTGAAGGTTTGAAGTTGGCAACAGCAGTGACAACGTTAGGCATTCAGCTTGATGACCGGTCTGGTGAACCCCAACCTGAGGTGACCCAACGCGAAAATAATGCTGAAGTTCGAGATGGACGGACTGAGGGCCCGCCACCAACTTCAGATATCCGGTAACATAGATGAGAACTGATGGCTGTTCAAACAGCCATTTAAACTTTATGTTTCGGCCATGGGTCTGCAGGCCCAGTCCGATGAAAGGTGAATCATATTGTTGCTAACATTGGCAGGTTCACAAGCACTCAAACTATGTAATCTATTTGTCTGTGAAAGTGAGGGGGATCAGAAGAACTTCGATGAAGTGATGAAGCGCTTAGATAAGCATTGTTCCTCCAAGAAGAATGAAACGTTTGAGTGCTATATGTTTCATTTGCCTACCCAGAGACCTGACGAATCATTTGACAGTTTTGTCACAGACTTGAGGCTGAAGGCCCAGTCATGTAACTTCGCTGACTTAAAATCTTCCTTAATCTGCGACCAAATTGTCTTTGGTTTGCTTGGGCAATGTTATTGTGGTAGGAAGATTTGGTCTTGGAAAAGGCAGTGAAAATTTGCCAGGTGAGCAAGATTGCTGCACAAAGAATTGGCAGTGTCTGCTCAAAGAATTTTGGCGCCAACATGGATGAAGAAGCCAGCGCCATTTGTGCTGTGTCGCTCATCGTAAAGAAACGTGGTCTCCGTGCGAGTAGCCATTTAAAGCAGCCAACAGGAGCCGCCATCTTGTGCCAAAATGTGGCACTCGACATCCCCCACGGCAGTGTCCGGCTGATGGAAAAGTTTGTTCCATGTGCGGCCGTGTTGCGCAGTAGATGGGATAAACACAGAAGAACAATTTTTCATTGATCTCATCACGCTGAGAAACCACATGACTAACAGAAGCAAAGATTTAAGCAGAATCGGAACAATACATGGCAGACAATCAGTTCCGAAAACATTTACGTCCATTCTCAAATCGAAAGTAATGCTCAATGATACTTTCATTCAGTGTGACCTCGTAAGTCGACATGCTTTGCAGAAGCTAAATGTGCAGTGAGACTAATCGGTGAGGGATCATGATAGATTTCGCCGCAAGAACTCTAGAGACCTTTGATGTTTGCGAATTAGTGCTCTCAGTGGCAGGCATATAGAACACAATACTATTCCATGTGGATGTGAACACAGTAATTGGTTTAAAATTGTGTGAATCCTTGAATCTGGTCAAGGAGCTAGATTCTTAGGAGATAGCTGATCACCTGAGCGAAGTGAATCACATGATCAACCCGTAATAAAACATCTGCGAGATGTGAGTGTTAAATGGACAGAGATTGACAAGCTGTGAAGCTTCACTCTGGAGTTTACATTCAGGCCTATTGAGTATTTCAAGAATGAGATGATCACTAAAGTGTATCAGTCGGACTCACGACTGCTGAAATAATGCGTGGATGCGCCGCAGATCATCGGCTGCACAGGCTGCACAATCAACTGGAGGAAGGGAAAAAATGCAACAGTCCGAACAATTTGAACAAAATCAAAGTACAGGAGTCGAAGCAATCCAAGAACAGCGATAAGTACCATAGCCAAGGAATCGTTCTTTAACTTCTTCATTCCCAATGAAGTTTTAAGCCAAGCTTTGGCGGCCAAAAAATAGACTGATTTTGAACTTGGGGCACTATTGTGAAAACAAATAATTCCGCATGCAAAGTTATATTTTTCAGTTGAAAAGACTGACGATGATGCTGAATCCGAGGCCGACTACTATGAAAATCTGTTTGAGGTTACCTATCGTGATGAAGGTGAAACGGATGATGAACACTATGAGCTGCTTATACATCTCTTCTCCAGCAGCTAAGATGAGGCTCCAGTAACAAGGCTCTAGTGGTCTGCAAGCAATGGTAGTCATGGGGAACTCCCAGACCGCGCTGGACTATGGAGAGCGAGAGTTTGGAGATGGCGCATGCAGAATTCAGGGCTGCTGATACCATTGGCGATCAACTCGTGAGGGGACCAGAGGTGCAAGAAATCATTCCGATCTTGGAAAAACTGGCCTTACAGATATGTGATATCCCACCGCAAGTTCTATAAACATCTCCAGTAGCTTACTCCCAAGCAGTCGGTGACACCAATGACGAGCGGGAGGACATAGATAAAGCTGCTGATGCAGTGATGTGGATCTTGAACTATTAGCCGACTCTGACTCCGAAGGCGACGTAATACCATATCATTATGCAGCTCCACGGACCATGACTTCGATCTTGAAGACCCAGGGTTTGGATCAGCTAAGCCAGAAACTATAGTCATCGATGACGAGCAAGTCACCGATGCTCCATCACGCAGATATGAGGTGAGACCGCCAACCACGCTTCCATCCTCCATGCCGGCAATCCAATCCAAGGTAATCCAGCATGTTAATAGGGCTGCGTAAGTGGGTGTGCTCACACCAACCAGAAATATGGAGACACCTGGACCTCTTCGGACACCTCACCACATAACGATAGCTGTTTTTTGCGTCTTAAATAGTGCCCAAAATTTCTAAATTTGTGTATGACACCAAATTGGGAGGGTTAATCAAGACTGAGGAGGTCTATAACAAATTGCAAGAAGTCATCCGCCAATTATATACCCATTCTCTAAGTTTATTATTGAATTTTAACAGAGATAAGCATTACATTTTGGTGTGAAATAAACTCCTGGATTACTTGGAAAATAAGATTATTTTTTAAAAAATATTTTTATTAAGGCATTTAAAAATATATACATAAAACACAACCCAACCTAAAAAGAGAACAAACAGGAAGTCTCATAACAAATAAATAACACCCCATTGCACCACCCTCTCAACTGTTCCCCTCCATCCAGCCTGCCTCCCGTTTTTACCGTCGAAAGCCCTCCCCCACTGCTGACGTCGTAACTATCTCTGAAGAAGTCAATAATCTGCTTCCATCTCCGGGCAAACCCCTCCACAGACCCTCTCAAGACAAACTTGATTTTTTTTCCAGCTTAAGGAATTCCGCAAGGTCGCTCACCCAAACCACAGGCGTTGGTGACTCCGAGTCCCTCCACTCCAGCAAAATCCATCTAGGGGCTACCAGGGAGGTAAAGGCCAAGGCGTCGGCCTCTCACCCCCTGGACTCCCAGGTCTTCTGACACTCCGAAAATCATCACTTCTGGGCTCGGGACAATTCTCACCTTCAGTACCTCAAACATCAGTGAAACCCCACCAGAATCCATCCAGCTTTGGACAAGCCCAAAACATGTGGACATGATTCATGCCCCCCTCCCCCCCTCCACACCGCCCATACCTATTCTCCACCCCCTCGAAGAACCTTCTCATTCTGGCCATGGTTATATCTGCCTGATGAACCACTTTGAATTGAATAAGGTACATGAAGAGAATGCGTTCACTCTCCTTAGAGCCTCCTTCCATAACCAAGCCTTCACTTCCCTCCCCAGCTTTTCTTCCTACTTCCATTTAACCTCTCCTATCGCGGCTTCTTCCAAATCCATTAGTTCCTTATAAATCTCCGACGCCCTACTCTCACCAACTCTGGTTTTCGACACCACCTTGTCCTACATTTCCGAGCGGAATATACCATACCTGTAAGTACCGGAACCCATCCCCACAAATATGTCCCCAAACCGTTCAATCCCTGCCCACCACTACCCCCCAAGCCCCGCGTCAAATCCCCGCGGAGCAAATCAATGACTCCCACAGATTGGTGCCCAGACCGGGGCACCCTCCA
Source organism: Scyliorhinus canicula (assembly GCF_902713615.1). Lineage (NCBI taxonomy): Eukaryota > Metazoa > Chordata > Chondrichthyes > Carcharhiniformes > Scyliorhinidae > Scyliorhinus > Scyliorhinus canicula. The sequence goes on along the minus strand of NC_052161.1, from coordinate 107,082,496 downwards.
ACCTCAGGTGCTGCCGCCACTGTCCCTACACCCGCAGGGCCGCCACCACCATTGGACTTGTGGAGGACCTGGCCGGCGAGAATGGCAGAGGCACTGTCAACAATGCCCCTAAACTAATGTCCTTACAAGAGGCTGCCTCCATCCGCTCCCACACCGACCCCTCCCCCACTACTCACTTCCTAACCATGGCAATGATCTCTGCCAGTAATAGTTCATTAAGTTTGGCAACGCCAATCCCCTTGTCCATGCCCGCTCCAGCAATACCTTCTTTACCCATGGGGGTTTCCCTTTCCAAGCAAAACCCAAAATCAGGGTGTTAACTTTCCTGAAAAAGGCTTTTGGGATAAAATTAAAATTTTGGAAGCACTGTCATTTTCACGGTTTGCCACATTCTCCCCGTGTCTGCGTGGGTTTCACCCCCACAACCCAAAATATGTGCAGGTTAGGTGAATTGGCCACGCTAAAATTGCCCCTTAATTGGAAAAAAATAATTGGGTACTCTAAATTTAAAAAAAAAAAAAAATTTTTCACGGTTTGCACCCGCCCACCAGCAAAAGCAGGAGCATGACCCATCCCTTAAAATTCCCCTTCATCTGCTCTACCAACCACGCCAGGTTCAATTTGTGCAGTTGTTTCAATCCCCGCGCCACCTGGATGCCCAAGTATCTGAAGTTCATCCCCACCACTTCAAACAGCAGCTCGCCAAGCCTTCCCTCCTCTCCCCAGGCTTGAATCGAGAAGACCTCACTCTTCCCCATATTTATTTTATACCAGGAAAACTGACCAAATTCCTCTAAAATATTCATGATCTTCCAATGCCTTCCAACGGGTCCGAAATGTAAAGTAATAGATCATCTGCGAAACTCTATGCTCCACCCCACCACACTCACCCGCACTATACCTTTCCAGCTCCTTGACACTCTAAATGACATTGCCAATGGCTCTATCACCAGGGCAAAAACCAAAGGGGAGAGTGGGCATCCTTATATTGTCCCATGATGCAATCCAAAATACCCCAAATTCACCCGATTCGTCCTAATACTTGCTACTGGCGCCCTATATAGAAACTGGACCCAATGCACCAATCCCTGCCCGGACCCCAACCGTCCCAGTACTTCTCACAGATATTCCCATTCTACCCAATCAAAGGCCTTCTCTGCATCCTCGGTGACTTCCATCTCCTGTCCCACCGGGGGCATCATAATCACATTTAATAAGCGCCCAGCATTCGCCGACAGATGCCACCCCTTTACAAACCCCGTCTGGTCCTCCCCTAACACCCCCGGCACACGTGGGGGGTTCAATCCGCGAGGCCAAGGTCTTTGCCAACAGCTAGGCATTCCCTTTCAGCACAAGATCGGGTGGTAGGACCCATATTGCTCCGTGTCCTTATCCTTCTTCAAAAATAAGGATATCGAAGCTTGCGATAATGTAGGGGGAAGCACCCCCTTCTCCCTCGCATCATTTTGTGCCTTTACCAACAGGGACCCCAGATCCCCCGAAAACGTCTTATAAACTAGTCAGTAAGAATTGAAACAGAGAATTCAGAGAATAGTGATAATATGAAACAATATACCACAAGGAGTAGTTGAGGTAAATGCCACAGATACATTTAAAGGAAAGCTAGATAATGAGTGAGAAGCGAATAGAGTTCTGCTGAGTTGGATGAGGGAAGATGATAAGAGGCTGAAGTAGTGCATAAACATTGGCATGGACTGGTTGGGCTTAACTGTCAGTTTCTGCACTGTATATTGTACATATTTTCATATTTTTCTTCGTGTGTATCTAATTCCCTGTAAAGTATATTTACTACCCACCAATAGATAGATATGAAGCTACATTGCACACCTAAAATCTATTCTGCTGCAATTAGGAATTAGTATTGATGGAAATATATTCATAATGATCAGCATTGTGGGAATATTTGTATTGATTAAGGTCCTCACTTTTGTCATTACTTTTGCAGGAAAGTGCAAGTCCTCTATGGTGGAACAGACCTGTTTGACTATGAAGTAAGACGAACATTTAAGAATGACATGTTGCTGGCTTTTATCAGCAGTGGATGCATAGCCGTCCTGGTCTACATTCTAACCTCATTTTCAGGTTAGCGCCATCCTCATTTTATGTTTTCTTGTGGTACGTATTGTTTTAATTTCCATGCCTTTAGCAATGCCACTTTGCAGATGGTGATCAGGAAGTGCTGGAGAATATTACAAAACAGCTCCAGATCTAATTCTGCCTTCTTGTGCAAGTGCCAGCCTGCTTCTGCCCTACTACCCAGCAAGATTTCAATATTTCTCCACTTCTGTCCCTTTACACAGCCCTGATTGTTATCACTTCACCATTAGCAACTTGCCTCCAGCCACCTGCACTCTAAAATCTGCAATTCCCTCCTTGCGTACTTCTTCCTCTTTTTTTTTATAAATGTTTTTTATTGGGTTTTTGAACAAAGTATATTTACCGTTATGTACACAGGATAAGAAACATATATAATATATATATATATATATATACAGATATAGAGAAGAGAAGGGCACACCCAAACATACCAAAGAAAATAAAATAGTACATAGTAAAAAAACAATACAATACAAAATAAAATGGAATAACTGGTAGGGTATTGTGCACCAGTTCAACAGCAGCAACTCTTGAACACCTGGCAAAATTATTTACAACACATAAGTAGGCGACTGTTTGCCGGGGGGGGGGGGGGGGGGGGGGGGGGGGGGGGGGGGGAGTGGGGGGTGGAGACTGGGGAGGTAACTATACATTCGGGTGCCGGAGAAATAATTATAGTGGGCAATACTCAAATGGGTTTGGTGTTGTTGTCGCTTGCTTCTCCCGGACGGATCTCGCTGCCGTCTCGCGCTCCCCTCCGCTTCTGCCGTTCCTCCCATCTTTCGTCTTTATTCTCCTCGTTCCCTGCTCCTGGAAATGCCATGTTCGTTATTGTATCCAGTGCCTTCCTTCCAGCTCTCATTTCCCTGCCTCCCCCCACCTCCCTGGTTCTCCTCTCTTGTTCCCTATCTATTCCCTCTCCACCCCCCTCCCCCCTCCCGTGGTTCGCCTTTCTTTCCTCCTAGGTTTAACTGTTTCCCTCCCCCTCCCCCCCGGTGTATCTCTCCCTTTCATGCGTTGGCTACTTTCCCCTGATTCTTGGCTACCTGGCTATTCTTCCTCTTGTTCGTTGGCCACAAACAGGTCCCGGAACAATCGCGTGAATGGCTCCCACGTTCTGTGGAAGCCGTCGTCTTACCCTCGGATGGCGAATGTGATTTTCTCCATTTGGAGAGATTCCGAGAGGTCGAACAGCCAATCTGCAGCTTTGGGTGATGCTGCTGACCACCAGCCAAACAGGATTCTACGGAGGGCGATCAGGGAGGCAAAGGCAAGAGCGTCCGCCCTCCTCCCCAGGAATAGATCTGGCTGGTCCGAGACCCCGAAGACCGTCACTTTCGGACATGGCTCCACCCTCACCCCCACCACTTTGGACACTGCCTCAAAGAAGGCTGTCCAGTACTCCACAAGTCTGGGGCAAGACCAGAACATGTGGGCATGGTTGGCCGGGCCTCCTTGGCACCGTTCACATCTATCCTCCACCTCGGGGAAGAACCTACTCATACGGGTTCTTGTTAAGTGGGCTCTATGTACCACTTTCAGCTGCGTCGGGCTGAGCCTTGCACACGTGGCGGTGGAGTTGACCCGATGCAGTGCTTCGCTCCAGAGTCCCAACCCTATCTCAATCCCAAGGTCCTCCTCCCATTTCTTTCTTGTTACATCCAGTACGGTGTCGGCCCTTTCTGTCAGTCGGTCGTACATGTCACTACAGTTTCCTTTGTCTAGTATGCTTGGGTCCAGTAGTTCTTGAAATGAAAAAAATGAAAATCGCTTACTGTCACAAGTAGGCTTCAAATGAATTTACTGTGAAAAGCCCTTAGTCGCCACATTCCGGCGGCTGATCGGGGAGGTTGGTACGGGGGTAGTGTCTGTCGTGGCGGTTGTGGGTACGTCCTTGTCTCCTTTCGTAGGAAGTTTTAGAGCTGTAGATGCCTTAGCTCGTTACCCCTGGCTAGCTGGAATTTCTCTGTCAGTTCTTCCAGTGTTGCGATCCTGCCGTCCGTGTATAGGTCCCTGACTGTCAGTGTCCCTCCCTCCTGCCCCCACCTTTTGAAGGTGGCGTCAGTCAGTGCTGGTGTGAACCTATAGTTGTTGCAGATGGGAGCTTTGTCCGACGTTTTGGTCAGGCCAAATTGCTGCCATAGTTGGTTCCGGGATTGGAGGGTGGCTATCACCACCGGGCTACTGGAGTGTTTTTTTGGGTGGGGATGGGAGTGCTGCCGTGTCAAGGGCTCGGAGGGAGGTCCCCATGCAGGAGGTCTCTTCCACGCGCACCCACTCAGCCTCTGGCTCCTTGATCCATCCCCTTATTCGCTCGGCCGTCGCCGTCCAGTGGTAGAATTGTAGGTTTGGGAGGGCTTTTGTCATGTTGAGTTTGTAGCCCGAGAAGGTGCCAAACTCTTTCAGGAGCGCGATGATTCCGTCCATGCTGCTCTGTGGGTCCGAAATGTAGAGGAGCAGGTCATATTCATAGAGTGAGACTCTGTGCTCTCTGCCTCCCCTTCGGATCCCCCTCCAGCTTTTTGCTGCTCTGAGTGCGATTGCTAGTGGTTCGATTGCTAGAGCGAACAGCAGCGGGGACAGTGGGCATCCTTGGCTGGTGACCCTGTGCAGTTAGAAGTATCGGGAGTTGGTATTGTTGGTCTGAAGGCTCACCATGGGAGCGTTGTATAGGAGCTTTACCCAGGAGGTGAACCCTGTTCCAAGCCCGAACCGCTCCAGTACCTCTATGAGGTATTTCCATTCGACTCTGTCGAAGGCCTTTGCTGCATCTAGGGAGACTATCACCTCTGGTGTTCATTCCACAGAGGGGGTCATTATCACGTTCAGCAGGTGCTTTATGTTCGAGGTAAGCTGTCTATCTTTGACAAAACCCATCTGGTCCTCTGTGACCATTTCAGGTACACAGTCTTCTCGCCTTTTGGCTAGGATTTTGGCCAGTATTTTGGCATCTGCGTTCAGCGGTGAGATGGGTCTGTATGACCCACATTCCGTTGGGTCTTTGTCTTTCTTAGCTACCAGCGAGATTGCGGCCTATGCAAGTGTGGGTGGCAGTGTGCCCTAGCTAGCGAGTCTGTGAATATCTCCCGCAGATGCAGGGCCAGTGCTGTCGCATATTTTTTGTAGAAGTCAGCCGGGAATCCGTCTGGTCCTGGCACCTTCCCCGCCTGCATGGAGCTAATGCTGTCCATGATCTCTCCCAGTGCTAGTGGTGCTTCCAGGGCCCGTTTTCTGCCCTCCCCCACGACTGGTATGTCTAGTCCATCAAGGAACCGTTTCATCCCGGACACCCCATTGGGGGCTCTGAGGTGTACAGCCCTTGGTAGAAGGCCTTGAAGGTTTTGTTAATCTTTTCTGGTTCTGTTTCTAACGTGCCTCTGGTATCCCTGATTTGTGCAATTTCTCTGGTGGCTGCCTGCTTTCTCAGCTGGTGTGCCAACAGGCGGCTGGCTTTGTCTCCGTGTTCGTACAGGGTCCCACGTGCCTGGCAGAGTTGGTGCACTGCTTTCCTGGTGGAGAGCAGGTCAAAGTTCCTTTGTATCTCTTTCCTCTCCGCCAGGAGCTCTACGGTCGGTGCCTCGGAATATTTACGGTCTACCTCCAGTATGGAGTCGTCCAACTACTGCCTAGCCACCCTTTCCTCCCTATCTCCTCGCGCTTTGAAAGCGATGATTTCCCCTCTTAGTACGGCCTTTAGCGCTTCACAGAACGTGGAGGGTGAGACCTCCCCATTCTGGTTGTTCTCTGTGTACTCCGCTATGGCCCACGCTATCCTTTTTTTGAAGGCCTTGTCAGCTAGTAAGGCACCGTCCAACCTCCATGTGGGGCGTTGGGCCCTGCCCGTCTCTAGCCGCACGTCCATGTAAAGTGGCGGGCAGCACGGTGGCACAGTGGTTAGCATTGCTGCCTACGGCGCTGAGGACCCGGGTTCGAATCCCGGCCCTGGGTCACTATGTCTGGGATTTCTGCCATGGTCTTCTTGATGAAGCTCGTGTCGTCCCAGTTTGGTGCGTACACGTTAACTAGTATTACCGGTGCCCCATCCAGGGCCCGCTGACCATGACGTACCGTCCAACCGGGACCGTAACCGTCTTTGTCGCCCTAAACATCGTCCTCTTGCCGATCAATATCGCCACCTCCCTGGCCCTTGTCCCATAGCAGGAATGGTAGGTTTGTCCCACTCAGCCCTTTCTTACCCGCAGTCGGTCCTGCTCTCTCAGGTGTGTCTCTTGGAGGAAGACTATGTCGGCCCTCATATTTCTTAGGTGGGTGAGGACTCTGGATATCTTCACTGGGCCGTTAAGTCCTCTTACGTTCCAGGTGACTATCCTGGTGGGATATTCTGCCCCCTCACTCCTGTGGGATTAGCCATACTTACCTGGTGGACGCGCCCCTGCGCTCCGGGGTTTCCCTTTGTCCCGGGGGCACCCGACATGGCCGCCCACTGTGCGTCTGCCACGCGGGTAGTCCCCTGCACTCTGGTGTCTCCCTTCGCCGAGAGACCGTACTGGGTGGGTGCTTGCAGCGATTCCTTGTTTCGAGCCTTTGGTTGTGGCACTTTGTAGCCCTATTCCTTTTCTAGCCTTGTTTGTCCCTCCTTACCTGCATGCCCCCTCCCCGGTCTCTCCCTTCCTGTGTAACCCCCCCCCCCCCCCCCCCCCCCCCGGGTTTCTCCCTTTTCCCCCGCTCTCCCGTATGCCCCTCCTTTGTCCTCTTTCCCCTGTTCCTGTCCCCGTTTGCTCTCCCGACTCTGTTGGGTGGTCCCCCCCATCCCCTGCCTGGCGCCTTCCCCCCTGTTGGGGGCGCGCTGCGGCCCTGCTTTGTTGCATGCCCCCGGCGCTAGCTTTCCTGCTAGTACGGCGACCCTCCTCTCAGGAGTTACTGTCTCGCTTCTCCCCTTCCCGGCCTCTGCGGTTTTCTGCCCGCTCTTCCCCCATCCTACCCTGCACTCCTCCTGCTTGCTCTCCCTTCTCCGCTACTCTCGTTCCCTCGTGCTGGGGCCTGGCCTCCCACCTGGAGCGGTCCCTCGGGCAGTGGTTCACTCTTTGTTCAGGGGGCTCTTGCCGTGGCGGAGGCGGGGGTGCCTGGCATTGCCTCACCCCCCTCCCCCCACCCACTCCCGTCGGCGTGTTGTTGCCCCTTGGCAGGGGCCCCTCATTTCCACCTTCGCTGGTGGTTTTCCAGCCCGTGTTCCTCGACAAACTTGTTTGCTTCGGCGGGGGCTGTAAAGAAGTATTCTCTTTCTTGGTATGTGACCCAGAGTTTCGCTGGGTACAGCATACCAAAACGCACATTGCTCTTGTGAAGAGCTGCTTTCGCTCTATTGAACTCTGCCCGTCTCCTGGCTAGATCTGCCCCAATGTCCTCGTAAATTCTAATGGCGTGTCCTTCCCATTTGCAGGCTCTATTTTTCCTGGCCCAGCGCAGGATTGTTTCCCTTTCTTGGTACCGATGCAGTTTAGCTATAACTGCCCTCAGGTGGTCCCCAGCCTTGGGCTTCGGGCGCAGCGACCGGTGTGCTGTGTCCATTTCTGGTGGGTTGGGAAAGGTTTTCCTCCCCACTAAGTTGCCCAGCATCTCGGCCACGTATGTCGTGGGGTTTCTACCCTCGATCCCCTTTGGCAGGCCCACTATCCTGACATTTTGCCTTCTCAAGCGGTTTTCCTGGACGTCCACTCTGCCCTTCAGGCTCCCCTGTGTTGTGCCCGGTCTCGCCACCTCCCTCTCCAGGGCCGTGATCCGGTCGCTCATGTCAGTCGCTGCTTTCTCCACCTCTTTAATGGTCACCTCTTGGGTTTCCAGTTTCTCCCCTTGGGCGTCCAATTTCTCCTCTGCTCTGCGCAGGGCATGCTGCACCTCCGTCAGGGCCTTGGCCATTGCTGTCTGCACTGCAGCCTCTATGTCTGCCCTAGCCTCTGCCTTGTTTACCTGCTGATGTTCCCTCAGCGCATCGGCAAAGGCTGCCTTCCAGTTCCAGCTCCCCCCTGGCCCCGGGGGAGAGTGCACCTGTCTGTCCAGTGATCTGTGGCGATACTTCCGTTCTGCCGCTTTGTGCGCTGATTAGCTCGTCTGAACTGGCTCGCCCATTGCCGCGTCTGCCTTTGGTGCCCCTTCTCCCTCTGCTTTAGCTCCCTTCTGGCATTTTTTCCCCCTTCCTTTGCTTTTTTTCCCCTTTTTTTCCCCCTTTTCCGCCCCCTATTTTTTTTTTGTTTCTTCCCTTTTTCTTCTCTCCTCCTGTCTCTCCTTTACCACGTTACTTTTCCTCTTTTATAAAACTCTTCTCAGGTGAACTTGTTTTGGGTTAAAAAAAAGTTCAAAAAGAAAATTTTGTTTTTCCTTTTTTATCCCCCCCACTTTAAAAGTTTTCTTTTCAGAGCTTTGTTTTTGCAAAAGTTCTTTTTTCCTTCCTTCCTTCCTTTTCCCTCACTCACTCAGGGTCGAGAGAGAGAGAGGCCTCTTTGTTCTTGTCTCGTGGTGGTCACCGCCGGTTGGGGGGGGTTCGGTCGGTCCCTGCTCTGCTGTCCCCGCTGCTTGGTCCGGGCTGCCACTCGTTGCACCCTGTGCTCTCCTGCTTGGGGGGGGGGTCGTTGGTCGCTCCTCCGTTCCTTCCTCTCTGCAAGTTTGGCCCTGCTTCGATCCAGGCCGCCGCTCCGATCCTGCCCTGCGCTCTCTTCCTCTTTTTTAAAAATTTGTTCATGGGATGTGGGCGTCGCAGGCTGTGTCAGCATTTATTGCCCATTCCTACTTGCTCTCGAGGGGCAGTTAAGTCAACAATATTGCTCTGCATCGGGAGTCACATATATGCCAGAGGTTGGCCGATTTCCTCCCCTAAAGGACATTAGTGAACAAGATGGGTTTTTATGACAATCAACAAGGTTTCATGGTCATCACTAGACTTTTAATTCCAGATTTCTATTGAACTCAAATTTCAGCATCTGCAGTGGTGGGATTTGAACCTGGGACCCCTACCCCCGAGCAGCAGTCTGGATCACTAGTCCAGTGACAATACCACTACGCCAGTACCTCCCCTCCCTCTCCATCTCACCTTCTTGAAGTTCTACTTACAATCTAACTTTGACCAAAGTTTAGGTGACTGTTCTAATATCTATTGTCTCGTGTCAGATTTTGTCAGATTATGCTCCAGTGACATGCATTGGGATATTTTTACTATTTTGCAGGAGATTTATATAAATGCTTGTTTTTGTTTTTGATATAATGTCCGAAATCAAAGATTGTTCATATGCAGAACTGAAGACATTAGTCTATGTCTTTTCATTCATTTTACAGCTTTTGACCACTTTGACCATTTCAATAATCACACTTAATTAATTTGCTCATTCTCCCTTCATACCACTGGAGCCTCTTCCATTTTCTAGGCCCCAGTATCATAAATTATTATTCGACCCAATTAAAACTTACTGTGAGCAGTTCTGGGTGGGCACCAAACTTTACGAAAGGATAGATTGGCTTAACAGGAAAATTTTACCAGAATGACCTGGACATGAGTGATTAAATTACAAGGCGAGATTACAGAAACTAGAGTTGTATTCCCTGGACTTTAGAAGTTGATTTGACTGAAGTGGTCAAGATATTAAGGGAAACAGATAGTTCCTTCTATCTATCCTCTTTCCGTTAGTTGGGAGTTGAGAATATAGGGGCCATAGTCTCAAGAGCAACGTCTCTTGGGAATGAAATTTCAGAACACTTTTCCTACAAAGCAGAGAAACTTGGAACTGTTTTCTGCAAACAGCAGTTGATTCTGGATCAGTTGTAAATTTTACATCTGAGATTGATCATTTTTGTTCCCCTAAGGTAAATGGAGTTAGGTCGCTGTTCATCTGTGGGTGGCCTGATTTATTGGCATTTAAGCTTGATGAACTAAATTGCTTACTCCTGCTCTGATGGAAACTCTCCCTTGCCAACTGATGTGTATAGAAATCTGCCCATGCCAACCCACATACCCAATACCAAATAAAACTGAGAATTTCTCTTTCATTATCAATGAATCTCCTTGTCACACACAGTCAACAAGGTACATGGCAAAGATTTCTATTCTTGCCTTGAAAAAGGTAGCTTAAGGAGAATACATATGACAAGCATAAAATAATGAGCTTGTTCTGTGAAGTAATATACTACAATTTATTGATGGCACAGAAATATGCAATTCGGTCCAACAAATTCATACTGGTGTTTATGCACCATGTGAGCCGCCTCCCACACCTTATTCAAGGAATCATTGGCATCCAGCCTCTGATCTCCGGGTAAGCGTTCTCCAAGGCGGTCTTCAGGACACGCGACAACGCAGAATTGCCGAGCAAAAACTTATAGCTAAGTTCCGCACGCATGAGTGCGGCCTCAACCGGGATCTTGGATTCATGTCGCATTACATTCATCCCCCACCATCTGGCCTGGACTTGCAAAATCCTACCAACTGTCCTGGCTTGAGACAATTCACACTTCTTTAACCTGGGGTTACCCCTATCTCTGGATCTGTAATGAATTGATTACCCGCAAATGCTCGCATTCCAAGCATTGTCTGGCATCTCTGACTTTGTCTGTATAAATGTTTCTGGGACATACCTCTCCATTCACCTGAGGAAGGAACAACGCTCCGAAAGCTCGTGTTTGAAACAAACCTGTTGGACTTTAACCTGGTGTTGTAAGAGTTCTTACTGTGCTTACCCCAGTCCAACGCCGGCATCTCCACATAATTTTTATAAATGACCTGGAGGAGGGTGTAGAAGGATGGGAGCGTAAATTTGCAGATGACACTAAAGTCGGTGGAGTTGTGGACACTGCAGAAGGATGTTACAAGTTACAGAGGGACATAGATAAGCTGCAGAGCTGGGCTGAGAGGTGGCAAATGGTGTTTAATGCAGAAAAGTGTGAGGTGATTCATTTTGGAAGGAATAACAGGAAGACAGAGTATTGGGCTAATGGTAAGATTCTTGGTAGTGTGGACGAGCAGAGAGATCTCGGTGTCCATGTCCATAGATCCCTGAAAGTTGCCACCCAGGTTCATCGGGTTGTTAAGAAGGCGTACGGTGTGTTAGCTTTTATTGGTAGAGGAATTGAGTTTCGGAGCCATGAGCTCATGTTGCAGTTGTACAAAACTCTGGTGCGGCCGCATTTGGAGTATTGCGTGCAGTTCTGGACGCCGCATTATAGGAAGGTTGTGGAAGCATTGGAAAGGGTACAGAGGATATTTACAAGGATGTTGCCCGGTATGGAGGGAAGATCTTACGAGGAAAGGCTGAAGGACTTGAGGCTGTTTTCGTTAGAGAGAAGAAGGTTAAGAGGTCACTTAATTGAGGCATACAAGATGATCAGAGGATTAGATAGGGTGGACAGTGAGAGCCTTTTTCCTCGGATGGTGATGTCCAGCACGAGGGGACATAGTTTTAAATTGAGGGGAGATAGATATAGGGCAGATGTCAGAGGTAGATTCTTTACTCAGAGAGTAGTAAGGGCATGGAATGCCCTGCCTGCAACAGTAGTGGACTCGCCAACACTAAACGCATTCAAATGGTCATTGGATAAACATATGGACGATAAGGGAATATCGTGTAGATGGGCTTTAGAGTGGTTTCACAGGTCGGCGCAACATCGAGGGCCGAAGGGCCTGTACTGCACTGTAATGTTCTATGTAATCTTAAAGTTGGTGACACCTTAGTACAACCTGTGAAGCAGTGGCATTCCACTGGCGTGGCTGGGTATCTGAAAGATTCTGTGGTAATGTGAATGCATATGGCAATCCAGGGTGGAAGAATGCTGAAAGGACGGATTGAAATCCTGAAAGTGAATTCTTTGTGAAGGTATCTTAAAGATGTGGGAGAAGATTTCAAAGTGTGCTCTTCAAGAGTGGAATTTGGAAACACTCGTGTGGAAGCCAGAGTTGCAGTGAGACCAATTGGCTCACAGCGTGCCAAGCATCTGGAAGAATTTGATGAGAAATCCACAAGTATTCTATTGGGTGGCATCTGCCAGAGTGCGGTGTGTCTGACTGCAGTTGGCCTGTTGGTTTACATGCCCAGTGTACTTACTGAGAACATTATACTGTAAGATATGTTATGGTCTACTGAGCCATCTGTGCATTCTGAGATCTGACTGTCCTGTAATAACATCACCTAGGATCATAACCGTATTCCATCACACTGGCTACTTGTGCCTTACAGGCTTTGGGTAGTCAGTAAATGATTTACTTGACATAGGATTCCTAGCCTCTGATCCACTCTTTTAGCTATAGTATTTATATGGCTAGTCCAGTTCAGTTTCTGGTCAATGGCAACCCCCCACAGTACAGTCTGTGGGAGATTCAGCAATGATAATGCCAAGGAATGTTAAGGAACGATGGTTAGATCCTGTCTTGTGAGACTTGGTCATTGCCTGGCACTTGTGTGGTGTGAAAGTTACATGCTACTTCTCAGCCCAAGCCAGACCTTGTTGCTTTTGGACATCAACTGCTTCAGTACCTGAATCGCAAATGGTGTGAACATATGAAATCATATGGGGAGGCAGTGATATTGTCACTAGTCTAGTAATCCAGAGACCCAGTGTAATGCTCTGGGGACCTGAATTCGAATTGCACGAGGGCAGTTGGTGAAATTTGAATTCAATAAATTAAAATAATCTGGATTTAAGAGTCTCATGATGACATTGTCATAAAAATCCATGTGGTTCACCAATGTCCTTAGTGAAGGATATCTAGTAATAGTAATCTTTATTGTCACAAGTAGGCTTAGATTAATGCTGCAATGAAGGTACCGGGAAAGGCCTCTAGTCACCACATTCTAGGGCCTGTTTGGGTACAGAGAGGGAGAATTCAGAATGTCCAATTCATCTAACAGCACTCCTTTCGAGACTTGTGGTTGGAAACAGGAGCACCCGGTGACACAAGGAGAACATGCAGACTCCACACAGAAGTGACCCAAGCTGGGAATCAAAACTGGGACCCTGGCGCTGTGAAGCAACAGCGCTTACCACTGTGCCATCGTGCCACCCATTTACATCCTTACCTAGTCTGGCCTACATGTGACTCCAGTCCCACAGCAATATGGTTGACTTTTAAATGCCCTCAAGGATGGGCAACAAATGCTGGCCCAGACAGCAATGCCCACTTCCTATGAACAAAGAAAGAAAAAGATAATCATCAGGGAACATCCCTACTTTTGACCTTTATGATGGATTTGCAATCCTCACGTCCTTTAACATTACTTGGGCCTGAATTTTGGCTTAGTGAGAGCATGTACCATGCTCTTGTACTGAGACACACAAATCAGAAGGTCATTGATCAGTGCTGAATTCACTGATCTCAAATATGGTAACAGCTGCTGCATTAATGATGAATAAGTTAGAGAGTTGGATAAAGCAGAAAATGAGTGCATATGAAAAATGTTAACTTGAAAATACATTGAGAGAAAGGGAAGTGAAGATAGAATAGAGGAACAAGTAGATAGTGCCTGAATAAATTGGCTGTGAGCATAAAAGGGTATTAAAAGTATTCCATGAGTATATTATCATTAAAGAGTTGTCGGGTGAATTGAGGCCGATTAGAGGCAAAAAAGGCATTGGTGGAGGCAGAAGACATAGCTGAGGTATTAAATGAATACTCTACATCAGTGTTTGCTAGGACAGAACTTTAGCACAGTGGTTAGCATTGTTGCTTCACAGCGCCAGGGTCCCAGGTTCTATTCCCAGCTTGGGTCACTGTCTGTGCAAAGTCTGCACGCTCTCCCTGTGTCCGCATGGATTTCCTCCGGGTACTGTGGTTTCCTCCCACAAGTCCCGAAACACATGCTGTTAAGTGAATTGAATATTCTGAATTCTCCCTCTGCGTACCCGAACAGGCGTCGGAATGTGGCAACAAGAGGCTTTATTGCAGTGTTAACGTAAGCCTACTTCTCACAATAAAGATTATTATTAAAAATTAAGGAAAAGGACTTTACCAAAGCTATGATAAATAAAAATGCTAGAGATACCAGGAGGCTGGCAACATTTAAAGTGATAAAGTCACTGTAATAATCTACAGGAGGCAGGAGTCCCGTCACCACACCAATATTTATTTCCAATAACTAGATACAAGAGCAGCTCCAAACTGTGCTGCTAGCCTTCCAGTCAACTTAAGACTGGGGCACAAAGCCTACTCAGGTGCTTATATGGGCCCACTCAATGAGCTATCATTGAGGAAGCTCATACTCCAATTGGCCAACCAATAATGCTAATTGGAGGCCATTACACCCCTCCCCCCCCAAGGTCCCAGGAATTCCTGCCAGCTGGCATTCCTCTGAGCTTCTTCATGCTCCTCATGTCCGGGTCTGTCACCTTTGTGTCGTCCGCCGGGTCGTTCTCCGACGTGGGCGGGGTGTACCTTATAGGTGCCCGTCTTTTTCTTGACGACCTCATTTGAAGTTGTTCTTCCTCCTCCTCGGGGAGAGGTGTCGTAGCGGCCTCGTCGAATGTGTCCATCTCCGACTCTGACGACTGGATGATGGGTTCTGGAGAAATTGCTCGGGGCTGGGGTGTGGGTATCTTTTCCGTCTGGGCTATCCCAGCTTGAGGCGGTCCTGCTTCGCCTGCCTCCAGGTGTGGTTCCGCTGCCCTTATTTGGTCTAGGTGTTTCTTCAGCACCTTACCTCCTATCGAAACTTCATAGGATATGGGCCCTGTTTGGGACTCTACCGTGCCTTTGACCCACATTGGTCCATTCCCATAATTCTTGACCCAAACTGGTGCCCCCACCTGGAAATGTCTCTGCTGCCGACTATTATCATGCCCCCTGCGTTGGGCCTCCTGTTGTTTCTCCACTTTCCCCGTTAAATTTGGGAAAAGGAGACTCAGCCTCGTACGCAGCCGCCTTCCCATTAAGAGTTCAGCTGGCGGTATGCCCGTTTTGGAATGCAGTGTGGTCCTGTAATCAAACAGCCGGCGGGAGAGCTTTGTGTCCATTGACACTACCGGCTGCTTCTTGAGTCCCGCTTTTAGTGTCTGGACCGTTCTCTCTGCCAGGCCGTTGGTCGCTGGATGGTAAGGGGCCGTTTTGATGTGGCGGACTCCATTTTCTTTTAGGAATTGTCCAAATTCCCCACTTGTGAATGCCGTTCCGTTGTCCGACACCAATACCTCCGGAAGTCCATGTGTTGCAAACGAGGCCCTGAGCTTTTCAATTGTCGATGCTGTGCTTGCCGTATTTACCTGGTGGACGTCCAACCATTTGGAGTGGGCGTCCACTATCACCAAAAACGTTGAGCCTATGAAAGGGCCGGCGTGGCCAATATGCAGGCGGTCCACGGTCTGCCTGGCCATTCCCACGGGTGCAATGGCGCAGCTGGTGGCACTCTTTGCCCCTGTTGGCACTCCTGGCACCGACGTACCAAGGCAGCTATGTCTGTGTCTAATCCTGGCCACCAAACGTAGCTTCGAGCTAGCATCTTCATTTTAGACACCCCTGGGTGTCCGTGTTGTAACTCGGTTAAAATTGCCCGACGGCCCTGAGCTGGGACTATTACCCGGGCTCCTCATAATAGGATACCGTCTTCAATGGTTATTTGATCCTTTCTGCTCCAGTATGGGTGCATCTGGGGCTCCACTGGTCTTTCCAGTTCCCCTGTTAGCAGTAAATGCTTCATCTTGGCTAAAACTGGGTCTTTTTGCGTCCACAACCGGATATGTTGTGCGTCCACTTGTAGGGTGTCCAAAAAATTTAGAGTCATTATTGTCTCCTCTACTTTCGGTATTAGCGGCGGGGTGTCCGGGAGGGGAAGTCTGCTCAAAGCATCTGCATTTGCTACTCCCGTTCCCGGTCTGTGCTCTAGAACATATCTATACGCCGCCAGTAGCAACAGCCAGCATTGGATTCTAGCTGATGTGATCGGGGTATTGACTTGTCTTCTTTTAATAACCCTAATAACGGCTTATGGTCCGTCACTATGGTGAATTTCTGCCCGTACAAATACTGGTGAAATTTTTTTACTGCAAATATCACCGCCAGTCCTTCCTTCTCGATTTGGGCGTACTTCCTCTCAGCCATCGCCACGGTCCTCGAAGCATAGGCTATTGGCCGTTCTTCCCCATTCCTTCCTCTATGGGCTAAGACGGCTACACCCCGTAAGGGGATGCGTCACAAGTGACCACCAACTCCTTCCTTGGGTCATAATGCTCTAGGACATTTTCGGATGTCAGCTGTTCCTTAATGTCTCTAAATGCTCGGTTTTGGCGGGCGGACCATTTCCATCCTTGCCCCTTTTTTAGTAGCTGGTGGGGGGGTTCTAGGATGGATGCCCTATTTTCAATAAATTTGCCATAATAGGTTACCAACCCTAGAAATGATCGTAGCTCATGGACCGTGACGGGAGCTGGGGCTTCTTTTATTGCCCTTACTCTGTCTTCCAATGGGTGTAAGCCCGACTCGTCTACTTTATATCCCAGGTACGTCACTTGTGGGGCCAGAAAAACACATTTTTCTATTTTAAGCCGTACGCCTGCCTTTGCGAACGCCTGAGCACTTCCGCCAGGTTCCTTTTTTTTAAAATAATTTTTATTGAAAGAGTTTTTCCATACAAACATTTACCCCTACTATTTTTTAAATTATATACAACACAATCCCTCTAGGCAAAAATCCCTCCCTCGCCCGCCCTCTCGCGCGCACCAGTCCTCCTCCCCCCCCCCCCCCAAAGCAACAACTTAACAAACAAGGCAGCCTACAGTTTCAGACATGAGCAGCGAGCAGACTTGCCCGCGTTATAGTCGTACATGTCCCCCCACGACCATTGCTGCCCTCCCATCCCCTCCCCCCCCCTCCCTCCCCCCCCTCCCTCCCTCCCCCCCCCTCCCTCCCCTCCCCCCCTCC